>NC_134477.1:30355620-30558120 GCF_964194025.1 Convolutriloba macropyga
GCCGGTTACAGCACCATGAGTTAGATCACAGGTGAGAGGCAGATTTTTTAAACTTTATATTTCCATTTTTAACGTATTGGAGCCTGACACTTTGTTAACTTTTCGAAATCTTGAACAACTTCCCTCTTATTTTAATTCAATTGGTTGTACGTCAGACTATTCAACAATAAGTTTGGTCAAAAACTTTTGAGAATTTAAAGAGACATGGGCCATTTTTCGATTGTTCTCATGATTGAAAAAGATAATTTTATCTAAGAAGGTAATCACTAAAGAAAATCAGATTTTTCATTAAAAAAAGAATTCTGTGGATTTGGTATGAGCCATTTGGAAAAACTGACAGTTGAGCCGTACAATAACTTTCCTATGAAATTTTTGAGCTTAGGCTGAAAAATTTTTTGAGCCTATGCATAACAATGTTACAGGACGGTAATTTACCACATCTGTTTTTGTTCTATTTTTCTCTACTAACTGGTCCTATTATCAATGCATTAGGGTACAATCCGAGGATTTCAAAGTTTCTCAATGATTCGATTAAAAATTTTGCAAGTTTTTTAGCGCAGTTGTGAGGATAACCAGAGGCCAGTTATCTGGCGCCAACATCTTCGATAAGTCTAATGACTCCAAAACTTTACTAATTGATTGTTATTTGTCAGCAAAACTTTTCAATGCTCTTAATTTACAATGTTATTAAAGACCGATGGTACTATGGAGACAGAGCATAAATATTTATAACAGAGAAGCTTTTTCAGCATCACATTTGCTACAATTTTGTTCCATTCAACTTCAAGTGGAACTGAATCCATACATGGCATGAGAGTTTTGTCTTTTGAAAACCTTTCATTCATAATTTTTGTGATCTAGATCTATGGCTTCTGATGTATTGTTTCTTGACATTTCTATCTAATGTCTCAATGAGTCACCTGTGGCTAGTAGATTTTGTTTTCTCTTAAATGCTCCAAGGAGGCAGTTTAAATCTATGGTTGCTCCGAATTGTTGTGAAATTTGTGTTTGCCTCAAACAACTAAACATTCATTTTATTAGCTCAGCATCTGATCACAGTTTTTATAGCAGTTGGGAAGAAGAGAATTTGATCTCAGTCATTCCGTCAAAACAACGGAATCACATTACCAAAGCTCGCCATTTTGCACATTTCAGTTTTTTCTTTTCTGGTGTTCTTCAAAACAATTTAAGTATAGGCGTAATGTCATATATGATGAGATGAGTTTAACATTTTTGAGCAAATAATCGTCGCGTCTGACGTTGATCACCACACTGTCTTCATAGTAAAAAAAAATTTCATGTAGTGTGTTTTTACCACAAGCGGGAAGAAAACAACTGTATCTGAATTTTAACAATCAAATTAATCGGCCAATTGCTTCTCATATAAGTTCTTTGACTCCAAGGTTTTCCATTAGGGGAGTTTTATGTCTCCGAGTGCTATGTCCTTTATCTTTCGGCACTCACCGTTGTTCAGAAAGCAGAGGAAAGCGTTGATTTTGTCAAATGTTTTTCAGTAATTGCTGTTTTAGGAGAATTATAAAAAAATAAATTAAGAGTTTTCTCATTTTATTAATATTGAGCAAACCTTCAAATGCAGACGTTTGTTTCTCATTCAGAAAACTACAAAACATAATGGGGGAGTTCTTCGTCCGAAATTTATTCGATGTCTGTATCTTCAATACCCTGGCAAACACATGTCTAAAAAATTGCAAAATGCGTACGAGTATCATAAATTTATGAAAAAGAAAAACACAAACATCGCGTGATTGAGCCAGCTAGCCTGCACTGGTAGCAGGTGACCTACAGCTACGAAATCAAACATATCGCCCCTAAGATCAGTGCAAGAAACCGTAAGAAGACGTCATTTCCGTTATTCGAAGGAGGATCACTTTTGCTCTTTTTCGAAGCTACTTCCTCTGCCTGAGACGTTTCGGACATTACAAAAAAATGAAGCAATGGAAGGTTTGTCCTCTGTAATTTTTCATGAGGGTCAGCTGAACAGTTTCTAATGATTTTGCTCATCCTCAAGTTTTGAATGTGAACCTCATTAAGTTTTCTGACTGATTTATCTAACCAAAGACGATGAGTGTAACCACAGAATCAACTTATTTTTTTCTTTGCATTAGACAAAATCTTGAGCATAATATTTTTTTGTTTTTGAAACAATTAAACAAAATTTATAAGCAAAGGAATTCAAAGGAATTTCTTAATGTTGTGAGAGCAAGAAATCACTCAACGTTTTCTTAAAAACTTTTCCATTTTTGCCAACGAAAGCCACTGTTGTAACTTATTCCATTTTCGTACGCAGTGACGAACGATCGAATTCAATCCAAAGATGGTTTTGGCATTCTGTCTAATTTTGAGTTGTTTTGTTTGAGTATTTTGATGAAAATTCAGATACCCGTGAAAATTGTCAGAGTTTTCAGGCCTGGCTATATCATAATGAAATTTGATTAGCGAAAATTTTGCTATTATTAGCTCAGCTTGTAGGGTCTTTGTCTGGATTAGCAGATCTTTCGCTTTGTCATACTTTTTGCGTAGAAAACACACCTTTATACCTCAGTTAATCTGTCGGTTTAGGCGTTTTAGGTTTTTTGCAGATAAATTTGAAAAAAGATTGCCAAAAAGGATAATTGTGAAAGCACAAGTGTTTTTAGAAGAAAAATGCGCGCGTTCAGGGGAATTTGATGTCTTATTAAGTAAAATGATCTTATAGCATGAGCAATCTTTTTTCAAGGTTTTATTCAGCTGCTCATCGAAACTAAGATTCCTGTCAATTTGAATACCAAGATATCTGCAACTTTTTTTGTTGTGAGAACTTCGTTTTTGTAAAAAATAGATCCGAAATCAGAACTAGTGAGCGAGAAAAAGATTAATTTGGTTTTGTTTGCATTCAAAGTTAGTTTGTTCATCTCGACATATTCTTCTGTATTTTGTAAAATTTCCATTACTTTTCCATTTAAGCTTCTTTTCTGTCCACAACAGAAAATACTTGTGTCATCTGCGAATTGAATTATTTTTTCCGTTGTGTTTATATTAGATGAGAAATCATTCACATATAAAAGAAAATGAGTGTCCTAAAACTGTGCCTTGTGACACATCGTGATCCACAATTTACAAGCAATATCCGAACCTTCGAAAACACCTAGATTAGCAAATGATCTATTTAAACAACTGACGATATTTTTTGGTGCTCTTGAATTTTCACCCCTCTCTAATTTGATTTCATCAACCTTGACAATTTTTCACTCGGACTGATCTTCTGTTTAATGAATTTCCATTGTTTCTTATTTGTTGGTACTTTTTGGGAGAAATTCATGCGAAAATCGTTGTGCGCCTCCCTTAATCTCCTATTAACTAAGTTTCTTAAACGATTAAATTCTTTGCATGTGTTGCTGTCAGGACATTTTTCCATTTATTGCACAAAAAATGTTTTTGGGCAATCAAATGCTTCAATTTTTGTGTTAAAAAGGCTTAGAATTCTCAAAATTTTCTCCCCCTTTTTTAACAGTCTGAATTGGTGCGTATTTTAACAATTTCTAATCCTGAATTTGACGCAAAAATGCCTAGTTTACTTTTTTGGTCTTGTTTAGATAATTCAAGTTGTAATCTCCCATCAAAATAACGTTATCTGTAACGCTCTATGCCCCCATTAGTTGGGTACTTAACTTATCAAGAAAATACTCCGCAAGACGTTTGTTTGGGCAATAAGAAACGCTAACAAGTAATTTCTCAGTCAGAGTGTCAGTTATTTCAACCCAAATGGATTTTTAAAAAAACTCTCATCAACCGTTTCAATGCTTGAGTTAATACTGGCTGAAAAAAATTTTAGAACAAAAATACCTACTCCTCCGCCCTTTGAAGCCCCTTTTTTTGTCTGATCTACATTTCCCAAAGAAAGCAAGCGATGCTGTTGAAAAAAATTTTTTCAATATCACAATCAGTGTCCAGCCAAGTTCCAGTTACAGCGACAAACGCATTGATGGGTGCTGTTTGCAGAAAGTTTGAAAAATCTTCAAACTTGTTTTTCAGGCTTTGACAATTATTAAGGAAAAATAATGGCGGATAGATTGATCCTCTGTTTTTTAAATAACTTGAATACTCAATCAAATTTTCCAGATGAGGCCCTGGGTTCAAATTGATGTCACTTGACAGCATGAGACATACAAGTGAAAAAAATAACAGTTTTTAGGAAGAAACCAAAAATGAATGAATCAACTGTTTCAAAAAAATAACAAACATTAGGTTTGTCGGAATAAAACTTTTCAAATTTTCGCCTATGAATTTCAGCATGATTTTCTCTTCCCATAAATAAATTTTCTCTTCCCATAAATATATTTTCTCTTCTCATAAATATTTTCGCTTCCCATAAATATTTTTCTCTTATCAAAAATACTATATAATCGTTACATGTTCCTGATTAGGTGACAGGTTTATAAATATAAGCGGAGGTTGAAACTGATTTCAGCGTAATTATTGAGTTTTAAGGCAGAAAACCAAACTCATTGTAAAGCAATCTTTAAAAGTGTAAGCCGTCGATAAATTCCAACTTTTTTGCACTTTAGTGCTTGAATGTTGGTAAAAATTGCCAAGCTTTTAGAAGGAAGAATTGCTACACATTCTATGAACCTGCCATGGCCATAATCTCAAGGCTGGGAAAATCTTAAAATCGTTGTACACCACTAGTCTCCGAAAAAGTCACTGAAAGTCTTTGTGTCTTATTGTTTGATCCAGTCTTCTATATGTTCTTAGATTCCGATGCAAGCTCTTTTTAAAATCGTTGTATTTTTATTTTATATTTTGTATTTTATAATTTTAGCTGAAAACATGCTTCCGTCACACCTATCTCGGTGCTTTAACTAATCTATGATTGAGCATTTCCCTGAAAATTAATACTTTCTCTCGGATTTGATTGTACATTGTTTACTAATGAGATGAGAGTTATCTTATGACAGATCCGCGGCTTAAGATTCTGTGATCCTTTTCTCCTGTTTGAAGTAAAATTAAATTGCTGTCAAATATTTTTAAACACAAAAACATAAATTGCTGCCGATTTTCTAAATAAGTTCTTCGAAAGTTACATTTTCACGAACACCATTGCCTTTCCGGGGTTATTTGTGATCTGTCCAATGAAATATCTTGTTGTTAATAGGCCTAGTCAATTATAAAACTAAGTTCACAAACGCTTGCGCTAACTCAAGCATCATCAGGCAAAACAATATAAGGAGGTCAATTTATTAAATATTATATTGATTTCTTTTCAGAGGCGCAACACAACAGTGAAACAGAGTTTCTGAGAAGATGTTTGCTTTTTGAAACAAATATTTCAGAAATTTTGATTTTATATCGTTCCTAATTTTGGATTGAGGATATTGTCGTTTGAAAGCTTTCTATGGCTTTCTGCCTTATAGGGAAGGTTCTGGAACATTTCCATGTTTTAATTTGCTAATATGTAATTTTTTGAATGAAGCAACAAGACTACTGTTGACTAATACTTTGATATGAGCACCTGGCTTCGGTACTCATTGCGCATTTTTAGCAATTGCTTCGATGTGTCATGTATTGCTTCAATAATAACAGGTTTTTGTTGCACTTTGAATTGATCAATTGTACACCAATCAAAAGTGTGTGGTTTGCAACAACAATCGCTTACATGTTGACCTAGAGGCGAGTTTTTTTTTGATGCTCTGCCACCAGCGTGGTTACATGTCATGTCTGCAATTTTTCCTGACTTAGTTGAAATTGATTCTACTATTAGTTGCTTTTGTACACCACGTGCGATATCAGATGCAGACCAAAACAAGACTTTAATGGGTGTAAGCAGGTTCTGAGTCTCTGTGTTGTGTAGATCACTCTAATATCCGTTATTATTTGCACCTTTTGTTTTACCGATGCTTAAATTGCCTCTGTTTCATAGAAAAATGTTGGCACATCTATTGGGTTCAGCTGAACTTTCAACCCGCTTTCTGCTGTAGTTTTCAGTTTATTTAGAGTCTGTTAAAAATTTTCCAAACCTCTGATTCAAAACGCTTGAAGAGAAAGTGTAAAAAATTGGTTTTTCCGCATTATATTTTTGTCAACTTTAAGTGATTCATCAAAGTATTGCATGTTGATTGCTGATTTGAAACGCCTATGATCAGTACCCTCTACAATAATTGTATGCTGGTGTAGTTCGACGCCACAGAATTCACAGAATTGTTCCTGTTTCTCCTGGCTTTGGTAAAATTTAAAAGAGACATATCTCTGTTCGGCGTAGACTGCCATAACCAAGAATTCTACTTCACGTTCTCTATCCTTTGTTTCCCTTGTGGAGTCCAAAAAATTATGAAGTTTTTTCCTATTTCAAGCAAATTTCTGAGGTTGTCTTTTAATGTAAAAATAATATTCACATATCTTTCAATTTTTTCCGGTTCCTAATTTTGTTTTGAGTTGGCCTACATTCACAATGAAATAGTTGACAAGCAACATCCTCCGTCTGTTGTTTTGCTCCTATCTTATATTTTGCCATTTTATGTGATGGCATATTTCGCGTTTCTAACATTCAACGGCCTAGCTATTCCAATCACTTTTTTCTGACAGTCAGGGCATCTTTCTTCTGCTGCTCTTTTTTCTCCACGGCCAATCTCATTCTCAGCACTTATTTTATGTTCAACAATTTTCATCTATATATTGACCAACATAACTGCCAAATAAACCTTTCTTTTAGACAGTATCAGTTACCATCAGTTTTAAAACAAGAATTTTACTACCAGTTTCAGTAGGAGCTTATGTGTTGACATTTCAACTCTGCAAGGGGTGTCACTGGAGAAATAACACGGCAGTGAAAGTTTATTGGCTTCTGAAAGTTGAGGTATTTAACATCTTGATACAAATCGCTCATTAGCCTCTAGCTCAATATTTTCAAGTTTTTCTCTTGTTATCAGACTCGAAGTTTAAAAATTAGCTCATGGCAGCTTGTCAAAAGTTCAGTAAAAAATTGTGATTTGGAATTCCCGGAAAAAAGGATGTGTTTCTTGAGAACCTCTACTGAACCATATATCGCGCTAATTGTGCGCCAGTTGTTCGTAGTCTTTGGTAAAGGTTGTCTGTAAAGATATTGGGTCTTCATTTAACGTAAGTTTTTGTTTATAACATTTTCTACTTTGAGAACTATCTAGTCATTTGGTGTCCTACTCGCAAAAGTTTGTCGCAGGTGATTATTTTGTTCAATTTCGATTGATCTGTTTTGCTATAATTTCTTCATAGCAAAAAATCCGTTGCCTTCATCAAGGCCTACAGCTAAAAGACTTTTTGCCGCCTTTGATGTTTCTCTGTTAGCTGGGGTTCTTTTTAGATTTTTAGTGTACCCACTGGCGGATGCTCTAAATCGCAAAAATCTTCAGCACAAAAATTTATTTTCTCGCATACTGTCTAACAATTTGTTAATGTCTGCCACAAAAAAAATTAATTAATTTTATATTTCAGAAGCTGTTTTGGCCCATAAAATAGTTCCTTTAAAAAGACTTCTATTCCGTCTAAATCTTTGACTAAAGTGTCGTTTTCTCTTAAAAGTTTATCCTGAAGGTGCGACATTTTTCGAAGATCTTGATTCATAAATTTTAAATAGTTCTCCAACGATGAGAGAATTCTTTGCGTAAATAGACCACTGAAGACAAAAAAATTGTCTTTCACGGAGCTCTTGATTTCTGAAATACTAGTCTTTGTTTTTTGCCGCAGGTCAATTTTGCTACCTCTAGCGTTTCTCAGCGCCTCTTTTAGTAATCTTTGTAGAAAGAACTGTACTACTTGCGCTGAGAGAACGCCGTTATTTGGAAGCAAAATTTGACAAAATTGGTAAATAAATCATTATCTAAACATTTCCCCAGGAGGTATACTACCGACATAACATTTTCACGTTTTTGTAAATTTTATGTCTTAAAATAAGTTTCCATTTGTCATTACTCCGACACAACATGTGGGGTAGACAAATTGGGGTCGAAGTATAATGAACATCATCGCCATGACCTTGTAGATTGCTCGAACTACGGACAACTGCATCCGCAATTAACATGCTTGCTTCACTCGCGAGACACATTTGATTGTCTCTAGTTTGTTTCCTGACCAATTTTGATCTTCTTCGTCCCTTGTTCAGCAGTCTCCTTAAATTCTCTTTGTCTCGCCAAAATAGATCCAGTGCTTGCATTTCCCATTCCACGTATTGATGGAGTGAGCGGTACTGTTTGACGGCAAAAGAACACTTCTGTTTTCTCATAGAGATTGTGTGTTGTCGCCTGGAGGAGCAACAAGACGGTTTTCTTTATTGTTTCTGAATATTTTATGTGTTTTCCCCTGGCAGTTCACAGTCACTCTAAACCGGAATCTTAGTTCTGTCAAAAAGTCACAACGGTTGTTGGTGTTGCAGGATTTAAAATTCAATGTTGGTCTTGAAAGTGTTGTTGATTGCATCATGCCAGAGTATAAAATCTCTTCTTTTTTTTACTCAGCTGGTTGAATGAACCAAATTTCGGACGTTTTTTAATCGTATTTACGCAACAGAGTTTAAATTTTTTCCCGGTAACGTTATGAAATGGGGTAGCAGATCCCACTTATTGTCAACTTCCCGGAAAAAATAAAAGGATGTGTCTGTTGAGAACCTCTACTGGACCATAAATCGATGTTTTTGTGCGCTAGTTGTTCTTAGTCTTTGGTAAAACTTGTCAGAAAAGATATTGGGTTTTCAATTCACGTAAGTTTTTGTTTATACCATGTTTACTTTGAGAATTATTTAGTCATTTGGTGTCCTACTTGCAAAAAGTGGTCGCAAGCGGTTATTTTGTTCAGTTTTGATTGATATGTTTTGCTATAATTTCTTCGTAGCAAAAAATCCGTTGCCCTCATCAAGGCCTACAGCTAAAAGACTTTTTGACATCTTTGATATTTCTCTGTTAGCTGGGGTTCTTTTTAGATTTTTAATGTACCCACTGGCGGATGCTCTAAGTCGCAAAAATCTTCACCACAAAAATTTTTTTCTCGCATACTGCCTAACAATTTGTTAATGTCTGCCACAAAAAAGTTTCAATTACTTTTATATTTGAGAAGCTGTTTTGATCCATAAGATAGTTCCTTTAAAAAGACGCCTATTTCGTCTAAATCTTTGACTAAAGTGTCGTTTTCTCTTAAAAGTTTATCCTGAAGGTGCGACAATTTTCGAAGCTCTTGATTCATAAATTTTAAATAGTTTTCCAACGATGAGAGAATTCTTTGCGTAAATAGAGCACTGAAGACAAAAATTTGTCTTTCACGGAGCTCTTGATTTCAGAAATACTAGTCTTTGTTTTTTGCCGCAGGTCAATCCTGCTACCTCTAGCGTTTCTCAGCTCCTCTTTTAGTAATCTATGTAGAAAAAACTAAACTACTTGCGCTGAGAAAACGCCGTTTTTCGGAAAAAAAATTTGACAAAATTGGTAATTAAATCATTATTTAAACATTTCTCCAGGAGGTGTACTACTGACTTAACATTTTCATGTTTTTCTAAATTTTATGTCTTAAAATCAGTTTCCATTTGTCATTACTTCGACCCAACATGTCGCGTAGACAAATTGGGGTCGAAGTATAATGAAAATCATCGCCAAGATCTTGTAGATAGCTCGAACTACGGACAACTGCATCCGCAATTAACATGCTTCCTTCACTCGCGAGACACATTTGTTTGTCTCTAGTTTGTTTCTTGACCAATTTTGATCTTCTTCGTCCCTTGTTCAGCAGTCTCCTTAAATTCTTTTTGTCTCGCCAAAATAGATCCAGTGCTTGCATTTCCCATTCCACGTATTGATGGAGTGAGCGGTACTGTTTCACGGCAAAAGAACACTTCTGTTTTCTCATAGAGATTGTGTGTTGTCACCTGGAGGAGCAACAAAACGGTTTTCTTTATTCTTTCTGAGTTTTTAATGTGTTTTCCGCTGGCAGTTCACAGTCGCTCTAAACCGGAATCTTAACTCTGTCAAAAAGTCATAACGGTTGTTGGTGCTGCAGGAATTAAAATTCAATGTTGGTCTTGAAAGTGATGTTGATTGCATCATGCCAGAGTATCAAATCTCTTCTTCTTTTTACTCAGCTGGTTGAATGAACCAAATTTCGGACGTTTTTTAATCGTATTTACGCAGCAGAGTTTAAATTTATTCCCGGTAACGTTATGAAATGGGGTAGCGGATCCCACTTATTGTCAGCTTACTGGAAAAAATAAAAGGATGTGTTACTTGAGAACCTCTACTGGACCATAAATCGATGTTTTTGTGCGCTAGTTGTTCGTAGTCTTTGGAAAAACTTGTCAGTAAAGATATTGGGTTTTCAATTCACGTATGTTTTTGTTTATAACATGTTTACTTTGAGAATTATTTTGTCATTTGGTTTCCTACTCGCAAAAATTGGTCGCAAGCGGTTATTTTGTTCAATTTTGATTGATATATTTTGCTACGTTTTCTTCATAGCATAAAATCCGTTGCCTTCATCACTGCCTACAGCTAAAAGACGTTTTGCCACCTTTGATATTTCTCTGTGAGCTGGGTTTTTTTTCAGATTTTTATTGCACCCACTGGCGGATGCTCTCAATCTCAAAGGTCTTCACCATAAAAATTTTTTTCCTGGCATACTGCCTAACAATTTGATAATGTCTGTCACAAAAAATGTTTTAATTATTTTTATCTTTCAGAAGCTGTTTTGGCCCACAAGATAGTTCCTTTAAAAAGACTCCTATTCCGTCTAAATTTTTGACTAAAGTGTCGTTTTCTCTTAAAAGTTTATCCTGAAGGTGCGACAATTTTCGAAGCTCTTGATTCATAAATTTTAAATAGTTTTCCAACGATGAGAGAATTCTTTGCGTAAATAGACCACTGAAGACAAAAATTTGTCTTTCACGGAGCTCTTGATTTCTGAAATACTAGTCTTTGTTTTTTGCCGCAGGTCAATCCTGCTACCTCTAGCGTTTCTTAGCTCCTCTTTTAATAATCTATGTAGAAAAAAAATGTACTACTTGCGCTGAGAAAACGCCATTATTCGGAAACAAAATCCGTGAAAATTGTTAATTAAATCATTATCTGAACGTTTCTCTAGGAGGTATACTACTGATTTAAGAGTTTCAAGTTTTTCTAAATTTAATGTCTCAAAATTAGTTTCCATTTGCCATTACTCCGACTCAACATGTGGCGTAGACAAATTGGGGTCGAAATATGATGGACATCACCGCCATGACATTGTAGATAGCACGAACTACGGACAACTGCATCCGCAATTAACATGCTTGCTTCACTCGCGAGACACATTTGTTTGTCTCTAGTTTGTTTCCTGACCAATTTTGATCTTCTTCGTCCCTTGTTCAGCAGTCTCCTTAAATTCTCTTTGTCTCGCCAAAATAGATCCATTGCTTGCATTTCCCATTCCACGTATTGATGGAGTGAGCGGTACTGTTTCACGGCAAAAGAACACTTCTGTTTTCTCATAGAGATTGTGTGTTGTCACCTGGAGGAGCAACAAAACGGTTTTCTTTATTGTTTCTGAGTATTTAATGTGTTTTCCCCTGGCAGTTCACAGTCGCTCTAAACCGGAATCTTAACTCTGTCAAAAAGTCATAACGGTTGTTGGTGCTGCAGGATTTAAAATTCAATGTTGGTCTTGAAAGTGTTGTTGATTGCATCATGCCAGAGTATCAAATCTCTTCTTCTTTTTACTCAGCTGGTTGAATGAACCAAATTTCGGACGTTTTTTAATCGTATTTACGCAGCAGAGTTTAAATTTATTCCCGGTAACGCTATGAAATGGGGTAGCAGATCCCACTTACTGTCATAATTGTTGAACAGTTTGAAAAATTCAACTGGCTTCTAAAATTTTCATTTAGTTCTAAAAAGTTTGTGTTTTCCGAGAACGCTGTTTTAGACATTTTTGTTTTTCTCCGTCAGCTGGGTTTCTTTTTAAATTTTTATTGTACCCACTGACGGATGCTCTCAATCTCAAAGGTCTTCACCACAAAACACAAAAATTTTATTTCCTGGCATACTGCCTAACAATTTGATAATGTCCGTCACAAAAAAAATTTTAATTAATTTTATCTATGACGGAGCTCTTGATTTCTAAAATAATAGTCTTTGTTTTTTGCCGGAGGTCAATCGAGCTACTTCTAATGTTTCTCAGCTACTCTTTTAGTAATCTAAGTAGAAAAAAATGTAATACTTGCGCTGAGAAAACGCCGTTATTCGGAAACAAAATTTGAGAAAATTGTTAATTAAATCATTATCTAAACGTTTCTCAAGGAGGTATACTACTGATTTAACAGTTTCACGTTTTTCTAAATTTTATTTCTCAAAATTAGTTTCCATTTGCCATTACTCCGACTCAACAAGTGGCGTAGACAAATTGGGGTCGATATATGATAGACATCACCGCCATGACATTGTAGATAGCTCAAACTACGGACAACTACATCATTAAGTAACATGCTTGCTTCACTCGCGAGCCAAATTTGTTTGGCTTTAGTTTGGTTCGTGATCAATTTTGGTTTTCTTCGTCCCTTGTTCAGCAGTCTCCTTAAATTCTCTTTGTCTCGCCAAAATAGATCCAGTGCTTGCATTTCCCATTCCACGTATTGATGGAGTGAGCGGTACTGTTTGACGGCAAAAGAACACTTCTGTTTTCTCATAGAGATTGTGTGTTGTCGCCTGGAGGAGCAACAAGACGGTTTTCTTTATTGTTTCTGAATATTTTATGTGTTTTCCCCTGGCAGTTCACAGTCACTCTAAACCGGAATCTTAGTTCTGTCAAAAAGTCACAACGGTTGTTGGTGTTGCAGGATTTAAAATTCAATGTTGGTCTTGAAAGTGTTGTTGATTGCATCATGCCAGAGTATAAAATCTCTTCTTTTTTTTACTCAGCTGGTTGAATGAACCAAATTTCGGACGTTTTTTAATCGTATTTACGCAACAGAGTTTAAATTTTTTCCCGGTAACGTTATGAAATGGGGTAGCAGATCCCACTTATTGTCAACTTCCCGGAAAAAATAAAAGGATGTGTCTGTTGAGAACCTCTACTGGACCATAAATCGATGTTTTTGTGCGCTAGTTGTTCTTAGTCTTTGGTAAAACTTGTCAGAAAAGATATTGGGTTTTCAATTCACGTAAGTTTTTGTTTATACCATGTTTACTTTGAGAATTATTTAGTCATTTGGTGTCCTACTTGCAAAAAGTGGTCGCAAGCGGTTATTTTGTTCAGTTTTGATTGATATGTTTTGCTATAATTTCTTCGTAGCAAAAAATCCGTTGCCCTCATCAAGGCCTACAGCTAAAAGACTTTTTGACATCTTTGATATTTCTCTGTTAGCTGGGGTTCTTTTTAGATTTTTAATGTACCCACTGGCGGATGCTCTAAGTCGCAAAAATCTTCACCACAAAAATTTTTTTCTCGCATACTGCCTAACAATTTGTTAATGTCTGCCACAAAAAAGTTTTAATTACTTTTATATTTGAGAAGCTGTTTTGATCCATAAGATAGTTCCTTTAAAAAGACGCCTATTTCGTCTAAATCTTTGACTAAAGTGTCGTTTTCTCTTAAAAGTTTATCCTGAAGGTGCGACATTTTTCGAAGATCTTGATTCATAAATTTTAAATAGTTCTCCAACGATGAGAGAATTCTTTGCGTAAATAGACCACTGAAGACAAAAAAATTGTCTTTCACGGAGCTCTTGATTTCTGAAATACTAGTCTTTTTTTTTGCCGCAGGTCAATTTTGCTACCTCTAGCGTTTCTCAGCGCCTCTTTTAGTAATCTTTGTAGAAAAAACTGTACTACTTGCGCTGAGAGAACGCCGTTATTTGGAAGCAAAATTTGACAAAATTGGTAAATAAATCATTATCTAAACATTTCCCCAGGAGGTATACTACCGACATAACATTTTCACGTTTTTGCAAATTTTATGTCTTAAAATCAGTTTCCATTTGTCATTACTCCGACACAACATGTGGGGTAGACAAATTGGGGTCGAAGTATAATGAACATCATCGCCATGACCTCGTAGATTGCTCGAACTACGGACAACTGCATCCGCAATTAACATGCTTGCTTCACTCGCGAGACACATTTGATTGTCTGTAGTTTGTTTCCTGACCAATTTTGATCTTCTTCGTCCCTTGTTCAGCAGTCTCCTTAATTTCTCTTTGTCTCGCCAAGTTAAATTATGTGCTTGCATCTCCCAATCCACGTGTTGCTGGAGTGAGCTGTACTGTTTCAGTGCAAAAGAACACTTCTGTTTTCTCATAGAGATTGTGTGTTGTCACCTGGAGGAGCAACAAAACGGTCTTTTTTATTGTTTTTGAATATTTTATGTGTTTTCCCCTGGCAGTGCACAATTGCTTTAAACCGGAATCTTGTTTCTGTCAAAAAATCACAACGGTTGTTGGTGCTGCAGGGTTTAAAAATCAAGGCTCGTCTTAAAAATGTTGTTGATTGCATCATGCCAGAGCATCAGATCTCTTCTTCTGTCTACTCAGCTGGTTGATTGCTCCAAATTTCGGACATTTTTAAATCGTATTTACGCAACAGAGTTCAAATTTATTCCAGGGAACGCTATGAAATGGGGTAGCAGATCCCACTTACTGTCATAATTGTTGAACAGTTTGAAAAACTCAACTGGCTTCTAAAATTTTCATTTAGTTCTAAAAAGTTTGTGTTTTCCGAAAACGCTGTTTTAGACATTTCTAGGGCTTCTTCTAATCTGTTGACTGAAAAAATTAGTTGCTAATAGACCTAACCAGTTATAAAATTATTTTTACAAACACTTTGGATATGCGTAGCATTATTAGTAAATAACAGTTTAGACTTTTTTTACAATCAAAGTGTTTCAATTTCAATTATGAAACAAAACAGTAAAAAAAAGTTTTTCGGAAGACTGATTTTTGCAAAGTAAAAAATTTCTCACATTTCATGTATTTTATCGTTGAAAAGATTTCTTTGTTGTTCTATCATTTCAATAAGGTTTTGGAAAATTTCAATCTCTTAGTTGAAAACGGACTGACCGGTTAAAGTAAAGTGGGTACTGTCAACTAATATTTTAACTCTCATAAACATATGTAACAGATATTGATTTAAAAAATAATTTGCGTCTCCTCTATTAGGATTGCAAATTAATATTTTCGTGCAGAACTGATTTCTTCAGCCAGCAATAAAGATACGAACTGCGATCACTGCAATTTGAATAATTTAATTTCCAGTAGGTTGTTAAACAACAAAAAATTTCTGCCTTTTTTTATGCGGTATCAGTTGAGCTATGTTGTTGATCACGAATGCAATTGTTGATCGCAGCTCAGAAAGAACGCAAAAAGTTTCAAATGTTCTGACCACAATAGTTGCTTGTGGTTAGTTTTGTTTTTATGGTTTCAGGAAAAAAATTCTTTCACAACTGTTTTCTTTAGAAATAACTTTACAGAAATTTACTGGATATTTCGCATACCATTATAGCTAGGAAAACAATTGCAATTGGAAAGTGCTCCTCAGATGTTATTAAATTGCCGTCTAAATGTGAACTTTATGTTTATGTCAACAATTTACGCTTCTGGCACCAATCAGAGTAAAATTACTACTTGACGTATATCAAATTGAGGTTGGTGCTTGGAAAATTGAGTAAAGCAAAAATCAGTCGTAAGTCTTACCAATCAAATGTTTAGCCAAACCCAACATAATTTCATACAACGAACATTTACAGAGCCAAACCCAACAAAAAATCCAGGCATTTCAATGACCCCCAATTTAATTTTGAATATTAAGCCCAAGGTTGAAAAAAAGATGCACGAAGTAAAAAAAATTGCAATAAACTTTCTACTTTTAAACAATTAGAACCAATTATTAAAATTTAAATGACAAAAATAATGCAGTTGCTGGATATGGGGCCCCAATTTTTACATATGTAACTCAAGCCTGGCTCGCTATTAAGGGGAAACAAAGGAGATACAGAGCTCCAAAGAAAGCTGCAGAATTGTTTCTTCAGCATAAAGGTTTCTTGACAGCAGCCGGCTACCACTCCGGCAATCGGCTCTAAATAGACCTACAAAATCTACTTTTGCATTCGCACAGAAAATTTTAATGTCAAATTACCAATCAGAAAAAAAACAAAGTAGGTTGAGCAATCAAATAACAGATCTTGTGAGCTAATAAACATATTTCAAAGATGAACAAGAAAACAGATGATAATTTTTGCTGACATTTCAGCAAACCGTTAAATTTTTCATGCAATGGCGCAAATAGTCAGCGGAAAAATTTAAAAAATAGTTGTTTATTTGACTGAAAAAGGAATTACTTCTCCAGGCTGAAACCTTAAGCAAATTTTTGTATTTGGAACATTTTGTGCTCCTGTAACAAATGAAATTAGGATTAAAATCATGCAATCAGAGAAGGATGGCAGCCCCTGTACCATGAGAGTGAAGATTAAACTACTCAAACTTTTAGTCGAAAAAGTAAAAGGATTAGTGGGGTATATTAGTCAATTTCCAAGGAAGCTGCTTGAAGAAATCAGGAGGACGTATAACATGTAGAGAAAATACTCGGGTACTCGGACATTGAGGACAAGAAAATAATAACACCAGTACGACTTGGAAAATAATTACCAGAAAACAAAAAAATGTAATACTTGTTCACACACGCCGCAAACTAAAAGGAGATCTCATACTCAAGTTGACAAGCTGCTTAAAAGACTACAGGAAAAACGACCAAATTTTCTATATCAGATTTGAATTGTCTCGCGGCGGAAATATAAACGAGAACAAAGCTTTAATAAAAAGACGAGAACAGAAGAAAAGATTTCTGTGTTTTTCTACCACTTCAATAAATTTTTGGAAAATTTCAATCTCTTAGTTTACTAAAAACGGACTGACCGGTTAAAGTAAAGTGGGTACTGTTAACTAATATTTTAACTCTCATAAACATATGTAACAGATATTGATTTAAAAAATAATTTGCATCTGCTCTATTAAGATTGCAAATTAATATTTTCGTGCAGAACTGATTTCTTCAGCCAGCAATAAAGATACGAACTTCGATCACTGCAATTTGAATAATTTAATTTCCAGCAGGTTGTTAAACAACAAAAAATTTCTGCCTTTTTTTATGCGGTATCAGTTGAGCTATGTTGTTGATCACGAATGCAATTGTTGATCGCAGCTCAGAAAGAACGCAAAAAGTTTCAAATGTTCTGACCACAATAGTTGCTTGTGGTTAGTTTCGTTTTTATGTTTTAAGGAAAAAAAATTCTTTCACAACTGTTTTCTTTAGAAATAAATTTACAGAAATTTACTGGATATTTCGCATACCATTATAGCTAGGAAAACAATTGCAATTGGAATGTGCTCCTCAGATGTTATTAAAATGCCGTCTAAATCTGAACTTTATGTTTATGTCAACAATTTACGCTTCTGGCACCAACCAGAGTAAAATTACTACTTGACGTATATCAAATTGAGGTTGGTGCTTGGACAATTGAGTAAAACAAAAATCAGTCGTAAGTCTTACCAATCAAATTTTCAGCCAAACCCAACATAATTTCATACAACGAACATTTACAGTGCCAAACCCAACAAAAAATCCAGGCATTTCAATGACCCCCAATTTAATTTTGAATGTTTGAAGCCTAAGGTTGAAAAAAGATGCACGAAGTAAAAAAATTGCGATAAACCTTCTACTTTTAAACAATTAGAACCGATTATTAAAATTTAAATGACAAAAATAATGCAGTTGCTGGATATGGGGCCCCAATTGTTACATATGCAACTCAAGCCAGGCTCGCTATTAAGGAGAAACAAAGGAGAAGCAGAATTGTTTCTTCAGCATAAAGGCTTCTTGACAGCAGCCGGCTACCACTCCGGCAATCGGCTATAAATAGACCTACAAAATCTACTTTTGGTTTCGCACAGAAAATTTTAATGTCAAATTACCAATCAAAAAAAAACAAAGTAGGTTGAGCAATCAAATAACAGATCTTGTGAGCTAATAAACATATTTCAAACATGAACAAGAAAACAGATGATAGTTTTTGCTGACATTTCAGCAAACCGTTAATTTTTTTCATGCAATGGCGCAAATAGTCAGCGGAAAAATTTAAAAAATAGTTGTTTATTTGACTGAAAAAGGAATTACTTCTCCAGGCTGAACCCTTAAGCAAATTTTTGTATTTGGAACATTTTGTGCTCCTGTAGCAAATGAATTTAGGAATAAAATCATGCAATCAGAGAGGGATGGCAGCCCCTGTACCATGAGAGTGAAGATTAAACCACTCAAACTTTTAGTCGAAAAAGGAAAAGGATTAGTGGGGTATATTAGTCAATTTCCAAGGAAGCTGCTTGAAGAAATCAGGAGGACGTATAACATGTAGAGCAAATACTCGAGTACTCGGACATTGAGGACAAGAAAATAATAACACTTGTACGACTTGGACAATAATACCCAGAAAACAAAAAAATGTAATACTTGTTCACACACGCCGCAAACTAAAAGGAGATCTCATACTCAAGTTGACAAGCTGCTTAAAAGACTACAGGAAAAACGACCAAATTATCTATATCAGATTTGAATTGTCTCGCGGCGGAAATATAAACGAGAACAAAGCTTTAATAAAAAGACGAGAACTAATCACCGACGGAATGGATCCAAGTGCTTTACTTATTTGACGTCTTGAACTTCAAAAGAGAGAGAGAGAGTGCGATAATTGATTTTTTGTTCCAAGTGTCACCGAGGACAACCAAATAAAAAAATAATTATTTTTCCAAAAAACCACAGAAAAACTCAATTTTAGCGCTCAGCGTATGCTAGATCCAACCAAACAAACAAATTTCGCAAACACGCTATAAACGTGCAATTACGACATATTGTCTATAACAGAAACATGGTTAGTTTACGAGTTAAGATTACTCCCAAGTCCCCATTTCTACCGTCATATTTGATTAACCAAAATGTAGTAACGCGACTGATTTGAAAAGTAAACATGGGGTGAAACATCAAAGGTGAAACATAAAAAGCTAATATTGGATCATCTAATTTAGAAAACAACGTCTCACATTTTGAACCAAGTCAGCTACATGTGTTCTCATATAATATTGCCGCCCTAGTTCTCAGTTGTTACTATGACTAAGCTCTATATAAAAACTGCGGTATTAATGACAAACAGTGTCCTGATCACTTTCCAATTTTCAATTAATTTGATGCACCAAGTATCCGGATAAAAAATGCCTTGAATAGTACTGATTGCAACAGTTTAATTACAATGTAAAATGTAACTTGATTTTTTCAACCCTCATTTCAATAGCAATGACGATTTCTTTAATAATCAATTTTACAAATGGCTATCAAACGAAATTATAGAAGAAAGGCCACTTATCATTAAGCATCGGGCCAGTTTGCAACCAAGTATCTCGAATGCAACATCCCAGACAATTAAAAATTGAGCACCAACATGTGATTAGAGAAATCTGATTTCAGTTTCAAAATGAAGCATCAAAATTTAAAAGTTATGGTTCAAATCTTTTTGGTTGCTGAGTTCTCCAATATTGAGGCTTAATTTTTTGAAAGCCGACACATTAGCAAAAAAAAAATATCTTTAGCCGATCCGCAAAAAGCCGCAAATGCCACTATTTGAGTTTTGGAAGGATCTGAAGCTAACAACCGAAAAAATAAAAGCCAAAATTTTCAACTCTTTCTTCCAACCCTTTCCAACTCTTTCAACCCAATGGCGGATGCTCTAAATCGCAAAAATCTTCACCACAAAAATTTATTTTCTCGCATACTGCCTAACAATTTGTTAATGTCTACCACAAAAAATCTTTTGTTAATTTTATATTTCAGAAGCTGTTTTGGCCCATAAGATGAATTTTACAAAAATGGACACAAAATTTAAAAGAGCATCCGTGATTTTAATTTTCACAGGTCTGCTGGACCAGACGAACACGGAATTTTATTTTTAAAAAATTGTAGTAGATCTCTCACGAAGCCGGTCAGACTTCTGCTCCAATCAATAGTAAAAAAGATGCTATCCCACATATTGGAAGGTAAGTCAGATAAACCAGTCAATAAAGACGGGATCAAATCGAATGTTGCTATTGGTCTTCAAAATTGCATATCCAAATCCACTGGTCTTCAAAATTGCATATCCAAATCCAATGTCCTCGAAAACATTTTTTCGATAAATTTTTGATTTTGAAAGACTCAATTTTTTTGAAAATCAGTTTGGCTTCCGAAATAACTGTTTGGCAACATTACAGCTACTTCTTTTAAGAATGCAAAGTAAAAAAAACTATAACAAAGAAGCAGTTAAAGACCTAGGTAGCCTGCATATTAACGTTGCCAAAGCTTTTGACACCGTTCCACATTGCGACCTGATACAAAAGCTTCTTAACATTGGCAATGCAGGAAAGTTAATTTAGCTGATTACGTCTTTTCTTGCGTATTATAAAAAAAATTTGTGAAAACGTACATTGAAATATCCGTTTTGCGATAAATTATCAGTGTGGTCCCACAAATTTTGATACTAGTAACTCTTTTCTTCATCATTTTAATCAATGAATTGCCTGAACGATTAACCGAATTAACTGTTTTGATTTTGCCGATGATATAAAACTAAAAGGAGAACCAATATAATACAGAAAACTCTTTTTCAAAATTGTCAATTATGTGTAAAGCAAATCAAATGAGGAAATAATTATAGCAAAACGCGTCTGCTAATTGTCAAAGGAAGAATAACAGGGTATATTGGTCACCATCTGCTAGATCAATTTTAAAAATGTCAATAAAGAGAAAACCCATCCCCTAAAAGGATAGTCGATCAACCCGGGGCTGCAAATCAACTCTCATTTGTACATATAATTCCTGAGAGTAGTCAAAAATAAAAGCAGATAAAAAAGATAGACAAACTAAGGCATCAGAATTATAATCAAATTAGATATGGTAAAAAGCAATCAAGGTATAATGTGTAGTGATTCTGAATGAATAATAGAAGAAATAAAACCATATATGACAAGAGGTTCTCTTCGTCTACAATAGTTCCTATTGACGCTTCTACCGCAGGGCGCCAGTGCATGAAGCGCGCGCCACTCAAGCAGATTATGAAGCTTCGCAAAAGAGGGAAACCTATTTTTGTTTTTATGTACGTGATCACGTCCGAACCAAAATCTTTTTTCTTATCGCTGATCCCCAAGCGGAAGCCGATCTTTGTATGGCTTTTGATCCTGACGAACCAGCTCCTGTACACGAGAAGATTATCGGAGAGAAGGTGTTATTATCAATTTCGATTTTCTTTAGCTCGTATTTTTGCTCTTTGCTGGTCTCGTGAAATTTGTAGGAATCCGGTATGGTTCTTCGATAACTCTCAGCACACGGATTAATTTTTTTCACGTGAAAGAACGTTTCGATGAAACGTGAATTCAGGACGCCATTAGCTTTGATATCTAGTCAAGCGTCATTATCAGCAGTGGTAGTTCTATTTGCAAAGTTTGAAGACAGGATTCTATTTCGACATCATCGCAGACCATATTGAGCAGGTCGGCAAAAAAATCACGGTTGTCATTGTGTCTTATGTGCATATTACCACCTTTTGGACAAAGAAGAGCTTGCGCTACAATAAAGTTTTCTCTACATTCGCGTTTTGATGGCAATTTTACGAGATCTTATACGTATCTAAAACCAATTCCATCTCTAGACTCTCTTGGCGAAATCAAAATGAAACCTTTTCAATTGATGTGCATTTAGCCCGCTTGATGATCTTTTACCATAGCCAAATCTGAAAAACATGCGTCTTTATCTCTGATGAGAACTTTGGTTGCCAACGTTTACTCTAGAGATTGTTCCTGTTTTTTTTCTGATTTTCTGAAGGATTTTTTCCTGATGAAGTTCAGCATCTATATCGATATGATGCTGTAACGGCTCTCAAACTCAAATAGATCTTTCTTTTTCGTTTGCCCTGTCTTCAGGATGAAGAATGCTTAGACCAGCGTCTTTAACCGGAAGAGAAGAAAAAATTCCGCTATCTGTCATTTTAAGAAAAATGGTTGAACGTTGAAGGCATAAATTTTTTATGAAATATTTTCTCGACTCATCGCAGCAGACTGTCTGAATTTGGAGTAGTCCTAGCAATAAAATTCAAGTTAGGTTGATGTGCGTTTGTAAATGATTTGTGCACATTCTGAGGGGACACCTTACTCTGTTTGGCGAGCTTCTCAATTATGTTAGAGTAGTTTATTGAATTTTGTTCCAGAAAATTGTTGCAGTTTTTATCAGTACCAAAAATTGAACCCAGAACTTGATGAACTTAAAAAACAACAACATCTATTCCCAAAAACATTGTTCGAAACAAACTCAAATTTTGTAATGAGATGACATTTGATCACATTTTTACCAGATGTACCGCAGTGTTCATAAAGTTTACCTAGCAAGATTCGTAGAGATTCAGGGCTACCGGCAACACTATTTTCATCTGCGTACCATTTGTGAGTCAAATTTTGATCTTCAGGAATGTAGATTAGAGGAAGTGTAGCCACTCTTTGCATTGCCATGGCTGTTCGATTATTTTGTGTTGTTCCTTCTTGAGACTTGATTACTCTCTAATGAATGAAAAGGTCTGATGGTGTCCTATAATATTTCCAGATTTCTTTATGAACTGAGAGACAAAATTTTTTGATGTTCTTCAGAACCAGATATCTATTCAAGCTCTTGAACGCTTTCCTGGCATCAATCAGAAGAATCTCCTCAGTACGATCTGCAAGAAAGCATTGCCTGAGTCCATGGATAGCATGTTTGATGCCACTCTTTCGCCCAAGGCACATCTGTACGTTTCCTCCAATTAATTGGAGATCTCATTGAATGCAATTCACTATACTCCTATCTATTTTTCGTCTTAAGACCTCGCTAATGCCAATTGGTTGAACCGCAGGGTTTTTTACTAGTGCAAGCAGACGACAAGCGTTATAAAAATTAAAGAAAATTAGACCTACGGTGGCAACTCTGATTGTATGTTTGGACACTGTTTTGGAAAGATCGATAGAGAAGGATTCGCAAGGTGTCAGAAGTCGTCTCCATTCCCCTGCATCATCCAGATGGGCCATGGTTGCTATCTGTTTTCATTGCGGCGCGTTTTACTTCAGAGCTAATAATTTTTTCAAAAATAAAAGGATGGTACAACACATCTCAAATTTTCAGATTGTTTACTACATATTTACGATCGGTTTTCTGACTACATTGGTGCGTTTTTTGTGGAAGATCAAGTACGGTAGTTTTTTTTCATTTGATTATCATTTTTTCAGTTGTTGATAGCCACGCCGTAGAGTTCCTTTTTTCGTCTGAAAATTTTCCCAAAACTTGCATGGTTCCCGGGTTGCCACGGTTGACGATGTCGAGGTATGTTTAGTTGTTCCTTGATGATCAATTTTTGCATGTTTGCTGCAGTGTCTTCAAATGAAGTTTGGATGAGGATCAGTTTTAATTGACAGGCTGCTGCCTTTGATATGCAATTATGTGTTGCAACCCTGGCACCAAACTCCACTTCCTCGGAGCTGAAAAACACTTAGTGCAAATTGTTTGAGTCAGAGGGAGGCTGTTCACCGAGTAAAGATTATTGATAATAAGATGAATTAAACTCTGCATAAAAATTTTTGCAAAAGGATAGCACACCACGTAGATACAAGGTAAACCAATGGTTACCGTAGAGAAAAATGATTACCATTTCGACAAGAATAAGGCTTACTGAAAAAAAAAACATGGTGAAATTATTAAATTTCTAACGAAAATGTTGTGGAGCCAAGTTCAAGTAAAAAGGTTTCCTGTTAACTGGTTTTCCGACAGAACTCGGTCGCAATCAATGAAGTGAGCAGGAGTAGTGGCGATCATTGAATCCTGCGACGTTGAAAATTGATCTCTAATTGAGGGGAGGATAAAAGTTGACTAAATTGAAGAGGTCAATTAAGTTAGCTCCGCGATATGAGTGGATGGTTGGTCCGACTGCGCTGCCTTCATTACATTTTGTCCTGGTTTTATCAATCAGTAAGTCTTGTACGTTCCAGGTTAAGATCGGTACCGCTTATTGTCTCTTCACCCGCAAAAATTTGAAGCAGTATCGTCTGCTTCACGCATGTACAATCATCTTCAAATCACACAAAAACACAGGAGCACACTCACAGACACGGATCATATTTTAGCATAACCTATATAAAAATATAAAAAGTACCAATGTGTGGGAACAGTGCAACCTGGTGGTTGGATGTCCTTAACACAGAGACGACCAACAGCGCGCAGGATCAAAGAGAGAAAATAAAGAGCACGGCACAGTTAATCACTGAGGGCAAAACTTGAGCCTGTTTCTAAAATCCCTTAAGGTTGCTCCACCACACATAGGCGAATCCTGAACATAACGTATCGATTTAAGTATATCACAATTAGGCTAGATCTGCTATATCAATTGGAAATCAACTCGACCTTGGGCTAAAAGTCGGCAAATATCTCGTCGAATAAAAACTGCTCAATTAGTAAACGAAAATTATTGTTCACTTTTCAAACTCAAAAGAATATTTCACAAAAAGTGTCAGCAAAAATCAAAACTGATTACCAAACAACTCCCAAAAGCAGTAAATTGAAAAGCTGCAAAATTCGCGACATTATGGATTTTAAATAAAAATTAACTATCAACAGCGACTTTAAACATTGAAAATACTCCCTCTGTGTATATTGAAATGCGTGACTGACTGCACTTTATTGCTTTTAAGGAAGGTAAAATTGACGTCGAACCGTACCGTCAAACATTGAATTTATTCAAGAAAGTACGACACGCCAATATAGCAGTGGAGAACTACACATAAGCAAAAATCGACTAAAAAGAATGGTTTAAAATTTTTACCACAGTGTGACGGTCACTTCTGTATGACTTATTCTATTACTATAGAAAAGAGGGATCTTTTCCGTTTGCGCCCCCAGTACGTTTTGCGCCCCCCCCCCCCCCCCAGCTACAGAGCACGTGCGTTTGGTGGCTGCAAATAACATGCGCCAGAGCATAAACCCGGTTATTAATGGTAAAACATGGGATACTGATTGTGCTATTTTATCTTTTCCGATGATGTTGTTAATATCCAACAAGCATATTTGTTGCTCTTGTGTAAAGCGATTATCCTCCGGAACTGTAAATGTTTTTAACCGTGCTGCCAAAAAGAGGCATCGCGATCTCATGGCAAAGCTTGAAAACATCGAAACTTATGAGTATCTGAGGATGGAAATGGCCGAACGACTGACAGATCGCCTCGCAGATATAGCCAGACAGTTCGATAGATAAGTATGAAGTTATTATTTGGTTTGGGATCTCAATTGATTGATATATATTGTATGAAAGAATGAATTTTTACACTGTTCTACGTATGAAGTAACCGGAGGGGGGGGGATTATTTTAATGGACACAAAATGCATTCAAAGTGTGGCATGCTTGATTACCGTTTACTCTCGTTTGTAAGGCCCTCGATCTTGGATGCGGAAGAGGATATCTATCTTCCATGTTGGACCCCGACGATGTTAATGAGTTTTATCAATGTGACCTCTCTAGTCGCCTCTTGGATCGTGCGATTCCTTCGACGATAAATAGAACAAAATCTTGCCACATTGACGAGGAGCGCATTGAATTTGAAAAAGATTTCTTCAATCTGGGTTAGCGTTTTTCATGCGACAAAATTATATATAGTTCTACTGGAAAGATAGCTGGGGTAGTTCGAGTAAATAAAAAAGATGCAATATTAATAAAATCGTGAATTTTCGAACTTCTGATTTTTAGTTGCTGCTCCATGGAAAGTTCTTCAATGAGTAATTAAATCCTCTCAAGCCTAATCTCTAGCAATTATATTTCTCGTGCTGTCTTTTTAATGCGCGATTTTCACTTGACCGATTTTTCGTCTGACGTTTTTTACTTGTCTTCCTCAAAAACGACATAAACAGGTGAAGCCAGGATGGCATTAAATGGCTGAGCATCTCGCTTACAGTCTCACTGGTCTCACAAATTATGCGATTCCACAAAACCGTTTTGAGGAGACATAAATTCATGGTGTGAATAAATTGATCCCCCTCGACAGTCACGCCCCCAATCCTAACCCACCACCATCATACCCCGTCCACCCTCCTCCACCTGGCGATTTGAACCCCTCTCGATGTCCAGCGCTCCCAACTGTAGAAGATGACTATCCAATTACGCAGGGCCACTTACTGTCCATGGATATCAATCCTTTGTGAGATAGAAAAAAGTTGAAATCTCATCAAAAAAGATTGCTTAATGAAAGCAATTGTCTAGTTTGAGTTTTTTAATTCTTTGTGAGAAGTGGCTGCGTTTGACAAAAAGTCAACTGCATTGGGTTAATCTTTTTTTGGAAAATTTACGGATGCCAAGTATTAAGCCGGCGTCGATGCTATGCATCAACGCGGTAAGCTAGGCATAAATTACTATTTTCGGGCGCATGTTTTCAGCTTGAAAACAAACCATTAAAATACACAGATTTTTTAATCATTTACTAACCAATTACACAGCTCAACTTACTTTCCACAGATATGGATCCTTTGTAAGATAAAACATTGAAATGTCATCGAAGAATTTTGGTTAATAAAAGCAATTTTCTAGTTTGAATTTATTAATACTTTATGAGAAGTGGCTGTCTTGAGCTAACATAAGCCAGCGTCGTTGCGATGCATAAAGGTGGTTAGCAGGGCGGAAATTATAATCTTCGGGCGCAGGTGTTGAGCTTGAAATCCGAAACCATTATAATACACTGATTAATTGCTCTTGAACGAAAGCCAAAGCAATTAATGTAAACGTGTTGGTCTTTATGCAAATTTTTCACTTGACCATTTTGCGTTTTTCTTCTAGAGCATTGTTTGACTTCTCAAGTGACTTCCCACGCTTTCATTCTTCATTTTTGAGTGATCTCTATTGCTCTCACTCCGAAGTAAAGCTGGTTGCTCATATAAAGTCGGTTGCAGCATAGCAAAAATAAGGGCCAAATAGCATAGTCGGCAGTGCTTATGGTTATGAAGAGGGAAGTCAATGGTTCCAATCGCGTTGGGTCAAATGTTTTTTTACCCGCCTGTCGTTAGAGAGCAATTCTTCCGACATTAATCGGTTTGTTTTTACAATGGCTACCCAATTACGCTGCTGGTTTTAGTAGTAGTAGTAGTAGTAGTAAAAGACTTCAATTGACCAAATTATGGATATTAATACAACACATCAGAAAGATCTAAGCATATGGTACAAACAAGAAATTAATCTATAACTATTACAACTGGTGAAAAAAAAATTAATTACAAAAATTAAGAACGACAAAACGCACAACATTTAATGGACCAACTACAGGGCACGTCCGGATTAAACTTTGAGTCACGTAGTGTGGAGAAAAAAGTTTTCAGTAAAACTTTGTAGTTGGCTGGTGGCCTCAGGATGTTGAAGTTACCAGTGTCGCTGAAATCATTCACATAGATTTGTATCCCTTTAAAAAATGATTTAGCTGCCAGCTGCTTTTTCGTGGGGCTCACTACAATATGATCATGAGATTTAGTTCGAAGCATCTTAGAATATGTCTTGATAGAGAAAAAGTCCTCGAATTTTATGCACGTATTGCCCATAACAATGGAAATAAAGAAGCGAAGATCACGTTCAATCAGTTGATAGCATATCGGAGTATTATTTGACGCACGAAGAAGTGTGTTGTAGTCATTCCTTCCGTAGCACCAGCGTAAACCCTTCCAATAAAAATTTTCTAATAATCTAAGATGGCTAACATCAGCAAACCACGCTTGAGAACCATAAAGCAGAATCGACAAAACACAGGCAGAATATAAGTTATACTTGACGCTGTTCGGTAAGCTGTAAGGCACATTATGTCGAAGATAATTAAAGCTTCTCTGAGCTTTCGCTAGCTTGGTCCTCACATTAATATTCCTTGTTTAAGTTACTTGAGATTTCTATGCCTAAGTCACTTGTTTTATCAACTTTTCTTATCAAATCGGACCCAATACTGAAACCACCATCGCACTTTTCAGATACTTGAAGATACACCTTATTTGTCAACGTTGAAGGTAAGATCATTTTCGGCAGCCCAAGTAGATAGCTTATCGAGGTCTTCCTGGCATTTGCTAAACATGTCTTCTCCCGCACATGCCAACTTTGTGTCGTCTGCAAAGCAGAAACAACTTGAGAATTCCGGTAAGGACAGCATGTCGTCAATATACACAAGAAACAGCAACGGTCCTAAGACACTGCCTTGAGGAACTCCACTAGTAACCATGATTTCATCCGATAAAGTCCCATTGACACTTACTCGTTGCGATCTATCACTTAAGTAGGAAAAAATAAGTTTTAAAAAATTGTTATCTAGGCCATATAAAGCTAACTTGTCAAGCAAAATAGCATGGTTAACGGTGTCAAAAGCCTTAGCAAAGTCCAGGTAGATTAGGACTTGCTCGACGTTATCGTCAAAATTGAAATACAGCTCGTCCAAGTAAATAATCAATTGAGTTGTTGTTGAATGACCTCTTCGGAATCCATGTTGACCTGTTCAATTTGTATCGTAGTCGCGAGTAAAGAAAATCAAAAATAAGCTTTTCCAACACCAGGGATAAGCGGGGTGACAACGATATTGGTCTGTAATTTTCGATATTGTTTCGGGACTCTTTTATGAATCGGCGTCACAAATGCACATTTCCAAAGCCGAGGCCATTTGCAGGTAAGAATTATACGGGAAAACAATGAGTGAATTAAGGGCCCAAGAGAAGCAGAGCAGTACTTCAGTACAAAGGGCGGAATTCCATCCGCTACGGCATTTGAGCTTATAGGCAATGTTTCAAGTAGTTTGATGGTCTGCGAAATGGTAAACACTAAATTATCGAGGTGAATATTGGCACTTTGGGTATCGATGGGAGCTACAGAGAGAGAGGATTGCTTATACACCGAATGGAAGAAAAGATTGAATAGATTGGCTTTTTCCATATCAGATCCAGCAAGCCGATCCTGGTAAATCATTTCGTTAGGAAAAGAGCTGCGTCCACTTAGACTTTTCAACATTTTAAAAGCATCGTTTTTTCTGAATTTTTTTTATTGACTGAAGAAAAGACACTTTATCGAGCGCAACAAAATCCATTACCTCTTTTTTCAGCTGATCTAATTTGTGCTCTGAACTCATTTGTCGTTTAGCGGTCTCTAGTTTATTAATAGAGTGCATCGTCAGTGAACTGTAATAAAAAGGAAGCAATTTGAGCTTTTTGCGTTTTCGAACAAGACATGAAGAGATTACATCTACTAATGTCTTCAATAAGAAATCACTAGTATTTTGCAGACTAGATGCTGCCTCAAAGTCAATTAAATCAATCTTGCTTTCTAAAATATTTTGGTTGAAGCTACTCGCTGAGAATTCGGAGGAGAATGGAGCCACGTAGCATTGTAAATAATCGTAACTAATAATGAGAGGATAGTGATCTGAAAAAGATGCAGGCAGCTCTTCATAGTCAAAAGCATTCGGTTGAGATACGAAAACCAGATCTAGTATATTACCCCTCTTGTGCGTAGGAGATCTAATAATCTGTTCTAAAAGCAACTCCTGTGTCATCGAGTCAATTAAAGACTGATCAACAGAGATCAAGGTGGTGTTACTTTCCCAATTTACATTAGGCAGATTAAAATCACCCATAACCACAAATTTCGACTCTTGAGACGGTGCATCCAACTGTTTAAAATTATTGTACAGATCGAGAATACAATTTTCTGCGATTGATGCTGTTGTAAAATACTTTGATCCCATAGAGGGTAGGTACACGAGGACAAGGCCAAGTTGGAGAAAACGGTTACTAAACACGCCGCTAACGAAAAAATCGCCAATTTTCAAACTCGAAATTCTGAAGAGTTGCAAAAAAGAATGATGTGCTGCAAGCAAAATACCTCCGTGTTTTCCTTGGTTTCGATCACTTCTAGCAACAACAGTGTAGGGCATTCCACAAAATACGACTGAATCTGGTATTGAATCATCTATCCATTTTTCAACGAGGCAAACTAAGTCTGGGGATTCGTGTGAGAGCAGTTGATATAAATTGAGCCGTCGTTCTAAACTAAGGATGCTTTGCACGTTGAGAAGTAAACACTTCAGGATACTTTTGACAGGCTGTGTCAGATAACGCGGTAGTCAATCCCGTTTTCCAATTACTCGCCCTTTTCTTATTACGAAAGCTTTGTCAGTGTATTTATTTTCAAGTGAGCGTTTCTCAAGTCTAAGCTGATATTGCGCTTCACGTTCCGACTTCGTAAGATCAAGATCGACAAATACTGCTGAATAGTCGTCGGTATCTTTCAATTTGGCCGAATTACGAAGAAATTCTTTTCGTTTCAATAGACACTTGAATTTGATCAGGAGAAGCTGCCGACCATTGATTTCACTGGCTTTGCCGATTCTCTTCGTTTCAATTTGATTGCTCTGAATATCAACATTAATAGATCGGGCAATTTTAGTAACAACTTCATGATCATTGATTGAGCTGATCGGAGTAGTTCCCTTGATAATTAAATTCAGTTTTTCGCTTTCTTGTTCATGCTGTTCTTGGCGGATTTCTCTCGCAATGCATGACCGCGCCTTGTTTTCTTTTGTTAAGTTGTCTAAAAGCACACTTGAGTAACTTTTTGGCTCCTTCTGCTGCCTACGGGAGCAGAAACCACAGATGAAAGTCTTGCTGCAGTCGAAATTTTTTGGTAGAATAACTTTTGTTAGAACGGGACATGCGTCAGTACTACATGCTATTTCTTTCTCCATGGAACAATCTTTCGACAGCTGACCTCTCGTTGGCATTCTCAAAACAAAAACTTATCCTAGGTCTAATAAACACACCGCACCACTGTAATGGTGAAACTCAACTAGTGAAAAAGAAAATGTCACTGAACCTCTGTAAGCAGTGAAACTTAATTGGAAGCTGTCTCAAATTAATTTTTACAATCAAGGATAGCTGGGTGAATACTTGATATTGATAAACTGAGCGCGGCAATCCAAAGGTATCTTCTGCCGGAATCTGAAATCCCCTGTAAGCGGGGCTACCCAATCAAAGTCCGGCCTCTGATATCAAGTAACCACAGAGAGAGCTGAAACACAATTAAATAGCCTCCCGGGTGCAATTGGAGACTATTTAATAAGTTTATCACAACAATTAGGCTGAATTTTACTGTCCATGGAAATCAAGCACTCTAAGAATAAGTAAGCTGAAAATCTACGGATGCCAAGTTTTAAGCCGGAGTTGATGCTATGCATCAATGCGGTTAGCTTGGCGTAAATAATTATTTTCGGGCGCATGTTTTCAGCTTGAAAATCAAAACCATGGGAAGACAGAGAAAACAATGAGTACCCAATTACGCAGGGCCACTTACTGTCCACGGATAGCAATCCTTTGTAAGATAAGAAAGTTGAAATGACATCGAAAAACTTTAATGGATGAAAGCAATTGTCTAGTTTGAATTTATTAATTCTCTGAGTAGTGGCTGCCTTGAACTAACATTTTTGTTGGGGGGAATTTCCAATTGCCTAGTATTAAGCCAGCGTTGTTGTGCCTAGTATTAAGCCAGCGTTGTCGCTATGCATAAACGCGGTTAGCTTGACGGAAATTATTATTTTCGGGCGCAGGTTTGCAGCTGCAAAACCGAAACCATGGAAGTAAAAGATTTTTCAAAAATGTGTCATCTAATTGTGTAGCGCTATTTGCTGTTCATTGTGTAAAGGCTTTGAACTACGAAAAAATTGTCAATTAGTTCATTAGTAGAGCTAAGAAACTAAATAGTAGACATTACATGCAATTAAACATAGCGTAATGAAGTCAGGTTCAAATTGATTTTAGTTGTTGTTTATAAGAAGCGGCTGCATTGAACTAAAGTTTTTGGGTAGAATTTTCTGTTGTCATGTATTATAAGCCGGCGTCGTTGCTATTCATCAGCGTGGTTAACATGGCGGAAGAAATTACTTTTGTGGGCGGATGTTTTCAGTTTGAAAACGGAAGCCTTGAAAGTGAAAATGAGATATTTGGTTGTCCAAATACGTTGCCCTAGTATTCGTTGATGGGAAGCCGTGCATAATGAGAGAGGCCGTTTATTAATTCAACCGTTAAAGGGTTATACCATAAAGTTGTACATCGTGTATAGTGATAAAATTGTTCAGTGAAATAAAGGTAATAAAAATTTTCGCGTAATGAAACTCTGCTAATGTTTGTTTCAATTATCCGATATTGGTAAAATCAGTGCTATTGTATTCGAAGAGCAGTTTTTCTCTGATGGAGGATAAATTTTTATAATTTTCAAAAACCAAGAAGTCAAGGAAAAAACCAATAAAAGAAAAATGACTATTTCTTAATGAATTAGGTTTGGTTTTAAGGCGAGAAACTGTTTTTTGTTTCCTTTTCCAGTCCTCAATAATGGCTTCCTTTCTATGGTTTTAGTTGAATTCAAGTTTGCACCAGCTAGTTCGCCTGATATTTGAGTGTAGCTTAAGTATTCAGTGAGGCTTTTATTTTTAAAAATAGGGTTCTGTTTTTCTTATCGCAAATGAATGAAGCTGTCGATCTTTGTACTGTTTGAATAGAATTAAACTTCTTACGAATTGAAAAAGGTAGAAGTGACATAAACAAACCAAACTTGAAGGATCTCATGTTTTTCTCTTAATTTTTATGTTGACATAGACATGGCGGTTTTAAATTGGAGACGTCTATTAGTGGGGTCAGATTGCAACATCGAGTTGCCTGCTGATTGCTCCCGACTTCTAAGGAATCTTTTTGCTACGTTGTTTATTTTTCAATCATACATATGTTTTCTTACATTTTGCTGGTTTCCTATAATGGAGTGGTAATTGTGATCACACCAAACAGTCCGCGGAGCAAAAAAGCGAGTGGTTTTAAGGCAAACAGAATTTTTTCACTTCAGTTTGAAAAAAAAATATTTTGTTTAATAGCCACAAAGCGAAAGCTGGGGCTCTTAATGGGCTTCTCTTGTTTTTTTTCCAATTCAAAGAATTTGAATTGTATTGGGAAGCTGTCTTTTTTCAAGCTGTCTTTTCACACATTGTCATGATTTTTGAAGTCAATTTAAAGAGGTGATTTTGGCCACCCTTAAACAGTAACAGGAAGGGGAACGGAAAAGCAAGTGGTTTTGTTGCGTAAAAAATTATCACTCAAATTTTAAAGTCTAGCGGGCACTAAGTTTCATTAGAGGTCCAAAGTGGGTTTTAGTAGTCTTTCAAAGGTCATTTTTAGGAGTTTTTGGGCTCAAAATGGTGCAAGTTTTCATGTTTTTTAATATTTTTTGTTTTGATTAGTCTTAGGGTGAAGTTTTTAAAAATTGACGAAGGGTTTTTGAGAGACAAATATGCTTGTTATGGCCATTTTATGAGCTATATGTTTTGGTACTACAAACACAAACACGCAAAATGATACTAATTTTTGCAATTTTTTTCAGATTTTTTTAAAATTGTCATTTTTTTGAGTTTTTTTAGCCCTAGGTGTCAAGAAACCTCCTCTAGGTTTTAATGAAGGGTTTGATGATAGATTATTGCATAGTTTCTAGTGCTAATTGAATGGTTTTCATGTTTTTGCCATCATTAATTTTAGAATTTTTTGATATGTTTGTTAATAGGGCTCTGCATAGTTTCTAGTAACAATGGAATGGTTTTTAGCGTTTTAATGTCTCGAATTTTAGCATTTTTTTTGATAAAATCTGCAATTTTTTTTAAGGCTTCCTAAAGTTTTTGTCAGTTTTTGATATTCGTCCATTCTCAAGTGCGAGAAAACATATTCCACGTTCTGATAAAAAGTTACTGCATGATTTTTAGTTGCATGGATTTGTTTTCAATAATTTAAGCTTTCGACTTTTAGAAGTTTTTGGATGAAATTTGCAAGTTTTTTCAAAACATTTGTATTTTATTTTTTTCTTGACTCAGTAGCCAGGTATCCTCATCCAGGGGTTGATAGTATGTTCTTAAATAGTTGCTAGTGGGCAATTGAATGGCTTTCAACATTTTAATAGAACGAATTTCTATTTTTGAAGTTTGAAATTAAAAAAAAAATTATTGCCGATCGAGCCAATGAGTTTTTTTTAAGCTTGGAATTGGGTTACTGGATAGCCCATAGAGACACAGCAATGATTCTGAAGATTTTTATATCACAATTTTCAGTAACTTTTCTTTATAATTTGCAATTGATTTTCTAAATTTTTTGTTCATTTTCGAGTTAATCGATCTTCAAGGGCCAATGAATATTTTTCAGGTTTTGCAGATATAATACTGGACCGATTTCAGAAACAAAAATTGGGTTTGAACATATTTTTGAAATAGATATTTTTAAAGGGAAAAAGTTTTGCCTTAGGTTTAAAGGTTTCAAGAGTTTTAGAAATGAGTATTTTTTGTTTAGTTTTGATTCTTTTAGTTTCTCAGTTTTGTAGATGATTTTGTTTGTGATCTGGCTGGCATTGTTCAGTTGATCTGCTGATCAGGTAGAGTACGTCTGAGTTTTTCATTCAATTCTTTGAATTGTTTTTCAGGACTTGTCCTGCTATGTTTTTTTACTTCGCCTAACAGATTTTTGTTTCGTCTTACCCTGAGTTCTTAGAATTGACTTTTTCAATGACTTCAGTGACTTCTACTGCTTTGCAATTAAAAGTTGTGTTCGTGACGTCATTTCTGCTTTAAGGTCAACTACGTGACTTTCCTCACTCAAAAAATGACTTCTGAACTCACTTATGGAATTTTAATTTTAATGAACATTTACTAATTAAAGGTCATTAGTGTGCATCTAAATAGTGCCAAAATTATATGCTCTAAGTCCTGAGTAATAGAGTCTTGAGTTTTAATATCGAATATTAATTATGAAAAATTTCCATTAGGGCGTTTTCCTTGTAGAGCAAATGTGTATAATAAAAATGACACTCCGAATTTAACCCAAAAAGTCTAGTGTCCTATTACAAAGCTGGTGGTCGATCTGTTGATCTTATTTCTTACGTTTTTTCAATTCATGGTAGGCTACAAGTGTATCGCAGCTATTCTCCGGCAATCTGCCGGCTATGTTTTCAGTTTTTGTCATCAGATTTTTTCTAAATGATTTTTCCAATCCATTCATATACCTTTTTTGGTCTAGTTTTCTGTTTATACAATTAAATTTCGTTGAATTGTTCCAGGACTTATCCTGCTATATTTTTTTATTTCGTCAAGATTTTTGTTACGACCATTTGACGTCTGAATCACTTCATTTCTGCTTTTTGCTCATTTTCTGCAATTTTAACTCATTTGCGTGCGTGACGTCGTTTTTCACTCTGAGAGAGGTGTTTTGTTCAATCGCGTGATTAATTTTGGCCACACGTGACTTACCTCACTCTCAAAAAGCCTTAACCTCCCTCAAAGTGACTTTTCTTTACTTTTTGATTCAAAGAGATGACGTGAAGTGTGTGTGTCAGTGTAATTGAAGTTTATTTCGGTGCAGCTGAAAGAAATAGCAATAAGTTAAACAGATGCTTAATCAGAGTATAACATTTAATTAAGTTTCTTTATTGTTTTGGTTACTTTTTGAGACCGCAGATCTGCAAAGCTATTTTCTGGCAATCTGCCAGCTATGTTTTTATTGCAATTTTGTTCATATGTGACAATTTCAAATCTCTCCACTTCTCTAAAAAGTTCGTTGTCCTGTTTTTTTCCTAATTTGTTTTTCATTTTTTTTCGGTCATTTCAAACTGTTCTTTTTGTTTTGTCTAGAAATCTTTTCGTAGATGTTTGCCAAAACTTGTGTTGCTATTTTCGTTACAGTTAAAGTTTGAGGAAAAGAAGTTCTTAAGCTGGTATATAGTTTTTTGAAGAATATGTATTGGTAATGCATTTTATTGTCTTGATGTTTGTCATTTTTTCATTTTTGTGAACTTGTATTATTTATGCAAGTGAAGACTCAGGTTTCACGTTTGCGGCACCTCGCCCGCTGTTTCAACTGAATGGAGTTGAGAATTCAGTCAACTTACGTTCGCAATCTGGTAAATAAGGCCACGGTCAGAAGAGAAAAATCAAAAGCAATGAGATAAAACCGATGAAGCGCGGTCTTGAAGACTTTTAAATTGCTAAAATGATCATTCAATATTATCAACTTTTTATAATAAAATGTTTGTTTAGTGTTAACGTGCGGTAGTTTGCACTGGGTTAATGATCTGCCTGGTCTCATGCACAGAGTAATGAGGACTCTAGTACCAGATGGAGTGTTTCTGGGATCTATGCTCGGAGGCGACACTTTGTTTGAATTGAGAACAGCGATTCAGTTGGCCGAGCAGGAACTAGAGAATGGGTTTGGACCTCACGTTTCGCCAATGGTCAATATGCCCGATATGGGAAGGTGCGTAACAAGGTTTTTTGATGTAAAATTACTATGAATGACTAGTTCAACTGATATCTAGCAGGACTGATATTTCAGCAGTAAGTACTTAGTAAACAAGAAACGACTAATCTTGCTTAAAAGGGATTCTGTCCTGTTATATCTCTTCAGCTGAAAATGGGCTCGTAGTCGAGGCAACTGATGCTTTTGGGTAATCTACTGATGCCGTCTTTGCTGCATAATTTGCTACATGTTATCAAATTTGCTGCATAATAGCTCTATTATATGACATCAACATTAAACCATAACCTATTGTGATGCATGATACCCGTACTCTTATCAGTTAGAATTGAATTGTTCCTAGATGGCAAAAAGTTGCAGGATTTATCGAATGTAAGCCATTGCCGCAGATTAATAGCTCTCAGATCTTTATAAAAAGTAGCTTTTAAGGATGGTTAACTTTTCCTAACCGTACATTACTAAAGTCATGATCTTTATTTTGCACAACAACCGTTCTACCCAATCAAGATCCTAATTTTCGTTCACTCAAAGTTACCACTCTGTGTTATTGCCCTTGCCACTAGCATTGTGGCAAGCATCATTTAAGCAATGTTTCTTCCTTGGCTAGGAATTTGTTTCAGCAGTTCTTATTTTTCCAGACTATTGCACCAAGCTGGTTTCAAAATGATCACAGTAGACGTTGATGAGATTTGCGTAAGATATCCAGACATGCGGGATCTTATGGCTGATCTGTGCAAAATGGGCGAAGCCAGCTGTACGTGGAACAAGAAACCCAGTCTAAGAAGAGATACTATTGTCCTTGCAGGTACGTAACTTTTATAAAATCGGTTTTTATACGTAAGGAATCTTTACTGTGTAGAAGCAGCCTCAACTTATTCAGCTTATAAAACTTTAAACCTTAACTTTGTGCATTGGGCTGAAATCTTGAGCGGAATTTCTTTGGACGCCAAGGATTAAGCCGGCGTTGATGTTATACATCAACGCGGTTAGCTTGGCGGAACTTAGTTATTTCGGGCGCAGGTTTTCAGCTTTAAAACCGAAACCATGAAAGTACACGTGAAGTGTTTGCTTTCTGTCTATGAATATCAATCCTTTGCATTGAAAGAAAATTGAATAATAAAAAATGATTGCTTAATGAAACCAATTGTCTGGTTGAGTCAATTAAGTTCTTGATGCTGTAGTTTTAACTCATTTAGTGTTTGTGAGAAGTGGCTGCTGTGAGCTAATATTTTTGTTGGGTAGAATTCTCAGTTGCCTAGTATTAAGCCGGCGTCGATGCTATGCATCAACGCGGTTAGCTTGGCGTAAATTATTTTTTTTCGAGCTCACGTTTTCAGTTTGAAAACCGAAAGCATGAAATACACACGCGATGCTTTGAAAACAAGGCTATGCAATTACTTGCGTTGCTAACTCCAAGATTAAACGCTTTGTAACTTAACAAAAATAGTTTGTTAATTCATTGGTTTTATATATAGCATAAAAATTGACAGGGTGCATGTCATGACTAAGGTAATTTACTGACCTCAAACGAATGGCTCTCAAAAGAAGTTAGTGAATTATGTTAGACCTGTGACCTTTTTAATGCGAGTTTCTCTAACCGATTTTTTGTTATTTCCGTATACCGTAGCTAGCTAATGACGAATAAAACCTCTGGCTAGTCGTTTAAGAGCAATTTGCCCTACGTTAGTCACTTATAGATATCTGTTTTTTGGGTAGCGACTGCTTGAGCTGACTTATTTTTTGGGAGGAATCTATATTGTCCATGTGCTAAGCCGGCGTTGGTGCTATGAATAAACGCCGCTATTTGCTTGAAAAGTGTTTGATCCCTGCTAATGGTTTGCCAAAAAGTAACTGCATTGAATATCATATTTTGTAGAAAACCTTTGGACGCCTAGTATTAAGCCGGCGTCGATGCTATGCATCAACGCGGTTAGCTTGGCGGAAATTAGTTATTTCGGGCGCAGGTTTTCAGCTTTAAAACCAAAACCATGAAAGTACACGTGAAGTGTTTGCTTGCTGTCTATGAATATCAATTCTTTGCATTGAAAGAAAATTGAATAAAAATGATTGCCTAATGAAACCAATTGTCTAGTTGAGTCAATTAAGTTCTTGATGCTGTGTTTTAACTCATTGAGTATTTGTGAGAAGTGGCTGCTGTGAGCTAATATTTTTGTTGGGTAGAATTCTCAGTTGCCTAGTATTAAGCCGGCGTCGATGCTATGCATCAACGCGGTTAGCTTGGCGTAAATTATTTTTTTCGAGCTCACGTTTTCAGTTTGAAAACCGAAAGCCTGAAATACACACGCGATGCTTTGAAAACAAGGCTATGCAATTACTTGCGTTGCTAACTCCAAGATTAAACGCTTTGTAACTTAACAAAAATAGTTTGTTATTTCATTGGTTTTATATATAGCATAAAAATTGACAGGGTGCATGTCATGACTAAGGTAATTTACTGACCTCAAACGAATGGCTCTCAAAAGAAGTTAGTGAATTATGTTAGACCTGTGACCTTTTTAATGCGAGTTTCTGTAACCGATTTTTTGTCTGACCATTTGACATCTGGTCCTCAAAAAAGGGATGAACAAGTAAAAGTTCTCGTAGAGCCTTTTGGCTTTGTAAAGTTATGCGATTCACCGAAAGTTTTGGTATCAGAAATATATGCTGTGAAAGGCGGTCCTTAGACGTTGACCACCTCCCCCATCCCCACCCCATGCTCATCGTTCCACCCTTAACACAACGCGCGACCCCCTCCCCCGTGCTGTCACCACCCTTTCGCCTCCCTCCTTCGCCTTGTTCACGCCACGTCCATTCTATTAAACTTAAGCTAGACTCCGTATACCGTAGCTAGCTAATGACGAATAAAACCTCTGGCTAGTCGTTTAAGAGCAATTTGCCCTACGTTAGTCACTTATAGATATCTGTTTTTTGGGTAGCGACTGCTTGAGCTGACTTACTTTTTGGGAGGAATCTATATTGTCCATGTGCTAAGCCGGCGTTGGTGCTATGAATAAACGCCGCTAGTTGCTTGAAAAGTGTTTGATCCCTGCTAATGGTTTGCCAAAAAACTAACTGCATTGAATATCATATTTTGTAGAAAACTTTTGGACGCCTAGTATTAAGCCGGCGTCGATGCTATGCATCAACGCGGTTAGCTTGGCGGAAATTAGTTATTTCGGGCGCAGGTTTTCAGCTTTAAAACCAAAACCATGAAAGTACACGTGAAGTGTTCGCTTGCTGTCTATGAATATCAATTCTTTGCATTGAAAGAAAATTGAATAAAAATGATTGCTTAATGAAAGCAATTGTCTAGTTGAGTCAATTAAGTTCTTGATGCTGTGTTTTAACTCATTGAGTGTTTGTGAGAAGTGGCTGCTGTGAGCTAATATTTTTGTTGGGTAGAATTCTCAGTTGCCTAGTATTAAGCCGGCGTCGATGCTATGCATCAACGCGGTTAGCTTGGCGTAAATTATTTTTTCGAGCTCACGTTTTCAGTTTGAAAACCGAAAGCATGAAATACACACGAGATGCTTTGAAAACAAGGCTATGCAATTACTTGCGCTGCTAACTCCAAGATTAAACGCTTTGTAACGTAACAAAAATAGTTTGGTAATTCATTGGTTTTATATATAGCATAAAAACTGACAGGGTGCATGTCATGACTAAGGTAATTTACTGACCTCAAACGAATGGCTCTCAAAAGAAGTTAGTGAATTATGTTAGACCTGTGAGCTTTTTAATGCGAGTTTCTCTAACCGATTTTTTGTCTGACCATTTGACATCTGGTCCTCAAAAAAGGGATGAACAAGTAAAAGTTCTCGTAGAGCCTTTTGGCTTTGTAAAGTTATGCGATTCACCGAAAGTTTTGGTATCAGAAATGTATGCTGTGAAAGACGGTCCTTAGACGTTGACTACCTCCCTCATCCCCACCCCATGCTCATTGTTCCACCCTTAACACAACGCGGGACCCCCTCCCCCGTGCCGTCACCACCCCTTTCGCCTCCCTCCTTCGCCTTGTTCACGCCACATCCATTCTATTAAGCCTAAGCTGGACTCCGTATACCGTAGCTAGCTAATGACGAAGAAAACCTCTGGCTAGTCGTTTAAGAGCAATTTGCCCTACTTTAGTCAGTTATGGATATCTGTTTTTTGGGTAGCGACTGCTTGAGCTGACTTATTTTTTTGGGAGGAATCTATAGTGTCCATGTGCTGAGCCGGCGTTGGTGCTATGAATAAACGCCGCTAGTTGCTTGAAAAGTGTTTGATCCCTGCTTATGGTTTGCCAAGAAACTAACTGCATTGAATATCATATTTTGTAGAAAACCTTTGGACGCCTAGTATTAAGCCGGCGTCGATGCTATGCATCAACGCGGTTAGCTTGGCGGAAATTAGTTATTTCGGGCGCAGATTTTCAGCTTTAAAACCAAAAGCATGAAAGTACACGTGAAGGGTTCGCTTGCTGTCTATGAATATCAATTCTTTGGATTGAAAGAAAATTGAATAAAAATGATTGCTTAATGAAACCAATTGTCTAGTTGAGTCAATTAAGTTCTTGATGCTGTGTTTTAACTCATTGAGTGTTTGTGAGAAGTGGCTGCTGTGAGCTAATATTTTTGTTGGGTAGAATTCTCAGTAGCCTAGTATTAAGCCGGCGTCGATGCTATGCATCAACGCGGTTAGCTTGGCGTAAATTATTTTTTCGAGCTCACGTTTTCAGTTTGAAAACCGAAAGCATGAAATACACACGAGATGCTTTGAAAACAAGGCTATGCAATTACTTGCGCTGCTAACTCCAAGATTAAACGCTTTGTAACGTAAGAAAAATAGTTTGGTTATTCATTGGTTTTATATATAGCATAAAAACTGACAGGGTGCATGTCATGACTAAGGTAATTTACTGACCTCAAACGAATGGCTCTCAAAAGAAGTTAGTGAATTATGTTAGACCTGTGACCTTTTTAATGCGAGTTTCTCTAACCGATTTTTTGTCTGACCATTTGACATCTGGTCCTCAAAAAAGGGATGAACAAGTAAAAGTTCTCGTAGAGCCTTTTGGCTTTGTAAAGTTATGCGATTCACCGAAAGTTTTGGTATCAGAAATGTATGCTGTGAAAGACGGTCCTTAGACGTTGACTACCTCTCTCATCCCCACCCCATGCTCATCGTTCCACCCTTAACACAACGCGGGACCCCCTCCCCCGTGCCGTCACCACCCCTTTCGCCTCCCTCCTTCGCCATGTTCACGCCACATCCATTCTATTAAACCTAAGCTGGACTCCGTATACCGTAGCTAGCTAATGACGAAGAAAACCTCTGGCTAGTCGTTTAAGAGCAATTTGCCCTACTTTAGTCAGTTATGGATATCTGTTTTTTTGGGTAGCGACTGCTTGAGCTGACTTATTTTTTTGGGAGGAATCTATAGTGTCCATGTGCTGAGCCGGCGTTGGTGCTATGAATAAACGCCGCTAGTTGCTTGAAAAGTGTTTGATCCCTGCTTATGGTTTGCCAAGAAACTAACTGCATTGAATATCATATTTTGTAGAAAACCTTTGGACGCCTAGTATTGAGCCGGCGTCGATGCTATGCATCAACGCGGTTAGCTTGGCGGAAATTAGTTATTTCGGGCGCAGGTTTTCAGCTTTAAAACCATAACCATGAAAGTACACGTGAAGTGTTCGCTTGCTGTCTATGAATATCAATTCTTTGCATTGAAAGAAAATTGAATAAAAATGATTGCTTAATGAAACCAATTGTCTAGTTGAGTCAATTAAGTTCTTGAGGCTGTAGTTTTAACTCATTGAGTGTTTGTGAGAAGTGGCTGCTGTGAGCTATTATTTTTGTTGGGTAGAATTCTCAGTTGCCTAGTATTAAGCCGGCGTCGATGCTATGCATCAACGCGGTTAGCTTGGCGTAAATTATTTTTTCGAGCTCACGTTTTCAGTTTGAAAACCGAAAGCATGAAATACACACGAGATGCTTTGAAAACAAGGCTATGCAATTACTTGCGCTGCTAACTCCAAGATTAAACGCTTTGTAACGTAACAAAAATAGTTTGTCAATTCATTGCTTTTATATATAGCATAAAAATTGACAGGGTGCATGTCATGACTAAGGTAATTTACTGAGCTCAAGCGAATGGCTCTCAAACGAAGTTAGTGAATTATGTTAGACCTGTGACCTTTTTAATGCGAGTTTCTCTAGCCGATTTTTTGTCTGACCATTTGACATCTGGTCCTCAAAAAAGGGATGAACAAGTAAAAGTTCTCGTAGAGCCTTTTGGCTTTGTAAAGTTATGCGATTCACCGAAAGTTTTGGTATCAGGAATATATGCTGTGAAAGGCGGTCCTTAGACGTTGACCACCTCCCCCATCCCCACCCCATGCTCATCGTTCCACCCTTAACACAACGCGCGACCCCCTCCCCCGTGCCGTCACCACCCTTTCGCCTCTCTCCTTCGCCATGTTCACGCCACGTCCATTCTATTAAACCTGAGCTGGACTCCGTATACCGTAGCTAGCTAATGACGAAGAAAACCTCTGGCTAGCCGTTTAAGAGCAATTTGCCCTACTTTAGTCAGTTATGGATATCTGTTTTTTGGGTAGCGACTGCTTGCGCTGACTTATTTTTTTGGGAGGAATCTATAGTGTCCATATGCTGAGCCGGCGTTGGTGCTATGAATAAACGCCGCTAGTTGCTTTAAAAGTGTTTGATCCCTGCTTATGGTTTGCCAAGACACTAACTGCATTGAATATCATATTTTGTAGAAAACCTTTGGACGCCTAGTATTAAGCCGGCGTCGATGCTATGCATCAACGCGGTTAGCTTGGCGGAAATTAGTTATTTCGGGCGCAGGTTTTCAGCTTTAAAACCAAAACCATGAAAGTACACGTGAAGTGTTCGCTTGCTGTCTATGAATATCAATTCTTTGCATTGAAAGAAAATTGAATAAAAATGATTGCTTAATGAAACCAATTGTCTAGTTGAGTCAATTAAGTTCTTGATGCTGTGTTTTAACTCATTGAGTGTTTGTGAGAAGTGGCTGCTGTGAGCTAATATTTTTGTTGGGTAGAATTCTCAGTTGCCTAGTATTAAGCCGGCGTCGATGCTATGCATCAACGCGGTTAGCTTGGCGTAAATTGTTTTTTCGAGCTCACGTCTTCAGTTTGAAAACCGAAAGCATGAAATACACACGAGATGCTTTGAAAACAAGGCTATGCAATTACTTGCGCTGCTAACTCCAAGATTAAACGCTTTGTAACGTAACAATAATAGTTTGTTAATTCATTGGTTTTATATATAGCATATAAATTGACAGGGTGCATGTTATGACTAAGGTAATTTACTGACCTCAAACGAATGGCTCTCAAACGAAGTTAGTGAATTATGTTAGACCTGTGACCTTTTTAATGCGAGTTTCTCTAGCCGATTTTTTGTCTGACCATTTGACATCTGGTCCTCAAAAAAGGGATGAACAAGTGAAAGTTCTCGTAGAGCCTTTTGGCTTTGTAAAGTTATGCGATTCACCGAAAGTTTTGGTATCAGAAATATATGCTGTGAAAGGCGGTCCTTAGACGTTGACCACCTCACCCATCCCCACCCCATGCTCATCTTTCCACCCTTAACACAACGCGCGACCCCCTCCCCCGTGCCGTCACCACCCTTTCGCCTCCCTCCTTCGCCATGTTCACGCCACGTCCATTCTATTAAACCTGAGCTGGACTCCGTATACCGTAGCTAGCTAATGCCGAAGAAAACCTCTGGCTAGTCGTTTAAGAGCAATTTGCCCTACGTTAGTCAGTTATGGATATCTATTTTTTGGGTAGCGACTGCTTGAGCTGACTTATTTTTTGGGAGGAATCTATATTGTTCATGTGCTGAGCCGGCGCTGGTGCTATGAATAAACGCCGCTAGTTGCTTGAAAAGTGTTTGATCCCTGCTTATGGTTTGCCAAGAAACTAACTGCATTGAATATCATATTTTGTAGAAAACCTCTGGACGCCTAGTATTAAGCCGGCGTCGATGCTATGCATCAACGCGGTTAGCTTGGCAAAATTTAGTTATTTCGGGCGCAGGTTTTCAGCTTTAAAACCAAAACCTTGAAAGTACACGTGAAGTGTTCGCTTGTTGTCTATGAATATCAATTCTTTGCATTGAAAGAAAATTGAATAAAAATGATTGCTTAATGAAACCAATTTTCTAGTTGAGTCAATTAAGTTCTTGATGCTGTAGTTTTAACTCATTGAGTGTTTGAGAGAAGTGGCTGCTGTGAGCTAATATTTTTGTTGGGTAGAATTTTCAGTTGCCTAGTATTAAGCCGGCGTCGATGCTATGCATCAACGCGGTTAGCTTGGCGTAAATTATTTTTTTCGAGCTCACGTTTTCAGTTTGAAAACCGAAAGCATGAAATACACACGAGATGCTTTGAAAACAAGGCTATGCAATTACTTGCGCTGCTAACTCCAAGATTAAACGCTTTGTAACGTAACAATAATAGTTTGTTAATTCATTGGTTTTATATATAGCATATAAATTGACAGGGTGCATGTTATGACTAAGGTAATTTACTGACCTCAAACGAATGGCTCTCAAACGAAGTTAGTGAATTATGTTAGACCTGTGACCTTTTTAATGCGAGTTTCTCTAGCCGATTTTTTGTCTGACCATTTGACATCTGGTCCTCAAAAAAGGGATGAACAAGTGAAAGTTCTCGTAGAGCCTTTTGGCTTTGTAAAGTTATGCGATTCACCGAAAGTTTTGGTATCAGAAATATATGCTGTGAAAGGCGGTCCTTAGACGTTGACCACCTCACCCATCCCCACCCCATGCTCATCTTTCCACCCTTAACACAACGCGCGACCCCCTCCCCCGTGCCGTCACCACCCTTTCGCCTCCCTCCTTCGCCATGTTCACGCCACGTCCATTCTATTAAACCTGAGCTGGACTCCGTATACCGTAGCTAGCTAATGCCGAAGAAAACCTCTGGCTAGTCGTTTAAGAGCAATTTGCCCTACGTTAGTCAGTTATGGATATCTATTTTTTGGGTAGCGACTGCTTGAGCTGACTTATTTTTTGGGAGGAATCTATATTGTTCATGTGCTGAGCCGGCGCTGGTGCTATGAATAAACGCCGCTAGTTGCTTGAAAAGTGTTTGATCCCTGCTTATGGTTTGCCAAGAAACTAACTGCATTGAATATCATATTTTGTAGAAAACCTCTGGACGCCTAGTATTAAGCCGGCGTCGATGCTATGCATCAACGCGGTTAGCTTGGCAAAATTTAGTTATTTCGGGCGCAGGTTTTCAGCTTTAAAACCAAAACCTTGAAAGTACACGTGAAGTGTTCGCTTGTTGTCTATGAATATCAATTCTTTGCATTGAAAGAAAATTGAATAAAAATGATTGCTTAATGAAACCAATTTTCTAGTTGAGTCAATTAAGTTCTTGATGCTGTAGTTTTAACTCATTGAGTGTTTGAGAGAAGTGGCTGCTGTGAGCTAATATTTTTGTTGGGTAGAATTTTCAGTTGCCTAGTATTAAGCCGGCGTCGATGCTATGCATCAACGCGGTTAGCTTGGCGTAAATTATTTTTTTCGAGCTCACGTTTTCAGTTTGAAAACCGAAAGCATGAAATACACACGAGATGCTTTGAAAACAAGGCTATGCAATTACTTGCGCTGCTAACTCCAAGATTAAACGCTTTGTAACGTAACAAAAATTGTTTGTTAATTCATTGGTTTTATGTATAGCATAAAAAATGACAGGGTGCTTGTCATGACTAAGGTAATTTACTGACCTCAAACGAATGGCTCTCAAACGAAGTTAGTGAATTATGTTAGACCTGTGACCTTTTTAATGCGAGTTTCGCTAGCCGATTTTTTGTCTGACCATTTGACATCTGTTCCACAAAAAAGGGATGAACAAGTAAAAGTTCTCGTAGAGCCTTTGGCTTTGTAAAGTTATGCGATTCATCGAAAGTTTTGGTATCAGAAATATATGCTGTGAAAGGCGGTCCTTAAACGTTGACCACCTCCCCCATCCCCACCCCATGCTCATCGTTCCACCCTTAACACAACGCGCGACCCCCTCCCTCGTGCCGTAACCACCCTTTCACCTCCCTCCTTTGCCATGTTCAAGCCACGTCCATTCTATTAAACCTAAGCTAGACTCCGTATACCGTAGCTAGCTAATGACGAAGAAAACCTCTGGCTAGTCGTTTGAGAGCAATTTGCCCTCCGTTAGTCAGTTATGGATATCTGTTTTTCTGGGTAGCGACTGCTTGAGCTGACTTATTTTTTTGGGAGGAATCTATATTGTCCATGTGCTGAGCCGGCGTCGGTGCTATGAATAAACGCCGCTAGTTGCTTGAAAAGTGTTTGATCCCTGCTTATGGTTTGCCAAGAAACTAACTGCATTGAATATCATATTTTGTAGAAAACCTTTGGACGCCTAGTATTAAGCCGGCGTCGATGCTATGCATCAACGCGGTTAGCTTGGCGGAAATTAGTTATTTCGGGCGCAGGTTTTCAGCTTTAAAACCAAAACCATGAAAGTACACGTGAAGTGTTCGCTTGCTTTCTATGAATATCAATTCTTTGCATTGAAAGAAAATTGAATAAAAATGATTGCTTAATGAAACCAATTGTCTAGTTGAGTCAATTAAGTTCTTGATGCTGTAGTTTTAACTCATTGAGTGTTTGTGAGAAGTGGCTGCTGTGAGCTAATATTTTTTTTGGGTAGAATTCTCAGTTGCCTAGTATTAAGCCGGCGTCGATGCTATGCATCAACGCGGTTAGCTTGGCGTAAATTATTTTTTCGAGCTCACGTTTTCAGTTTGAAAACCGAAAGCATGAAATACACACGAGATGCTTTGAAAACAAGGCTATGCAATTACTTGCGCTGCTAACTCCAAGATTAAACGCTTTGTAACGTAACAAAAATAGTTTGTTAATTCATTGGTTTTATATATAGCATAAAAATTGACAGGGTGCATGTCATGACTAAGGTAATTTACTGACCTCAAACGAATGGCTCTCAAACGAAGTTAGTGAATTATGTTAGACCTGTGACCTTTTTAATGCGAGTTTCTCTACCCGATTTTTTGTCTCGTATAGCCTTTTGGCTTTGTAAAGTTATGCGATTCACCGAAAGTTTTTGGTATCAGAAATTTATGCTGTGAAAGGCGGTCCTTAGACGTTGACCACCTCCCCCATCCCCACCCCATGCTCATCGTTCCACCCTTAACACAACGCGCGACCCCCTCCCCCGTGCTGTCACCACCCTTTCGCCTCCCTCCTTCGCCATGTTCACGCCACGTCCATCCTATTAAACCTCAGCTAGACTCCGTATACCGTAGCTAGCTAATGACGAATAAAACCTCTGGCTAGTCGTTTCAGAGCAATTTGCCCTACGTTAGTCAGTTATGGATATCTGTTTTTTGGGTAGCGACTGCTTGAGCTGACTTATTTTTTGGGAGGAATCTATATTGTCCATGTGCTAAGCCGGCGTTGGTGCTATGAATAAACGCCGCTATTTGCTTGAAAAGTGTTTGATCCCTGCTAATGGTTTGCCAAAAAGTAACTGCATTGAATATCATATTTTGTAGAAAATCTTTGGACGCCTAGTATTAAGCCGGCGTTCATGCTATGCATCAACGCGGTTAGCTTGGTGGAAATTAGTTATTTCGGGCGCAGGTTTTCAGCTTTAAAATCAAAACCATGAAAGTACACGTGAAGTATTCGCTTGCTGTCTATGAATATCAATTCTTTGCATTGAAAGAAAATTGAATAAAAATGATTGCTTAATGAAACCAATTGTCTAGTTGAGTCAATTAAGTTCTTGATGCTGTAGTTTTAACTCATTGAGTGTTTGTGAGAAGTGGCTGCTGTGAGCTAATATTTTTGTTGGGTAGAATTCTCAGTTGCCTAGTATTAAGCCGGCGTCGATGCTATGCATCAACGCGGTTAGCTTGGCGTAAATTATTTTTTCGTGCTCACGTTTTCAGTTTGAAAACCGAAGGCATGAAATACACACGAGATGCTTTGAAAACAAGGCTATGCAATTACTTGCGCTGCTAACTCCAAGATTAAGCGCTTTGTAACGTAACAAAAATAGTTTGTCAATTCATTGGTTTTATATATAGCATAAAAATTGACAGGGTGCATGTCATGACTAATATAATTTACTGACCTCAAACTGTTCGCTTGCTGTCTATGAATATCAATTCTTTGCATTGAAAGAAAATCGAATAAAAATGATTGCTTAATGAAACCAATTGTCTAGTTGAGTCAATTAAGTTCTTGATGCTGTAGTTTTAACTCATTGAGTGTTTGTGAGAAGTGGCTGCTGTGAGCTAATATTTTTGTTGGGTAGAATTCTCAGTTGCCTAGTATTAAGCCGGCGTCGATGCTATGCATCAACGCGGTTAGCTTGGCGTAAATTATTTTTTCGAGCTCACGTTTTCAGTTTGAAAACCGAAAGCATGAAATACACACGAGATGCTTTGAAAACAAGGCTATGCAATTACTTGCGCTGCTAACTCCAAGATTAAACGCTTTGTAACGTAACAAAAATAGTTTGTCAATTCATTGGTTTTATATATAGCATAAAAATTGACAGGGTGCATGTCATGACTAAGGTAATTTACTGACCTCAAACGAATGGCTCTCAAACGAAGTTAGTGAATTATGTTAGACCAGTGACCTTTTTAATGCGAGTTTCTCTAGCCGATTTTTTGTCTGACCTTTTGACATGTGGTCCTCAAAAAAGGGATGAACAAGTAAAAGTTCTCGTAGAGCTTTTTGGCTTTGTAAAGTTATGCGATTCACCGAAAGTTTTGGTATCAGAAATATATGCTGTAAAGGGGGGTCCTTAGACGTTGACCACTTCCCCCATCCCCACCCCATGCTCATCGTTCCACCCTTAACACAACGCGCGACCCCCTCCCCCGTGCTGTCACCACCCTTTCGCCTCCCTCCTTCGCCATGTTCACGCCACGTCCATTCTATTAAACCTAAGCTAGACTCCGTATACCGTAGCTAGCTAATGACGAATAAAACCTCTGGCTAGTCGTTTCAGAGCAATTTGCCCTACGTTAGTCAGTTATGGATATGTTTTTTGGGTAGCGACGGCTGGAGCTGACTTATGTTTTGGAAGGAATCTATATTGTCCATGTGCTGAGCCGGCGTTGGTGCTATGAATAAACGCCGCTAGTTGCTTGAAAAGTGTTTGATCCCTGCTTATGATTTGCCAAGAAACTAACTTCATTGAATATCATATTTTGTAGAAAACCTTTGGACGCCTAGTATTAAGCCGGCGTTGATGCTATGCATCAACGCGGTTAGCTTGGTTGAAATTAGTTATTTCGGGCGCAGGTTTTCAGCTTTAAAATCAAAACCATGAAAGTACACGTGAAGTGTTTGCTTGCTGTCTATGAATATCAATTCTTTGCATTGAAAGAAAATTGAATAAAAATGATTGCTTAATGAAACCAATTGTCTAGTTGAGTCAATTAAGTTCTTGATGCTGTAGTTTTAACCCATTGAGTGTTTGTGAGAAGTGGCTGCTGTGAGCTAATATTTTTGTTGGGTAGAATTCTCAGTTGCCTAGTATTAAGCCGGCGTCGATGCTATGCATCAACGCGGTTAGCTAGGCGTAAATTATTTTTTCGAGCTCACGTTTTCAGTTTGAAAACCGAAAGCATGAAATACGCACGAGATGCTTTGAAAACAAGGCTATGCAATTACTTGCGCTGCTAACTCCAAGATTAAACGCTTTGTAACGTAACAAAAATAGTTTGTCAATTCATTGGTTTTATATATAGCATAAAAATTGACAGGGTGCATGTCATGACTAAGGTAATTTACTGACCTCAAACGAATGGCTCTCAAACGAAGTTAGTGAATTATGTTAGACCTGTGACCTTTTTAATGCGAGTTTCTCTAGCCGATTTTTTGTCTGACCTTTCGACATGTGGTCCTCAAAAAAGGGATGAACAAGTAAAAGTTCTCGTAGAGCTTTTTGGCTTTGTAAAGTTATGCGATTCACCGAAAGTTTTGGTATCAGAAATATATGCTGTAAAAGGCGGTCCTTAGACGTTGACCACCTCCCCCATCCCCACCCCATGCTCATCGTTCCACCCTTAACACAACGCGCGACCCCCTCCCCCGTGCTGTCACCACCCTTTCGCCTCCCTCCTTCGCCATGTTCACGCCACGTCCATTCTATTAAACCTAAGCTAGACTCCGTATACCGTAGCTAGCTAATCACGAATAAAACCTCTGGCTAGTCGTTTCAGAGCAATTTGCCCTACGTTAGTCAGTTATGGATATGTTTTTTGGGTAGCGACGGCTGGAGCTGACTTATGTTTTGGGAGGAATCTATATTGTCCATGTGCTGAGCCGGCGTTGGTGCTATGAATAAACGCCGCTAGTTGCTTGAAAAGTGTTTGATCCCTGCTTATGATTTGCCAAGAAACTAACTTCATTGAATATCATATTTTGTAGAAAACCTTTGGACGCCTAGTATTAAGCCGGCGTTGATGCTATGCATCAACGCGGTTAGCTTGGTTGAAATTAGTTATTTCGGGCGCAGGTTTTCAGCTTTAAAATCAAAACCATGAAAGTACACGTGAAGTGTTCGCTTGCTGTCTATGAATATCAATTCTTTGCATTGAAAGAAAATTGAATAAAAATGATTGCTTAATGAAACCAATTGTCTAGTTGAGTCAATTAAGTTCTTGATGCTGTAGTTTTAACCCATTGAGTGTTTGTGAGAAGTGGCTGCTGTGAGCTAATATGTTTGTTGGGTAGAATTCTCAGTTGCCTAGTATTAAGCCGGCGTCGATGCTATGCATCAACGCGGTTAGCTTGGCGTAAATTTTTTTTTTCGAGCTCACGTTTTCAGTTTGAAAACCGAAAGCATGAAATACACACGAGATGCTTTGAAAACAAGGCTATGCAATTACTTGCGCTGCTAACTCCAAGATTAAACGCTTTGTAACGTAACAAAAATAGTTTGTCAGTTCATTGGTTTTATATTTAGCATAAAAATTGACAGGGTGCATGTCATGACTAAGGTAATTTACTGACCTCAAACGAATGGCTCTCAAACGAAGTTAGTGAACTATGTTAGACCTGTGACCTTTTAAATGCAAGTTTCTCTAGCCGATTTTTTGTCTGACCATTTGACATGTGGTCCTCAAAAAAGGGATGAACAAGTAAAAGTTCTCTTAGAACTTTTTGGCTTTGTTAAGTTATGCGATTCACCGAAAGTTTTGGTACCAGAAATATATGCTGTGAAAGGCGGTCCTTAGACGTTGACCACCTCCCCCATCCCCACCCCATGCTCATCGTTCCACCCTTAACACAACGCGCGACCCCCTCCCCCGTGCTGTCACCACCCTTTCGCCTCCCTCCTTCGCCATGTTCACGCCACGTCCATTCTATTAAACCTAAGCTAGACTCCGTATACCGTAGCTAGCTAATGACGAATAAAACCTCTGGCTAGTCGTTTCAGAGCAATTTGCCCTACGTTAGTCAGTTATGGATATGTTTTTTGGGTAGCGACGGCTGGAGCTGACTTATGTTTTGGGAGGAATCTATATTGTCCATGTGCTGAGCCGGCGTTGGTGCTATGAATAAACGCCGCTAGTTGCTTGAAAAGTGTTTGATCCCTGCTTATGATTTGCCAAGAAACTAACTTCATTGAATATCATATTTTGTAGAAAACCTTTGGACGCCTAGTATTAAGCCGGCGTTGATGCTCTGCATCAACGCGGTTAGCTTGGTGGAAATTAGTTATTTCGGGCGCAGGTTTTCAGCTTTAAAATCAAAACCATGAAAGTACACGTGAAGTGTTTGCTTGCTGTCTATGAATATCAATTCTTTGCATTGAAAGAAAATTGAATAAAAATGATTGCTTAATGAAACCAATTGTCTAGTTGAGTCAATTAAGTTCTTGATGCTGTAGTTTTAACTCATTGAGTGTTTGTGAGAAGTGGCTGCTCTGAGCTAATATTTTTGTTGGGTAGAATTCTCAGTTGCCTAGTATTAAGCCGGCGTCGATGGTATGCATCAACGCGGTTAGCTTGGCGTAAATTATTTTTTCGAGCTCACGTTTTCAGTTTGAAAACCGAAAGCATGAAATACACACGAGATGCTTTGAAAACAAGGCTGTGCAATTACTTGCGCTGCTAACTCCAAGATTAAACGCTTTGTAACGTAACAAAAATAGTTTGTCAATTCATTGGTTTTATATATAGCATAAAAATTGACAGGGTGCATGTCATGACTAAGGTAATTTACTGACCTCAAACGAATGGCTCTCAAACGAAGTTAGTGAATTATGTTAGACCTGTGACCTCTTTAATGCGAGTTTCTCTAGCCGATTTTTTGTCTGACCATTTGACATGTGGTCCTCAAAAAAGGGATGAACAAGTAAAAGTTCTCGTAGAGCTTTTTGACTTTGTAAAGTTATGCGATTCACCGAAATTTTTGGTATCAGAAATATATGCTGTGAAAGGCGGTCCTTAGACGTTGACCACCTCCCCCATCACCACCCCATGCTCATCGTTCCACCCTTAACACAACGCGCGACCCCCTCTTCCGTGCCGTCACCACCCTTTCGCCTCCCTCCTTCGCCATGTCACGCCACGTCCATTCTATTAAACCTAAGCTAGACTCCGTATACCGCAGCTAGCTAATGACGAAGAAAACCTCTGGCTAGTCGTTTAAGAGCAATTTGCCATACGTTAGTCAGTTTTGGATATCTGTTTTTTGGGTAGCGACTGCTTGAGCTGACTTATTTTTTGGGAGGAATCTATTTTGTCCATGTGCTGAGCCGGCGTTGGTGCTATGAATAAACGCCGCTAGTTGCTTGAAAAGTGTTTGGACCCTGCTTATGGTTTGCCAAGAGACTAACTGCATTGAATATCATATTTTGTAGAAAACCTTTGGACGCCTAGTATTAAGCCGGCGTCGATGCTATGCATCAACGCGGTTAAGTTGGCGGAAATTAGTTATTTCGGGTGCAGGTTTTCAGCTTTAAAACCAAAACCATGAAAGTACACGTGATGTGTTCGCTTGCTGTCTATGAATATCAATTCTTTGCATTGAAAGAAAATTGAATAAAAATGATTGCTTAATGAAACCAATTGTCTAGTTGAGTCAATTAAGTTCTTGATGCTGTAGTTTTAACTCATTGAGTGTTTGTGAGAAGTGGCTGCTGAGCTAGTATTTTTGTTGGGTAGAATTCTCAGTTGCCTAGTATTAAGCCGGCGTCGATGCTATGCATCAACGCGGTTAGCTTGGCGTAAATTATTTTTTCGAGCTCACGTTTTCAGTTTGAAAACCGCAAGCATGAAATACACACGAGATGCTTTGAAAACAAGGCTATGCAATTACTTGCTCTGCTAATTCCAAGATTAAACGCTTTGTAACGTAACAAAAATAGTTTGTTAATTCATTGGTTTTATATATAGCATAAAAATTGACAGGGTGCATGTCATGACTAAGGTAATTTACTGACCTCAAACGAATGGCTCTCAAACGAAGTTAGTGAATTATGTTAGACCTGTGACCTTTTTAATGCGAGTTTCTCTAGCCGATTTTTTGTCTGACCATTTGACATCTGGTCCTAAAAAAAGGGATGAACAAGTAAAAAGTTCTCGTAGAGCCTTTTGGCTTTGTAAAGTTATGCGATTCACCGAAATTTTTGGTATCAGAAATATATGCTGTGAAAGGCGGTCCTTAGACGTTGACCACCTCCCCATCCCCACCCCATGCTCATCGTTCCACCCTTAACACAACGCGCGACCCCCTCCCCCATGCCGTCACAACCCTTTGGCCTCCCTCCTTCGCCATGTTCACGCCACGTCCGTTCTATTAAACCTAAGCTAGACTCCGTATAACGTAGCTAGCTAGCTAATGACGAAGAAAACCTCTGGCTAGTCGTTTAAGAGCAATTTGCCCTACGTTAGTCAGTTATGGATATGTTTTTTGGGTAGCGACTGCTGGAGCTGACTTATGTTTTGGGAGGAATCTATATTGTCCATGTGCTGAGCCGGCGTTGGTGCTATGAATAAACGCCGCTAGTTGCTTGAAAAGTGTTTGATCCCTGCTTATGGTTTGCCAAGAAACTAACTGCATTGAATATCATATTTTGTAGAAAACCTTTGGACGCCTAGTATTAAGCCGGCGTCGATGCTATGCATCAACGCGGTTAGCTTGGTGGAAATTAGTTATTTCGGGCGCAGGTCTTCAGCTTTAAAATCAAAACCATGAAAGTACACGTGAAGTGTTCGCTTGCTGTCTATGAATATCAATTCTTTGCATTGAAAGAAAATTGAATAAAAATGATTGCCTAATGAAACCAATTGTCTAGTTGAGTCAATTAATTTCTTGATGCTGTAATTTTAACTCATTGAGTGTTTGTGAGAAGTGGCTGCTGTGAGCTAATATTTTTGTTGGGTAGAATTCTCAGTTGCCTAAAATTAAGCCGGCGTCGATGCTATGCATCAACGCGGTTAGCTTGGCGTAAATTATTTTTTCGAGCTCACGTTTTCAGTTTGAAAACCGAAAGCATTAAATACACACGAGATGCTTTGAAAACAAGGCTATGCAATTACTTGCGCTGCTAACTCCAAGATTAAACGCTTTGTAACGTAACAAAAATAGTTTGTTAATTCATTGGTTTTATATATAGCATAAAAATTGACAGGGTGCATGTCATGACTAAGGTAATTTACTGACCTCAAACGAATGGCTCTCAAACGAAGTTAGTGAATTATGTTAGACCTGTGACCTTTTTAATGCGAGTTTCTCTAGCCGATTTTTTGTCTGACCATTTGACATCTAGTCCTAAAAAAAGGGATGAACAAGTAAAAAGTTCTTGTAGAGCCTTTTGGCTTTGTAAAGTTATGCGATTCACCGAAAGTTTTGGTATCAGAAATATATGCTGTGAAAGGCGGTCCTTAGACGTTGACCACCTCCCCATCCCCACCCCATGCTCATCGTTCCACCCTTAACACAACGCGCGACCCCCTCCCCCATGCCGTCACAAACCTTTGGCCTCCCTCCTTCGCCATGTTCACGCCACGTCCGTTCTATTAAACCTAAGCTAGACTCCGTATACCGTAGCTAGCTAGCTAATGACGAAGAAAACCTCTGGCTAGTCGTTTAAGAGCAATTTGCCCTACGTTAGTCAGTTATGTATATGTTTTTTGGGTAGCGACTGCTGGAGCTGACTTGTTTTGGGAGGAATCTATATTGTCCATGTGCTGAGCCGGCGTTGGTGCTATGAATAAACGCCGCTAGTTGCTTGAAAAGTGTTTGATCCCTGCTTATGGTTTGCCAAGAAACTAACTGCATTGAATATCATATTTTGTAGAAAACCTTTGGACGCCTAGTATTAAGCCGGCGTCGATGCTATGCATCAACGCTGTTAGCTTGGTGGAAATTAGTTATTTCGGGCGCAGGTCTTCAGCTTTAAAATCAAAACCATGAAAGTACACGTGAAGTGTTCGCTTGCTGTCTATGAATATCAATTCTTTGCATTGAAAGAAAATTGAATAAAAATGATTGGCTAATGAAACCAATTGTCTAGTTGAGTCAATTAATTTCTTGATGCTGTAGTTTTAACTCATTGAGTGTTTGTGAGAAGTGGCTGCTGTGAGCTAATATTTTTGTTGGGTAGAATTCTCAGTTGCCTAAAATTAAGCCGGCGTCGATGCTATGCATCAACGCGGTTAGCTTGGCGTAAATTATTTTTTCGAGCTCACGTTTTCAGTTTGAAAACCGAAAGCATTAAATACACACGAGATGCTTTGAAAACAAGGCTGTGCAATTACTTGCGCTGCTAACTCCAAGATTAAACGCTTTGTAACGTAACAAAAATAGTTTGTCAATTCATTGGTTTTATATATAGCATAAAAATTGACAGGGTGCATGTCATGACTAAGGTAATTTACTGACCTCAAACGAATGGCTCTCAAACGAAGTTAGTGAATTATGTTAGACCTGTGACCTTTTTAATGCGAGTTTCTCTAGCCGATTTTTTGTCTGACCATTTGACATCTAGTCCTAAAAAAAGGGATGAACAAGTAAAAAGTTCTTGTAGAGCCTTTTGGCTTTGTAAAGTTATGCGATTCACCGAAAGTTTTGGTATCAGAAATATATGCTGTGAAAGGCGGTCCTTAGACGTTGACCACCTCCCCATCCCCACCCCATGCTCATCGTTCCACCCTTAACACAACGCGCGACCCCCTCCCCCATGCCGTCACAAACCTTTGGCCTCCCTCCTTCGCCATGTTCACGCCACGTCCGTTCTATTAAACCTAAGCTAGACTCCGTATACCGTAGCTAGCTAGCTAATGACGAAGAAAACCTCTGGCTAGTCGTTTAAGAGCAATTTGCCCTACGTTAGTCAGTTATGTATATGTTTTTTGGGTAGCGACTGCTGGAGCTGACTTATGTTTTGGGAGGAATCTATATTGTCCATGTGCTGAGCCGGCGTTGGTGCTATGAATAAACGCCGCTAGTTGCTTGAAAAGTGTTTGATCCCTGCTTATGGTTTGCCAAGAAACTAACTGCATTGAATATCATATTTTGTAGAAAACCTTTGGACGCCTAGTATTAAGCCGGCGTCGATGCTATGCATCAACGCGGTTAGCTTGGTGGAAATTAGTTATTTCGGGCGCAGGTCTTCAGCTTTAAAATCAAAACCATGAAAGTACACGTGAAGTGTTCGCTTGCTGTCTATGAATATCAATTCTTTGCATTGAAAGAAAATTGAATAAAAATGATTGGCTAATGAAACCAATTGTCTAGTTGAGTCAATTAATTTCTTGATGCTGTAGTTTTAACTCATTGAGTGTTTGTGAGAAGTGGCTGCTGTGAGCTAATATTTTTGTTGGGTAGAATTCTCAGTTGCCTAAAATTAAGCCGGCGTCGATGCTATGCATCAACGCGGTTAGCTTGGCGTAAATTATTTTTTCGAGCTCACGTTTTCAGTTTGAAAACCGAAAGCATTAAATACACACGAGATGCTTTGAAAACAAGGCTATGCAATTACTTGCGCTGCTAACTCCAAGATTAAACGCTTTGTAACGTAACAAAAATAGTTTGTTAATTAATTGGTTTTATGTATAGCATAAAAATTGACAGGGTGCATGTCATGACTAAGGTAATTTACTGACCTCAAACGAATGGCTCTCAAACGAAGTTAGTGAATTATGGTAGACCTGTGACCTTTTTAATGCGATATTCTCTAGCCGATTTTTTGTCTGACCATTTGACATCTGGTCCTCAAAAAAGGGATGAACAAGTAAAAGTTCTCGTAGAGCCTTTTGGCTTTGTAAAGTTATGCGATTCACCGAAAGTTTTGGTATCAGAAATATATGCTGTGAAAGGCGGTCCTTAGACGTTGACCACCTCGCCCATCCCCACCCCATGCTCATCGTTCCACCCTTAACACAACGCGCGACCTCCTCCCCCGTGCCGTCACCACCCTTTCGCCTCCCTCCTTCGCAATGTTAACGCCACGTCCATTCTATTAAACCTAAGCTAGCCTCCGTATACCGTAGCTAACTAATGACGAAGAAAACCTCTGGCTAGTTGTTTAAGAGCAATTTGCCCTACGTTAGTCAGTTATGGATATCTGTTTTTTGGGTAGCGACTGCTTGAGCTGACTTTTTTTTGGGAGAAATCTATATTGTCCATGTGCTGAGCCGTCCGTGCTGTGCATAATTGCGGTAAAATGTGCGAAAAGTATTTGCGTGATTCGCGTGGCGTAAATTTTATTTTACATGAAAACCAAAACCATCAAAGTACTCGATGTTTTGAAACCAACGCTAATTAGTTTCGCAGCGCTCCTCAGTGTCCATAGCTACAAATGCTTTGTAAGATAAGAGAAATTGTTTACTATTTCATGGGTTATATATACTATAAAACTGAGAGGGTGCTATGCATAAACGCTGTTAGTTGAGCGAGATGTTCTGCTATGGGTTCGCAAAAAAAATCCTGCTGCATTGAGCTGAAATCTTGTTTTGGATGTTGACTCTATTGCTTGCCAATAAGTTTTTTTCTTGAAATGATTTTTTAAAGAGCTCCCTTTTTGCATCATTTATTGAATGTAGCGTAGAATAAATTGTGAAAGAGGTGATTCATAATTTGAATTCCTCCAATGACAGTTGCTACTCGAGTGTTTCAGCTTTCAAAATCATTGTCTATATTTGAGACAGGACAAGACTTTGTTTGCGACTTTGTTCAGCTGAAGGGGGATTTTTCGAGTTTTTACAATTATGAGTAATGGATTCCCCCTTTTTTGCAAACGGTTTCCAGGCACTTTCACCCAGTAAACTTGCGCAATCGCCCAGTGCTGCTTAGCATCGCTGCGTGTCTTTCCTTTGAACATGACTGTGAGGTCTAATTATAAAGAGACACGAAAGAGACTCGGCTTTAATCAAGGATTATTCTTAGGAGTGATTGGAACTCTCGTCTTATAATCTCAAAGAATTCTGAAGGCTTAGATTTCGTTTCCCCTCAATAAGTAAAATCGGATTTAAAATGCTCTCTGCCATTAATATAAGGATTATGAAACGGAAAGAACTCATCCGAGAAACTTTTCTCGCCTCTTTAAATGTGCCAATTCGACCCTGCTAATGTGGGTTGTGCGGTGACCTAGAGAGTTAAACCATGTTGATCGCGCATGTCATTTCTCTCGAAATTACGTGTGAGCTCACTGATGCGGTTGATTAAGTGAGGCTAATGAAGTCCTCATTTTTCCAGACTATATTACAAACATAAGATACATTTTCTGTTATTCTAATTTGTAGCGAATTAATGTAATTGAACTACAGACACCACAGCAGCTAGTGAGAAAATTTTCTTTGCTTTTTAATTGCTCTCAATCGAAGTTTGTAGCAATTATATTAGTCCTGTCGGTCTTTTTAATGTTTTAATGCGATTTTTCGCTTGACCGATTTTCCGTCTGACGCTTTTGAATTTTCGTCCTCAAAAACGGGATAAACAGGTAGCGCCCAGCGGGCATTAAGTGCTCTTAGAGCATTTCAGGTCTTTCGGCTCAAACTGTTTTGGAGACGTATACTTATAGTGTGAGGGGCGGTTCTTAGTGGTTGAACCCCACCACTGATGACCCCCCCCCCCACTATTGCCCCCACCCCCCTCCACCACACTGTTGCCCCCACAAACCCCCGTTTCTAGCTACTGACAAACAACCGCTCGCTAAAAACACGCAAATTTATTCTATTTTGCAATTTTTTTGAAAATTTTTGACATTTATTTTTGTTAGCCCTAGGTGTCGAGCAACCTCCTCTAGGTTTTAAAAGAGGTTAGGACATAGTTTCTAGTGGTAATGGAATGGTTTCAACATTTTAACATCACGATTTTTACCAATTTTTGACAAAACGTGCAATTTTTTCAATTTTTTTGACATTTTTCCTTATTCATGGCTTTCCAGACCCAGGGGCCAGAAAACCTCTTACGGGATTTGAAAATAAGTTACGGACAAATTATTATTGGCCATGGAATAGTTTTTCAACTTTTTAATGTCACAAGTTTTAGCAATTTTTTGATAAAATTTTAAGTTTTTTAAAAATTGTTGTTTCTTTAGATTTTTTCAGTCTCAAGAGTCAAGGAACCTCTGCTGGGGTTTGAAACTAGGTTACTGTATAATTTCTAGATATAATGGAATGTCTTAAAAGATTTTAATTTCACATTACGAATTTTACCATTTTTTTGACAGTTTTTGCCATTTTTGTTTCCAATTTTTTTTATATTTATAGTCATTATTCAGGTTTTTGAGCCTCAAGGGTCAGACAACCTTCCTTAGGGTTTAGTAATAATTACTGGAAAATTGCTGTTCGTCATCGATTAATTTTCAACCTTTCACTATCACAAATTTTTAGAATTTTTTAATTAAAACTTCCAATTTTTTTAGGTTTTCTGAAGTTTTTTTTAAGTTCCTCTAGCCCCAAAAGTCGAGGAACTTACTCTAGGGTTTGATAATATGTAACTGCATAGTTTATAGATGTATTGGAATGTTCTTCAAAATTTTAATATCACGAATTTAAGAAATTTTTAAAAATATTTGCAATTTTTTCATGTTTTTGAATTTTGTCTCGCACCAGGGGCCCGAGGACCTCCAAGGTTTGATATCTAGCTGCTGCATAGTTTTTAGAGTTAATGAAAAGGTGATCAATATTTTTTATGACTCCAGTTTTGTAAAATCTTTTTCCAGTTGTATGGATCTTTATGAGCCAGTGAAACTTTTTCAGTCTTGAAACAGAGATACTAGATAGTCTCTTGAGACAATGAAATGGTTCTTAAGATATTAAAATCTTTTTTGGCAAGATTTTGGAAAAATTTTTAATTGTTTCATAAATTTTTCTTTTGTCCTTTTCGACAAATTTAAGGACCAGAGTTTAACAACCATTACTGGCCAACGAAAATTATTAAGACTTGGAGTTGGGTTACTTGACACAACTTTCGAGCCAAAAAATGGTTTTGAACTTTTTTTTACCGTGAAGTGGAAAACTTTTGTTTCAAGGCTAGAACTAGAAAACTAGAACTTGCAGAATCGAATCCCATGATCGAAAACATTCCTGTCTCTGTTTTTCTCTCTCTGTTGTTCAGGGTTTCTTTACTTCTCTTTCTCGTTCACGTTTTATCTCCTCTTATCTCTCTCTCTTTCTATCTCTCTCTTTGTTGATGCCCCTTTTCAGCTGCTGTTGTGGCTTTATGTCATCATCTCTGATCCTCATTAACAATGAGTTAAAGTATTAATGTTTTTAAATCATAGATGACTTAACAGGCACTTTTTAGGAAATCATTTTTAATTGCTCTCAAAAGCAATTTGTAGCAAATATTTTAATCCTGTTTGTGTCTTTCATGCAATTTTTTGCTTGGCCGATTTTTCGTCTGACCCATTTGACTTTCGTCTTCAGAAACGTGATAGAGGTAGCGCCCAGTTTGCATAAAGATCTCTTAGAGCCGTTCAGTCCACTAGTCTTCAAGTATGCGATTAACAGCAACTGTTTTGGAGACATACTTATGGTGTGAAGGGTGATTCCTATAGAAATTGATCTCGCACCCCGATGCGCTCACTTTACGCCCCTTCAACTAACCTAAAGCTAGCCTCACTAAACCGTGGCTAGCTGCTAACGAAGCCAACCGCTCTCCAGCCGTTTGAGAGCAATTCGCCCGACGTTAGTCAGTTATATTTAATTTTCGTTTGTTTTTTCTCTAGGTCAATCAAATCAGATCATTTTTTCTGCTATCGACCAAGAATTTCTCCCTTTACGTCGCTTTCTTAATTTTTCATTATTTTTTTCTGGGAAACGTATTTTTATTCTGTCATAAAATGAGGAAAAATGGATTTATTTGCGTATATAAAAACGAATTTGAAAAAACTCGACATATGGGAGAGGCATAGTTTTTAATTCCTTTCAAATAAATATGTCGCATATATATTGGTCCTTGTCTTGTTATGCAATTTTTCGTACTACCGGCTTTTGGTGTGATAGATTTTTTCTTCCGACCTGTTTACTTTGACCTCAAAAATGGGATAACAGGCAAAGCCCGGAGGGCATTAAATTCTTTTAAGGTCGGACTGCTCATTACTCTTTAAGTATGCGATTCACCGCAACTGTTTAAGAGGCATAAATTGATGATGTGGAGGGTGGTTCTTAGAGTGATCCCCTCCCACATAATCCCCAAATTTTCTTCCCTCCACTTCACCATGCTCATCCTCCCCCCACAATCAGTTAAGCAAAATCTAGCCTTCCTAAGGGGGAGCTAGTCACTGACAAAGCCATCCGGTCGCCAGCTGTTTGAGAGCAATTAAGCCGACGTTGGCAGTTTTGTTTGTATTAGTTGATCCCCAACAATTAATTCTGTTAGTTGATTTTTCGCTGGAGCGATTGTAATTTTTGACCGCATAACCATGATAATCTGGGAAAGACTGTGGGAATTAAGTAGGTCTGCAGTTCTTTTTGAGCTTTACTAGCCACTAAGTGTGCGATCACCACACCACTCATAAGCATTGATGATAGCCTCTGTAACATCAAGCTCCTTACAATGAAAGCGACGCCAGTCGTTTGAGTGCCACGCCAGTCGGTTGAGAGCAATTTGGCCAAAGATAGTCAGTGAGTTATGGTTTGTTTTTATTCGGGGGCAAGTGTAAGCAGCCTGTTGTTATGCGGGAATCGGTCGGCTATCTGTTGTTACAAGAGAAAATGTTTCAGCAGTCCAAATCGGTACTGTTGGGCATTTTGCATTAGATATTCATTGTACATTAGATACTGAATATGATCTCAATATCCTATTCAGGATCATTGAGCAGTGTCTAGATCTGATTATAGTACCAACTTGAAAGAAATTACATCAAATGCGTAATTTTTCTTGCTCAGAGAGTTTTTCTTGCTTGAGAGTATCTTTCAGCCACTAAATACCGGGAGATGTATGGAAATGAGGACAGTATCCCTGCAACCTTTCAAACTATCAATTTCATCGGATGGAAACCTCATCCTTCCCAGCCGAAAGCAAAGCCACGAGGATCAGCCGAAATCAGTTTTATTGACCAGTTCAGGCAGGAAGCAGCCAAAAACGACACTGTAAAAGACAGTTGATATTGCTATTTAAGTGATTTTGTTCTTTCACTGTTGTAAAGTAGTATTAGTATTATAAACTAATGGTCCGGTGGCTTTAACCTTAGAAGAGTTCCAAACGAAGGACTGTGGGGGTATAGTTGACAGAGTAAGGTCATAGTAGGATTACTCTGAGACTTCTCTGACGAGAAGTTGAGACTAGAACTACTCGATTTTACTCTGTGTAGATGGAGTCCAGTTCTGTTCTGATCCATTTCTGATTGTCCGCACCAGTTTTTGCACAGCCTTTTCCGGTGCTGATTTACACTTAGTTTCGCTCTGGTGTGCTGAAATTTTGATATTCTAAATGACAGAAGTCTGTGCACGTAGTGATGAAACTTGTCTGATAACAGAATTTTTGCCTGTCTGCTTTCTGCTTGAGCAAATTATTCTGCTAGAGTTGTTGTTGGGATATAAGTTAAGTATCAGCTCATTAGATTATGATGCTCCTTAGAGTCACGTTTACAATTGATGTTAGATCTAATATTCTTAGTGTTTCCAGAGGGTTTAAAAAACGACAGGTGGGGAAATAAAGTTTATATTCAGTGCAATCGGATTGAGGGAATGTGTATTGGCTTCCGTAAACCAACTATCTTATCATGGCCAAAGAAAGCTTATGAACGTTCTTTAAACAGCTAGGATTTTTTTTTCGTCAATGTTCAGTGCGTATAAGATGAAAGGCCAAATTGACAGAAAAATTATGTCTAACGTGATTCTCTTTTGCGTTTGAACCGCACTTCGTATCTCATAAAGTAATAGAACATCATTTGTTATCGTATATTTCATGATAACATTGTGTTAAAGCGCTTGTCTCATTAATTGTAGAATTTCTTCATTATTATCAGCTCTAGTTCTCAAGCTAGTCGCATGTTTCTAACTGTACAGTCCTGCTTTTTGAACTCGCTCATTGTAGTTATGGTCGACATCAACAAAGTGAGTAAAATTACTTTCACAATGTTGAGTATAGATATTTTTCATAGCAGCAAAGCACTAGCTGAGGCTAATTTGGCCTTCTCATGATTTTACGATTCAAAGAGTGGTGCGCTATCTTTTTTACAACTAGAAGAGGAGTATTGGTGAAGTGTGTTTTTTGATCGATACTTTTTTTTTGTAAAAGTCAATGCATGTAAAAACTAAGTGTTTAGGGAAAGCAAAAAGGAGAGAGTTGTTTTCTGTTCATGCCGTTTTGAGAGAGAGCGAGAAAAGTAGGTGTGAAAAAGTTCTCGCTAGGCGAGCGAATTTTTTTGATCACGTGCGGCTGTTTCAAAGCAGTTTTTGTTTTAACTTCAAATTTGTGTCAAAGGTGTTTATTCACCTATCTTAACTAGTGATAGTTCGTCTTGAAGTTTTTTGACCATTTGAATAAAAGATTACACTTTGAGATTCAATTTTCAGTTAATGCTTTGATTTTGCCTTTATGCTTTTTTTTGTATTTTTTGATTTTTTTTATGGCATTTGGGGAGCTGTGTATTTAAAATTGTTTATTTTTGAGTTGTTTGCTGTAGAAAATTCAGTAAGTTTGAGCAGTTTTCAATTTTTGTCTGTTTAATAGCCTCCGTCAGCCTATCAACGGCTATTATTTAGGCGCTCTCTTTTTAATTCGCTTTACCTTTTGATCACGTTTTTCGTTTTTTTTTCACGTTTGACTTCTGACTTACTTAACTCATTGTTTGAACTGAATGAAATTCAAATTCTCTCACGCATTCAATTACACAAAGTGGTGAATACTGTCAAAGTTAAAAGATCAAAATCAAAAGAGACGGTATAAACCCGGTCATCAAATCCTTGAGAATAAGGTATCAAAGTTCATTAGTGTTTCTAAGCTGACATTGGTATTAAGCTTATTTGCTTTCAGTTTAGAAGCTGAACTAAGTATAGTTTTAGAATCTAACTGAATCTAACGTAAACGGCGGCTATTTGCCGGCTATGTTTTACCTTTCCTCTGATTTTATGCTGCTCGCTGTAGTTGTTCGCAATCAGTTCCTAATCAAAAATTATGCTCTATGCGTTGATACTTTGAAGTGACACTCGAAGACTAGGCATGTCAATTTTCACTGAAAATATATCCTTTTTTTTCAGGTATTTGGTCTTTGCATTTTTAAACTTTAATTTGATGTTTCTGTAGCGCGTTTTTGGTGAGTGACTGACCTAGCCAAAGATGTACTATAATTTTTTATAACAGTAATGGTTGGGAAGTTCATTATATCATTTTGCAAAGAATTTTAAGAATGTTAGAGAAAGTTGGCTTACAAATTTGTCCTTCCTTAGCTCTTTTCACTTGCTCGGTTTTCTATCTATTCACCCATTTTATTAGGTTTTCTGTCAAGGGGTAAAGTTTCTGTTGCTACATGCTTTACAAGGTCCTTTGTCTATAGTTTTTTGGTATTCACAATTTAAACTAATTTATGCTATATCATTTTTTTTCAATTGTTTTTAATTTTTTTGCCAGTTAGTTTCAAATTTTGCAGTATAAATATGATTGATGTTCTTTAGATCACTGAGAATTGGCAATTTTCTACTTCGAATCGTTTTTTGCAAATATGTTTTTTAAGATCTGTTCACACTTTTTTTGACTGTTAGAAATTAATTAGAAGTCAATTTTGAGTAGTAATTTTATTCCGGCTGGAGTGTTAAGAAGAGCAAATATGAATATTGTTAAGTCGTGACTTTTTCAAAGTGCTTTTTAAAATGAATTGAGAAAGTTGTTTAAACAGTTTTTTTTTCTGGACCCAATTTTTTCACGTGCGGCAATTTGAGTACTGTTTCCGCTGTTTTTCTTTTCATTTTTATGCAATAATTTTTTTTGTAAAAATCAGTTTGTGTTCTAATACTGTATATTTTCAATTGCCTAAACCCCTGAAACGGCAACCAATGGTTCTCAAAGACTGACGCTATTTGTCTTTGAAATCAAGGGGATGTTGGATTTTGCCTGTTATTAATGTTCCTTTTTTATTTTGTTTTTTAGTCTCGTCAATGATAAAGCTCAATGGCTTTATTGAGGCGTGTTTGCATTAATTTTATGACATGAGCTGAAATTAATTTTGACGCGTAACTGTTTTAGAAAAGTGTTCGCGATTTGTTGTGGAAGTTTCCATTTTTTCTTTTCTTTAATCTCACTTGGTCTCATTGTGGACTGCTTTAAGTGGCAACTTGGCAATTAGGGGGCAAGTGGCAATTAGGCTTAATTGAGTTATTAAATGGTTAATTTCATTGCTAATAATTGACTGGCTTTTACACAATTCGATTGCCTGCCAACGGTCCAACTTTTGATTGCATGCATTTGTTTTTTAATTTTGTTGCGTGGTCCGCAACATTTGGTTTGCATCAAAGTTTTCCATTGACAGATAGTGACACAGATAATGAAGTGTTCAAATTTTAAATGCGAGTTTCATCGGCTTTGATACCACTTAATTTCAATAACATTCGTAACAACCGTTTTTGCCTAAATGTTGTCCATTCACCTAAATGCAGTGGCCTTCCTCAAAGTTCGTGTTTGTTGTCTTAACTTCCATTGTGTAAAGGTCTTCTAAGATTCATGTTGTCGAGAATGATAGCTTCGATAACACTTTTTCTAAAAAGGTTGAAATACATTTGATTTTTCCGAGTTTTGTTTACTTTCGTGTACGTATTGATATTTGGTTTGTTTCTTTGTTATCGGAGGCTGTTCTGTTAAGGAGGTTGCTAGTGTTGTCTTCAGTTGCTTTCATTCTTTTTTTCGACCATATGGCGTCGCAATCACTTCAATCGCGTTTTGCTGTTTGGTTCATGCAATTTCGATTGAATTGCGTGCGTGATTTCCATTTTACTCTCAGTAGAGAGTTTTTTGGTTCTTTTGCCTTTGGTCACAAATGACTTACCTCACTCTCGTAAATGACTTCCTTACTCTTAAATTGACTTTTCTTTACTTGAATTCAAAGAGATTGGCCGAGTGAATGCGTGTCACTCTAATTGAAGTGCATTTGAGGGCAGATAATAGAAGCGGCAGTGAAACAGATTCTTACTCAAAATATAAGATCTCAGTATTTAATAAAAAGAAGTTTCTTCTTTGGTCTGTTTCTTTTCATCTTTTTGAGACCGTATATTTGCCAGCTCTGTTCTATCTTATCGTTTTTGCTCGATTTTTCGTTGGAATTTAAAGTTCTCTTTTCCGGTGTTCTTGAAGTGCTCATTTTTTGCGCTGAGGGGATCCATGGGGTTTTTCACACATTCCTAATTTTTATTATGTAACTAGGTAAAGTGATGTGATCATAAAGGTATATAGTTTTTAATAGCCGCCCTGATCTGGTAACAAAGAAATTTCGTTTTTGTTTGTCTTATCTTTTTTATACTGCAGGTCTACAAAGCTATTACGGCTATTTTCTGGCAATCTGCCAGCTATGTTATTAGAGATGGAACACTTATGTCGAGGGTATTTTCCAGAAACTCAAGCCTAAGTTTTTGTATCATTTGAATATTTTGTTTGCAGCTCCCTACAGGAACGTTTTTCTTAGTTTTAATTTGTGTAGCTGTATATAAGATCTATTCTGTGCGATTTGTCGTCTAATCGATTTTTTCGTGTTTGGCCCACTCTCCACAACCCTCAACCCTACTGTGTAGGCCTAAATTCACTGTATAAAGGTTATTATTAGGTATTTAGAGCCTCCTTCCTGCACTGCCCTATCTTTGTTTTCAACAGGTAATTTTTATTTGCTCTAAAACGAGAACTAGGTACTATTTGGATCATGGTAGTCTTTTCATGTGCTATTTTTTGTCCGACCGATTTGACTTTTAGCCTTCTTTGTGCTCTTCGCGTGTTTCTAGGTGCTGTTTTTCAGTATTTTAGTAATTGAACGCTCTTATTGGAGTTTTTGTTTTTTTTGGAGTTTTACTCTTATGTTTGTGTTGTCTATTGTCTCCGATTCTGATTTTTTAATAGCTTAACTCTATTTTGTAACGAAGTTTGCGGCAATTATACTTATTAGTCCTGGTGATCTTAACTTTAGCTTTAAGTCTAGGTGCATTTATCTTGCAGTTTTATTGGTCTGTGAGACAAGTGATCAAAAATTGCTCTGGGCAATATTGAAATCTCCATATTTATCTTGCTCCTTCTCACCCCTAGTCAGGCTAGCCCCATCAAGCCAAGGTTTTTTTGGCTATCAAAACTTTACTCTTTGTCTGAGAGCAGTTTGTCCAATTTGTCAGTTACGGTTACCACAAATAATGAAAGGTGCGGCGGTTGTTTTATTTAACCAAATTTTTAACTCGTACAAGTTTAAAAACTATTTTCTTTGTGTGCTCTAACCCTAATTTTCACCGCACTACATATTCTATTGAGGTTAAAATATTCTGCTACAGTATACCCTCAATCGGTTGCATTGGTTAAGATTCCAATGTCACTTAGAAACGGTATCCACGACCAACTATTATTAAACCAGCATTCAACCAGCGGGTATCATATCGAAAGATTAAAGTTGGAATCGGAATTCAACACAATTTGATTGCTCTCGTATAATGTTTGTAGCTTTTTCGTTGTCTTGATAGTCTATTAATCCAATTATTAATAGCCGCAAAGCGATAGCCGAGCCAATTATTGGCCTTGTCTTGGTTTTTACAATACAAAGTATTTGGATTGTATTGGTTTGCTATCTTTTTATAAGATCTGTTCACATTTTTTTCGGCTTTTTCACGTCAATGAGAAGTCCAATTAGAGTGTTGATTTTTAATCACGTTGAAGTAGTAAAGGCAGCAAACTATCGATTAGGTCTTAGGCGTGATTTTTTTTTGTCAAACTACTTTTCAAGTGGAGTGAGAAATTGGTGTTTGAACAAATTGTCTGTTTTTCAGGGGGAATTTTTCGTCACGTGCATCAATTTGACTTCTGTTTTCATTGTCTCTTCTCTTGAGTGCTGTTAAAAATGTTAGATATGGGTTCTAATTACACCTATATGCAATTGTTTGAATTCAATCGGCACTCATGTACTGTCACTTTTTATCATCAATGACAGGTCTTATTGGCAAATAATCAGACTTAAAAGAACTTAATTAATGGTGTTAGCACATAGCTAGTGGTTTTCATGACCTTGACACTATTAGTTCTCAAACCTTTTTAGTGAATTTGAGTTTCTTGTGTATTTCTTGAATTGTCTTTTTTATCATTTAATCCTATTAGGGACAAGTGTCATAGGATTCTAATAGAGATTAAACTGCTCGATATAATTTTATCATTCTAACTCTAATGATTTCTTTGTCTTTGACATTAATAGTTTTCAAATGTTGTCAATTTTTTGAGTTTTTATTGTTACTTGGTTGTCTAATCTCTTAGTTTCATTCGTTGCAGGTCTCATCAGTTAGTAAGGACGCTTAAATCAATCGATTGAGTTGTCTCAAGTCATACCTCTTGCTTTTAATGAACTATACGCTGTTCGTTTTCAATAAAAGTTTTCGAATTTTTTAGTTGCAATTATTTAAGGCTGTCCCATCACTAACTCTCAATGATGACAGGTAATGAAGGTGGGAAATGGAGACATATTTAATCGAAGAAATCCTTTTGTTTCGTAGCTAATGCTTTCGGTTACTTTTTTACTTAATTTTCAAAAAGTATATGCCAGGCCTTTAGTTTTGCAAAAACTGATTGTTCTATATTTAGTCTCATTTATGACAGATTTCTTTGATTGCTAATGAGAAAAAAATGGGCAGAATTTGTCGCTCGAGTTCATAGCTGTTGTTTTTATGATTTTGACACATTTTTTTATTTTGTTTTTTTTATGTTTTTCTTGTGGTCTTGTCGCTCACTATAAAAAATACATTTTTTTTATTTGTAATGCGGCGTGGTATTGGTCAATTTTGATTCGGTTCCGGGCTATCTTTTTATTGACTGAGAAACAGCTTGTTTCCCAACTTTTAAAATGAATTTTGATATCATGTTTAGTTCTTTATTTCCTTCTTCGGACATCAGAACTGCTCAATTTTTTTTCCATTTTATGGTATGCTGTGATGTTGGATTCTGGAATGTAGTTATCTATTTTTTTTACTTTGACTCCTTCCTTTTCAAAATTTTTCTGATTTTCAGTTTCAATTGTTTGTCTTTTGCTTTGTCTGGCGTTTTTTTCCCCAGAATATTGTATTATGTACTTATTCTAGGGATGCGTAGGGTTTACATAAAGTGAAGTTATTATCATTTTCAGTATTATTTTTAAAGCTTATGTTTTTGTTTCTCAGAAATACTAGATCTTGGAGATGAAATTTTCTAACTGTTTCTAGATTTTTTTTGTTTATTTTTGCGCATATAGGGTCTTGTGTTTTGTTAGTCTTTTAGTTTGATATTGTATTAAAGATATCAAGTTTCAGATCATTAGTTATTTCAGTTCTTTGGAGTTTACTTCTCGGTATATTGTGCTGTTTTTTTAAAAAAAAATTTCGTAGTTTATTTTCGTTACGGCCATATGAAGTCACAATCACTTCAAATCTGCTTTTTCTTCATTCGTTTGTACATTTTTGTCTGAATTCTGTGCGTGACATTATTCACTCTGAGTGTAGAGGTTTCGTTCATTCGCGTAATTAAGTTTTTGCTCACACCTGACTTACCTCACTCAAATGATTTCCTCACACTGAAAGTGACTTTTTTTACTTTAATTCAGAGATAAGTCCAAGTAAGTGCGTGTCACTCTAATTCAAAGAGATTTGAAGGTAGCTGGAGAAGCAACAAGATTCCTTCTCAAAATTTTACATCTCAGCATTTAATAAATTTTTTTGGTCTCTTTCTGTTTTTGAGACTGCATATCTGCCAGCTATGTTCTGTCTTATCGTTTTTGCTCGATTTTTTGTTGGTATTTAAGGTTTTCGTTCTTCTTGAAGGGAAAATGTTCATTTTTTTGCGCTGAGGCGATTCATCGATTTTTCGCAAATTCACAATTTTAAGATAACAATGAAAAGTGATGTGATCATGAAGGTATATAAAGTGTTTAATAGCCGGCTATTTTAGGTCATCTTTTTTACAATTCAAAGAAAGAGCGGCATCGATTTTTTCAATCTGTTTCTATCTCTATTATACGCAAGTCTATTTCGCAGCTGTTCCTGAAATCTATGTTTTACTCTGTCGAACTATTTTTTTTGCTTCAACTTAATTCACAGCTTGTTCAACGTTTTGCGTGAAATCGTTTTAACTTCTCTAGACTATTTCACTCTCTCTAGTTCTGCTCTTTACCAGCTTTTAACCAAGAGTTGCTCAGTGAAATATTTTAGAGTGTCAGTATTGAATAACGAAATCAGAAATAGAAACTGTATAAGACAATGAACCCCAATATTAGATGACCCCTACATGATCTTTGTTCTTATAAAGCTTTGTTACTATCTTTGACGCTTATTGTTATTGGCACTACCCTCCCGTGTTCTCTAATTAATTAACAAGAGTATTTTCTACAAAATAACATCAAAGTAGTCGCACTTCGAAAATGTTTTTTTTCTGCAAAAATTATTTTTTAATTTCTTTCAATCCCAATCGGTTTCATGGGAATCAATGGGGGGCTATTTTCCGGCAATCAGCAGTGCATCTTTTTCGTTTTAGTGGAGAATCGTTGTGTCAAATTTATTTGGAAAAATTGAAGCGCTGTGCAAGTTAATAGCTACTCTTCTAATGTTAAAATATTTCGAGATTGTCATGTAAAACAATATTGAAGTCAATTTCAGTTCCGGAAAATTGAGAGGTTTATTGCGCATAGCTTTAAAATTTCAAGCATGGTGTTGACAACTGAGAACAAGTAAAAAAAAGCTATGTCGATAATTCGCCTTTTTGGCAATCCACCAATTTTTTTTGAAGTGCCAAAATTTATGGAGAAGTTTAGAAGTACCAAGTGCTAGGAGAAAATGTATGTAATCCGTCGCACTTTAAAACATTATTATTAAGTAATTGCATTAGAAATTTGAGGAAAATTGAATTATTTACTGTTTAATAAATTCGATCAACGGTCTTTTCCCGTTGAACTGAACACTGCACAAGGCAAAACTGCATTCAAAGGAGCTTTCTTGTTAGGCTGTTGATATTAATTAGTCATTTTTCAAGCGACTGGTTTGGCTTTATAATGAAGAAAAAAGATCTTAATTTGTAGATCTAATTTTGAAGTAAGATCTAAAAATTGTAGGACGAGAGTGAGTACAGAATGAAATGAGCAAGCCTTTCTTAGGTTTAGCATACCGATGTTTAATGCTTATGGTAAATATTTGGCGGTATTAATAAATCTCTCGCGCCTGTTCTTAGTTTCACTACCATGCTGAATATTTTTTTCTTAAAGTATTACACTGCTGTTACCTTGAAACGAGATCTGTATGGCTGACAAATTTTGACAATTCGCTAGTTCCATTTTATGCTTTTTTGAATTCTGATCTTCGATTGCAATTGGTTTTAAGTGGCGGCAGATTTTTAATACAGGATGTTGCTAGTATGTCTTTAACAAGGGGATTTATTCACTGTTATAGCTGTGTTTGTAACGAGTAGCGGATTTAAAATAGACCATTTTTGTCAGGTTCTGAATAGCAACCTCTCTAAAATATTCCCAGTTTTATGATTGAGAATTCACTGGTACCTTTTATTATTTTTTGATACCTAGATGAAGTTTATCAACATATTGGGCGTTATTTGCATTGAATAACGTCTAGGATTTTTTTAAAAAAAATTGTTATAAAGAAATTGATTAAAGAAAACTTGTTAACTCAAAAAGTTGTCTACCGCCATTTTTCGCGCATAGACCCAAGACAAGCAAGCACGCAAACACTTACATCAAAAATTGTTTATTTTGATATCATCGAACATTACTTAAATACTACAAACGCAATAAATGAGCTGGCAGTAATTGATATTAAATCGAACAAAGATGCCTTATTTTTTCGGTCAAATTTTTGTTTTTTTTGTAATTATTTATGGCTCTAGCTGTTTTAGATGTGAATATGTAGTTATTAGCTGAATACAAAGTTAAGAAGAGAATAAACTTGAATCACGTAACAATGAAGAACGAAAAAGCAGCGGTGGCGGCTGCGAGCCATTTGAATACAAGTAGCTTGAATAATTCACCACAGTCCCCTCAAACTAAAGCTCAACAGCAAGAAATGAGAATACAACCAAATGCGCGTTGCTTACGTTATTCATCGCTGGCAATTCTTGCAATACAAAATGCTACCCTCGTACTTATTATGCGCTATGCCAGAACAATGCCAGGGGACAAATTTTTGGCGACAACTGCGGTAGTTATGGCTGAAATTGTGAAATTAGTTGCCTGCTTCTTCATTATAGGCTATCAAGAAGGTGGCTTACGAGGTCTAATACGCGAATTGAATCGACACATTATTAACTCGCCAGGTGATACCTTAAAAGTCGCAGTTCCTGGGTTGATTTATACGTTTCAAAATAATCTGCTATACGTTGCAGTTTCAAACTTGCCCGCTGCTACCTTTCAAGTAGTGTACCAAATTAAAATTCTTACTACGGCTCTGTTTTCGGTTATAATGCTGGATAAGAAACTAACAATGATGCATTGGTTTGCCTTAGTTATTCTAACCGGCGGAGTTGCGATGGTTCAAATTGAGACTACTTTGTCGAAAGACGGGGGTTCAACTGACCCCCAAACAGCACAGAGCCCAGCATTGGGTTTTATAGCGGTTTTAGTAGCTTGTTTGTCATCAGGATTTGCAGGTGTTTATTTCGAGAAAATTCTGAAAGGCTCGCCAGTTTCCACGTGGCTTAGAAATATCCAGTTAGCTGGGTTTGGAATTGTTCTGGGCATGCTTGGTGTATACATCAACGATGGATCCAAAGTAGTAATGTATGGCTTTTTCCACGGGTACAACAAATATACGATCATGGTTATTTTGAACCAAGCCTTGGGTGGTTTAGTTGTTGCCTTCGTTGTGAAATATGCTGATAATATATTGAAGGGGTTTGCAACCTCAATCGCAATCATTATTTCATGCATTTGTTCTATATTTTTGTTCAACTTCGAAATAACTGCCTTATTTTTGATGGGCGCTACTTTAGTTATTGGTTCAGTATGTTTATATAGCAGTCGCTAAACTATTTCTTCTGTATTTTGAAATGCTTAAATCTCATCATTGATTGATATATAAATATATCCATTTTTCCAAGTTAACTAATTATTTTTATTTGTTAGTAATGAAGTTATTTTTCGATATTACGGGTATTTCATTTACACCTCTTGTGTTAAATTTACAGAAAAAAAAACATTTGAATTTAGATGATGTCAACGCTTGTTTACGGTTGCGTTGCACGAAATTACGCGTGTGCACGAAATTCATAATATAGATGGCCAAAGTTTTAAGTTCTAGTTGGCACTTGAGGAGTTAAAATTGGAAGAGTTTTGCACGAGAGTTGGAAATGAAGCAAACAGCTGCCGAGAAACCTGGCGTTTTGATCCGGATTAAAATGTAAACAAATAATTATAATTTTCCTTCCCTCACTTTTTATCTCGCATTTATTGAGCTTACGAACAATAGCTGCCAAGAGAGCGCCGAGCAACGTTATTTTGCAGTCCTCTTCGTTTTAATTGTTCAAAAAAAGTTCAATTATTTAAAAATCGTTGTGACTTAGAAATTATCCTTCATAATGGTGTAAACTGGATTGAAAAGCCTACTTAGAATCTGTTATTAGAAGTAGCTCTGGTAGCCTCGTTGAATCAGTTTGACAGATCGATATCTTTTACGGAGACGTTTCAATGTTCTTAATTTTCTGGCCTTATCGCGTTTCAAATACTTTTAAAATAAGTACATCTAAAATATAGTTAATCTAAGTACATCCCAAAAAGGATAACAGACACACTCGAAAAGCTTAAAACAAATTTTTTGTTCCGACATTTTTATTTTCAAAATTGGGAAATATATATGCGAGGCCGGCTTTCTCTTACTGTCAAATTTTCACTTTTTGTTTACGTATCCTTGAGGGAAAAGAAACATAATTTTGTAGCCCGTAGAGGCTAGTTTTCATTTTTATAAAACACTACAACTTTTGTTGAAGATTAAAAAGGGGGCGCTGTTTAAATAATTGAAAAGAAAGCCGGAAGCGGAAATTTGCTTTTGGCTGGACTACGGTTGAGGGTGATATTTATTTATTTTAATCATATAATTGCGTGAAAAATTGTTACTAAAATGTATAGCTAAAATTATATTTTATAAATTTAATTGAAAACAACACTAATGGAAAATTTTCTTATAAAAACAAGTATTCAAAACAAAATAAACAGAAACCTTTTTTCATTTTCACGGGATCTTTCTCTTCTTTTAACCACCAATTTTAGGTCTTTGCTTTTTCTAGCTCGATAAATTTTGAATTTACAAAGTTTTTAGAACATTGGAATCGACTCTCAAATTTTTTAAAATTTAAAGGAAAAATCTCAAGTCCTTCTTTTTATTTGAAATCTTAAATGAAATTATAACTGTATAATACCTGGTTTTTATTGTCTCTAAATTCTGTTACCAAAAAAAACGGTATCCAAATGAACAACTGTGATACCTATGTACAAGAAAACTGTAGAAAACAATTTTTCTATCGAAAATGGAAAAGCTAACGTTCATAAAAATATTGCCTCTTTATATAGACTATTTCAGTGAACGGAAAATTATTGGCAACAGTTAATTTTCTTTTAATAAGAAAGCTGGAGCTACGATTTTTTTTAAGAAGTTAACTTACTTTTGGTTTCTGTGGGTAGTTTGGCCGTACCCAACTTTCCCAATTAATTTAAAAGTTCATTTGATTGAAGTGTCACAGAATATGGGGCATATGAGACTAGATCAACATAAAATTCCTGTGAAAAAGAATATTTGTTTGTTTTAATATTCCTTGTTCTGCTCACTGTTTCTGACGCTTCTGATAAACTTCAATTTTAAGCAGGCACTCTGATGGCATCTAGATGCTAACAAGTATAGTTTGCTTCATATTGAGAACGATAACTGAAAGCAGAAAAATGTTTTTGAAATAGAAATTCGTTTTTTCACACAGTGTTTTTACCGATTTCCTCACTGTCGGTCGGTGTTAATTCGACCTAATCTTGGTGTTATTTAAAAGAATTGTTTATTGAAAAAAGTAAAAACAGGAAAGGCAAAAACTTGAGGAAAGAATTTCAAAAATTATTTTCTTTTTGCAACCTCTTATTTAGACTTAAAACTTACTCTGATGCCTGCGTTCTTCGATGACACTCAAAGCTTCAGAAAGTAAAATCAGCGGAAGTTTTTTTAATGAAGAAGAATTTCTTCCACATTGCTGCTAAATACTAGCCAAAAGCTAGTCCACCAGTTAATTCAATGTTTCCTTTGACTATGATGAGCTAAATTGATAATATATGGGGATTTTGCGCCTACAGAAAAGTTATTTGAGAGGAAAAAAACGAAGAAGAGTTATTTTTGTCAACACTGCAACTTTGTTTTCATATTATGCTTGGTTTATATACTTTCTCAAGTGGTCTCAAAGAGAGCGGGTCATTAAATTAATGGATCCACCTGTGTAAGGCAATTATTAATCAAAAAGTAATTTTTCTGTAAGAAAAATGTGGAAAAATAAAATCCGAATTTTTTGAATTGGCACTTAATTGAATTGAAATTATTTTAGTTTAATTTTATTTGGAATTGATATAGGAAGCATGAATTAAAATCACTTGAAATAAACTTCTTGCCAAAAAGACGAAATTTGACTTCAGCATCCTCTCTGATTTTTTATGGTTTCATGATATTCGGTAACATTTTGAAAATTTTTCAACTGTATCTTAAGTAGAAAGATTTGATCAAATGAACATATTTTCAATAAAATGAAATTCGGGTTGGAGAAAATTAGCTACTCCTAGCATGTAAACTGATTGCTGCATTTTTTCATATTACTGTCTCTTTTTGCGACTGTCGAACTTCAACTTTCTGGGAAGCTGTTTTGTTTAAATTAAATTGCTTGTGTTTTATGTCTGTTAAATTTATATCAAAATAAGGGTTTTGATCTTTTGAGTTTTCGTTATTTTGTGCAAAATACTCTGTGTTAGCGACTGAATGCTGTTGTGGAACTTCAGCTTCCTGAGGAGCCGCTTTTTATTGCAAAACAATTGCCAATACATGCGGTGTTTCACATCTATTTATGTCAAAATACGAGTTCTGATTTTTTCAGCTTTCATAATAAAATGTTATCAAGGTTCCTTCAGCAAAATGGCTTCAAATTGAACTTGGCAAAACTGATAGTCAACGGTGCTTATTTCCGAAAAAGTCTCGTAGCCGTTTCTATATGTAAGGTGTGAACCATTTAAACTTTTATATGGGAACCTTTTGAAAATTTTGAATGCGAAAAGAGCTCTTAAGGCTCCTTCAAATCTGAAGGGTCTTTAAAGTTACAATTGTTTTTTAACTTACAAGACCTGTTTATTCGAAAAATTTTGAAATCTTTAATGAAATGAGTGCCTCGCAATCGATTAAATGTCGAGCCGGATTTGAAGCAACGGTAAGGCAAATAGGTCAAATGCTACCCAGAAACATAATTCCGACTGTGTACAATAGAATTTTTTTGAATGCTTTTGTTCTCGGCATCTTGAATACTTTTCTGTTCTACTTGAAACTATCAATCGAAATCTAATAACAGCATGAGAAAAGTAACTAGTTTGAGTCATCAAAAAGTGTTCTCATAGACAAAATTTTGAGTCGTCCTGAGATCTTAAAATAAAACTTGGTATACTACCTAATTCGCTACTTTTGAATACAGCGCTGCCTTATATTGTCACAACATCCTCAATGTCGATAAACCTGTTTTTTTTTCAAGCTCAGCTTTGAACTTACCAACGCCAAATTTCTACATACACGAGCGAATTCAAAAAAATTTTTACCCAAACGATTTTACATTGCCATTTGCATGAAAAAAGTGTTTTTGAGAGATTGCGCAGCACATTTCTATGACAAGAAATTATATATTAATGTCGTACCATCGTGCAAAGAAGAATTAGTTTTTTTAATGCATACAGGAGGTTCTTCTAACACTCTTAATTCTTTATTTTCTATCTATTATTCAGATGCAGGTTCTGAGCAGATTCCCTGTAATTTTCTCAATTTCAGAACAACTCTTTGCAACTTTATTCTATTACTCTATCTCTACCAACTCTTTCATGCAACTTCTTCTTCAATTACTATAGTAAATCAATCTAATAAACCAATCACAATCCATTTCACAAAAGTTTATAATTTTCACCCAATAGAAAAGTATCTAATTCATATCAAATCTGGATTAAGAGTCTGTATGTGACACTGCGCCTCTATAGAAAGAACAATGTGACTCTTTTATTAGAACAATGTAACAGTATGTTTCTTTAAAAGAACAATGTGCCTTTCAAAAAGAAAACTGGGCCTCTTTAGAATGCGAGCTTTAGGTTAAAATTACAAAGCGCCTTGCAGCAACCTTTACTTCATGTAAGCTATATAAATTATATATTTTTGTTTGTCTTCAGCTGATTTCAGATCATTGGTAAGTGCTGGCAAAATAGGTCGACGTCGTAAGATGGTTGCATTACTTGGAGTTCTTCTGGTTGTGGAGCTGTAGGTCGAAGAAGCTTCGATAGTTGTTTAATCGTGATGGCAATGTTTTCTGCTGTAAGTCGGTTTCCAGGTTGAAGCATAAGTGCCTGCCTTTCATCCTCTCTTACCGCTAGTATGTGTCGTGGATGAATTCCGTATGAGCCCACAACAAACATTCGCATTTTTGAATATTGACCACTATACTTTTGACAGACGTAGTTTATGAGAACGTGCAATATTATTGAGATTATGAAAGATTTGCCAATTATGAAAGACATTTTCCACGTGTTACTTTGCGTGAAACGGTTTTTTAAACTAGGTTGAATACTCTGCATAGCCATTAAAATTGATTGGGCGATTTCATCTAATTTATGCAACGATGGTCTTTGGTGTCAGGAATTTCTGTGATTTGGATTTGTATTTCCTCAATGAATTGTTGTCTCGCTTGAGCAATGGTTACAAAATGTGACAAGTTGTCAATTGCCGGAACTTTTGATAGATGTTTCAAAGGGTCACTTAATTTTATATCCAGTTTGTGAAGCGTTGTATTTTGGAATGAAAACATGTCTGCTCTGATTTCTAAAAATGTGCTTTCCAGTTTTGTCCCACATCGAAGTTCAATGATGCAAACTTGGCATCCTGATAAAGGTCTTCTTTTCAATGGTGCATGGTTTATTGTTTGGCTTATATACATTTGAATTTCGATGATGCTGATGTTATTAACCACTTCCCATTTCCCAAATTTCTCGCTTTTTTTTCAGTGGCAGCTTCACTGTTTTGATTTCACCTTTCTGTAAAGCAGTTAGGTGATTGTTGATCCATAGTGACCCGAGACATGTATCTTGAGCTGTTTCTAGAGAAACCATTCATGTACACAAAAAAGCTACTCAATTCGACACATTTATTGATTTCGTCTTGTTAAAGTAACGCTATTTTTTGTGTAGAAGAAACTGCTATAAAATCGGATTCAATAACATACTGTGATGCATGACTGTCTGTTCGATCATTAGGCATCGGTATAGGTACTGCTTTATACAAATTGAAAACAGTCTCTGCAGTGACAATTGGAATGGCTAGTGCGATGTACCTCCCATCGTCTATTATGTAGACATTTCTGTATTTTTGTTTCTAGTGGGTTAAAATTGGTGTTAGTGGTATAGCCAATGAAAGACGTTCGTTCGTGTCTGATTGCCAATGGTCTGATTACTCGAAGACTTTCCTGTTAGTCTGATCTTGGGAAGAGTGCCATGGGAGTGCCTTGCATAGAACAGTTGAGAGCTTGCCATCAATGATCTTGAGTTAATTTGGATAGTATCCATTACATCAACACCATTGAGTGATTTTTCTGCGTCTAAATAATTCGCTTTCGCACTTAGTTTACATCTTAAAGTTGGTCAGCGATGAGATACATTTTTGAGTTGACTTTAACTTCCGCCCACCGATGGTTGTTTAATTCATTCTGCGATACAGCCCCGTCGATGTCTTCACCATCTCTACTGGACCCCGCAGACTCCACAAATGGTGCCCAGAGAGCACGATATTCGTGCTCTTGCAGTCACTTCTATTAGTGCTCCTAAAGCAATTAGGCCGGCTCCTTTTTTGTCCGTTCGTTATCAGTCTGCTTTGTTGTTTGCTCTTCTGTTCCTAATGTTCTCCGAAACTCGGTGTTCATGTTTAATATGTCGAGTTGAACTGATTTGATTGCGCTTTCTGTGTGATGAAGATAATCAAAGTTTAAACTGGTTTCGTTTATGTGATCAAGTTGGCAACCAAATGAATAGTCATTCGAAGAATTGCAAATGAATAGTCATTCTAGAAGTAACGAAAGATTTCTGATTTGATTTTCCAACGAGACATTCAATCTTGGAAAGGAAACAAGAAATTGGATATTCACGAATTTTTTTAGCCATTTGTATTCGTTGTTGATATATGAAATCAATACCTTTCTGTGATTCAATTTTTTTGTCATTATAGCAGATGTGCACTATAAGTGTGAGAAATATTAGGTATTTTCAAGAAATAATTTCTTCTCGAAAGATTGAAAGCTGCAGGGCTTACTTTTATTTTCGGGTGACCAGTCTAAAAATATTTTTTTGCCTGCAGAAATAAACATAATTAAATATTAAATAGGCGAAAATGTCGGTTTCTCATGGAACATATTCAGGCAATGTTAAGAAACTTTGTATGGCTGCTGCTGGGTGCAATAATAATCCCGCGTCGAAAGAGGCGTTTTTGAAGGACAAAAGCTCTGCAGATGTTCTGGCAGTCTTTATTATCAAGCCAAGTTTATGTTCCTAAGGAATGTTTTATTTAATGGACTGTATAACTTAGTCTAAGACATCGCTACATGTAGATGTCACAAGATCTCAAGCCACCCCTTTTTGTCTTGAGCTCTAAATTTAACTTAATGAACTCGTACTATCTCAACTTTGAAATGAAACTGCAACTAATTTGCAAGATTTGAGCTGAATTTTTCCAATTTAAAGAAGCGCATTTTTTGTGAGGCACCTTGTTGAGTTTTACTCACTTGACAAAATAGTGCAAGTAATTTTGATTGTTTAGGTGCTCTAATGCTGTGCGCTTGAATTGTGCACTCTGTAGTTCTGTATCGTGGTATTGTTTTTTTCAATAGCATTTGTAATAATGGGAAAATGTTCATAGATTTTGGTAAGTGTTCATTTTTTTGTTTAAGTTCTCGAATAACAGTGTTTTCTGATTTCGCAAAACTTAAAATAGCGATATTTATTTTTAGATTATTGCACAAGAAGTACCAAATCAAATTTTGCAGCAGATTTGAGTTACAAGAAATTGTATATTAATGTCGTACAGTCATGCAAAGGAGAAATATCCGTAGATTTTTTTAATGCATACAAGAGGGTTCCGAACAAAATCCAATGCGGTGCAATTACTTGGAAGTATTTTAAGTTCAATTGATTCTAATTTGTTGCATTCACTTTATAATACTGCCCTCCCTCCACACAATTAATAGTAATTTCTCTATTGGTATATATATCAGGGCCTTAAATATTACTGTTGTCTTTCGTTATAGTTTATTAGTTTACACTACCTGTCTCTGTAAACTTTTTCTATGACTAAAATGTTTGATATTAGAAGAAAGTGTTTTTTTACTAACTGGCCTTTGGAATCCACGCATTCCTTTAATTGATTGCTAGATTTTTTGAGTTCTTTTTTGGCTGATTTCCTTTTTTTAAATTAATATTTGAGGCAGTGTTCAGCTTTTTGTATCTTAAGGAAATTTTTCACCTTTAATAATTCTCTTTAAAATCCCATTACTACTTCAAAAATCTGAAATCAGTTTATGGTACGAAATCGCAATTAAATTGGCTAATCAATTTTCGTATTTTTGAGGTCTTGTTCATGGTCACATATTGTCACATTCCAAGCGGGAAGTCGGTTGCATGCATTTTCACTAGAACACAAATAATAGCGCTCTTTCAAAACGATTTTTTTTCTACGAACGAGCTATTGGGTAAATGGCCTTGTTGAAATCAATCCATTTACTAACATACGCTTCCAATTTCAGCTCCATCTTTTTTAAACTTGGCAACTCTAAGACAATTAAAAAGTTAAAGCACCCAAGCATTCGATATCAAGATGACTGAGGCGATTAGACGTTTATCGAAATGGACAAAAGAAAAGCTGATAAACAAAGCAATGCAATTAGAAGTCAAAGAAGGGCGTCAATAAATAGCGCTACAAATTGAGAGGAGGAAAAAACCACAAGAAATTTTAGAGAAAGAATTGGGAGATCAACCAATTTTTTAACCAAGCACAGCCAGAAATTCTATATTTGAGGAGCCAAAACAACCAGTTGATAGCAAACTTAATTAATGAGAACACAACAGACAAAACTTAAGCGACTCCCGCTAGTAATAGGCATTTATCCACAAAGTTCGTTCCGTTTTAGGAGACAACTACTAATTTCTGAACAACATTGCCAACAAATATGCGCCATCAACTAAAGCAGAATGTTCAAATCTTCACTGGACATAATGTAATTGACCAGGGTGTGCCAGGCCAAGAGGCTGCGAAAGAGTTAGCAGTTTTTTACTGGGTAAAGAAAGTTAAATCGACTAATTATTTGCAAATTGCCAATGTCAAGAATGGTAAATTGGGCCGAGAAAGTATCAATGCTGAAAGTCATAAGTTTAACTGCGCGTCGAATCACTTTGCAGATGCATTACGAGGCAATTTCCAAAACACTGACTTTTAGAATACAATTTGGACAAAGCAGATATTCGAATAAATTGCAATCTTCAAAGGAATCCGAAAATGCTGGATGCAATGTGTCCATGAGACAAATGAAATTAATTTAACGAAAATGTTATGAATAACTAGAACACAAATGCTCATATAGGTTATAATGCGTTCAGATTAAAAAATGGACTTCCATTGGATTGTTTTTGCCGTTTTCAATGAAATATTTTTGCAGAAATTTAGACTTCATTTACTGTAATTTGACTTTTAAGAGTCTTAATTCAAAGTATGTGTAGGGTTCTGGTCCGTAACATGTGGACAGTTACAAAAACTTCGATAAACGATAAACTAGATAAACCGCTTAATTTTTTAGCAATAAGCATTGTTTCATCAATGAAAGTTGACACAGTTGCGGCGGGGTGGCAGAGTATTAATATGGACGCCATATACTTTCAAAATATAATATCAGGAGCGATATAAACTCAAATAGAAATTTTTTTGAATCGTTGTGGGTCGAAGTACAAGATCCATGTAAGGAAAACCTTCTAATAAACGTTTCTTTGTTCTAAAAAGAACATGGAAGATTTTTTTCTGATTTGACACCTTATTACCTTTTAACAGAATTTGCTTCCAATAATGGGTTAGACATCGTAAACGCAATTCAACCAACTTGGATCAAAGGAAACAATGAAACTCTAATTGATCATTACTTATCTACTAGAAATCAGATTTGTCACACAATAGTATTGGAACAAATGTTTGGAAATGACCATTTTCACACTCTTTTCGTTTTTGGACCTTGATAATGAAAAAGTAATGTGCAATACTTTAACAAGTTTACCAGAATTTTTTCTAGAGCTGAACTAAACAAAAGAATAGCATCAACAGGTTGGAGAGGAATGTATCAACAAAATTATTCAAGTTCCACATAACTTAAGCTCCTATAAGAATTGGAGAAATAACAAAAAGTCCAATGAAAAAAAGTGGATATCGACTTTTAAATATTTAGAAGGAGAGGACAGATAATTTTACTTGTAACACATACAAAACAATCAGAAATGCCACTGGTCGACCATTGAGAAAATCAATTAATGAGTATACAAAACAAATATTCGAGTATTTTCCTGATTCAAAGGAAAAATTGAAGTCTAAAAGCAAAAGTCAACAAGAAGTAAAAAACAACATCTCCAAAAATTGTTACAATAACATTTTTTTCATGGATAGGAAACAAGTTGCTAACACGTTGAGTAAAATTGTTTTGCAAGGTTAGATGTATACGAAGGAGTGGGAGCAAATGTTGAGCTACCTAATTTTGTATATAAAAATGATTTTCTTTTTAGATTCATAACGAGAAAAGAGTTACTTTTGTAATTGACAAACTATCACAAAACAAAGCATCGGGCCCTGGATTCCCCAGCATCATTTTCTTTCAAGTGCTGTAAAAGATCTTTCTGAAAACAGTTTGCAATTAAGGAATGTGTTCCGAAGAATATTTTTTCAGATGTCTTTAAACAACCATATGTAACTCCTATCTACAAGAATCTGATCTGCATGAATCAGATAACTACAGTGAATTTTTGGCGACATCAACTTTTGCTAAAATATTTGAAAGGCTACTGCTCCAGCAAATGCTAGAACATGCAGAACGTAAGATTTTAAACAAAAATCAATTAAGTTTTTTGAAAATTAAATTATAGGCTGACAGTGTCACTTCATTATCTGAATCAATAAATAAACTTGTAGAACAAAAAGATTTTTTTATTTTTGTTTTTAGATCAATTAAAAGCTTTGAACTCAATTGCTTACGACGTTTTTCTCAAAAAAAGCAAAGCATACGGGTTTAATATCGAATCGAAAGCTATGTCAGGAACTTTTCTATCTAATAGAAAACAATGCTTCAAAAACGGAATCATATATTTAGATTGGGTGAAAACGGAGTCAGCAAAGGTTCAGTCTTCGGGCCTCTGATTTTTATGCTGTATTTTAACATTTTCTCAGAAAATATGAAAAGCAAAGAAATTTTACAATTCGCAGATGACACATCTATTATATCTCACTCTAAAACAGATCACCAACTCCTAACCAAAATGGACCTTGTTATTTAAAAAAACAGGTTATTACATGAAACAGAATATATTAACTTTGAATAGAGATAAAACCGAAGTAAATGTTTTTCTCAAAAAGATCAGCAGCACCTCGAGCAATTTTATCATAATGGTAATATCATAAAACCGAAGTCCAGTTGTTACTGTGATGAAAGGTTGACAACAATTGAAATTTGATGTAGAGCTAAACAAAGTGTTATAAAAAATGGCGACTGCTATTAGATCAACCTACTTTGCAAAGCACCTAATACCGTTACAAGCATGAATGGTTCTTTTTAAATCAATTGTTTTATGATTTCATTTTATGGCATTTTTTCTTCCATCCCTGCCAGCATCATCACTCCAGAGAATAAATAGCCAACGAAATGGGGGTATTAAGATTTGCAATAAACGAAAAAATATGATAGCAAAAGGGATTTGCTAATTAGAGCAAATTTTACCTGGAGAGCTCCTCATTGAAAGAAGTTCTCGGGTCAAAATTTTGCTTTGATGAAGCTTCAAAAAGAAAGCAATCTTTTATCCGGAAAAAGGTCGTTCAAAGCTTTTGGAAATTGCGAGAAAATCTCCAAACTGTCCAAAAAATTATTTCTACTAGTAATTTAAGGACACAACAATTCCTATGTTTATAAAGTGGTTCCTAATATGTAAATGAAATGTTTGACCTGACTTGTTTTGATTATAAAAATTTGGATTGACATTTTATAGGTCTAAAAAAAATGCCACGATGTGTTCTCGTTTAAATTTTTGACTTTACTAAGAAATCGAGGCAATGAAAACAAGAAGTGTTTTAAAAAAGGTAAGCGTTTTCTACATGTTGTATGGGGTTCTGTCTGTTTTCATTGCTCTTTAACGAGTTTTGAGGCAATTATTGTACACGTGTTTGTCTTTTTTGCCAAATTTTTGCTTGAGCGAATCGACTTTTCGAGTGACTTTTGCGCCCTTGACTTTCGTTTTGCGTGATGTAATTTTTCTGTCATTCAAAATTTTAAACAGCTTATTTGAAGTGGCGGCTGTTCACTACTAAAAGTCAACTGAAAAGCGCCGAAATTGATGTCATTTTTTCACTTTTCAATTGTGTCATTTCAGTGTTGTCAGTTTTATTAGTAGTTTTAATGGTATACAATAACCTCAAAATAACGTCATTTGAAGGCCACTTGGCGGTTTTATCTCCCCCGACTGAAGCAGACTGCAATAGATAAGTGCTCCAACTAGTCGTTCGAGAGCCATTCTTCCGACGTTAGTAGGTTATGTTTAATAGCCGCGGCCAAGTTTTCGAGTAACTTTTGCGCCCTTGACTTTCGTTTTGCGTGATGTAAGTTTTCTATCATTTCAAGTGGCGGCCTATTTCAATTGGTGGCAGTTCACGACTAAAATTCAAATAAAAAGAGCGCTGAAGTTGCTGTCGTTCTTTCACTTTTCACCGGTGTCATTTTACTGGTGCCAGTTTTTTCAGTAGTTATAATGGTATACAGTAACCTCGTCTACAATAACGATGTAATTTGAAGGCCACTTGGCGATGGTAACCCCCCTCCCGACTGAAGCAGACTGCAATAGATAAGTGCACCAACTAGTTGTGCTCGAGTTATTCTTCCGGCGTTAGCTGGCTATGTTAAATAGCCGCCGTCAGCCTCTTAAACGGCTATTATTTAGGCGCTCTCCTTATAGTTCGCTTTACCTTTTCAAGTCACAATTTTCACGTTTGATTTCTGACTTACCTCACTCACTGTTTGAATTGAATTGGTTCTAAATTCTTTCACGCATTCAATCACGCAATGTAGTGAATACGGTCAATGTCAAAATTGCAAAATAAAAAAAAACGGGATAAACAGATAAAGCCCGGTCTTTAAGTCATAGTGCATTACGTTATCGAAGTTAATTAGTGATTGCTAGCTGATTTTAGTATTAAGCTTAATACCCTGCACTTTTGAAGCTGAAATAAGCATAGTTTTAAATTGTAACTGAAACTGCATACTGAATTTGAACAATTTTTCAATTTTGGAGAAAATTTTGTCAATTTCTATATCCTGTTTTTTTTTCTGTTTCAATCCCGCTGTGCGTCTAGCGCGTCAACGGCGGCTATTTTCCGACAATCTGCCGGCTATATTTAGGCTTAGCAGTACAGACACTCTACTTTTTCACGCAGCGCAATTGCTTCCTTTTTTGATAGAACTCAAATTTAGAGCATTTTTAGCTGGCCTATTTTTTTTTAAAAATCCAAAGGATTTGGAAAACATTGGCGCGCTGTCTGTTTATTGCTTGCGAAATATGTTTGAAGCAGTTATTGTTAACGTGGGCGTCTTTACCAAAATACCATTACTCGAAGAGGAGTAGTGGTATCATACTGGATTTTTAGCTGAAGCCAGTTTGTTCATGACCTTTTGTTGACTTTTTTGGGAACGTTCAATTCTGTTTTCGAACATTGGACTATAACCGTGGCTTAATCTCTAATATACAGAAATAAAAAACTGGTAATAATGTTCAAGGTCGAAAGGTTATTTAGAGAATTTTGCCGATAACCCTGCCTCCTCTTCCAAGCAACAGACATACCCCACCCACCTACTTACCTACCTTCACCCACACTACTTACCTATCACCCCAACTACCTACCTACCCGCATTTGCGAGCTAATAATTGTCTCCCATTTTGAAATCACTCTAGGAAATTTTGTTTTTGTCTCCTTCATTAATTTTTCAAATTTATGTATGGTTAGTTTGGAGATTTGATTGGACGGCTCTTCGAGCCGTTTTGGTATCCCACCGGATATATTTTGGTAGCAGAACCAAGTTTGTTTTTGACTTGATTTTTTTTGCTTCGAACATTTACAACGTTGCTCCTGTTTTCGAACGTTCTGAAATACTTTGAGTTCATAATGAGTGCTTTTTTTACTTTGACCGTTTTTTTCATGTCACTCAACTGAAAAGTCCGCAGAGCAATCATTGGCTAATAAAAAAGAAATGCTTAGTCGATTTAATTGTTTCACTTCATAGCTAATGATCTTGAAAACCATTTGAAACCCTTGAAACAACTCAAAAATTATTGCAAAAGAGTTTATGCCCACTCTTTTTGTTTTTGTCCTATTATTTAGTGAAATCATTGACATTGGCCAACAGTTGCTAATGGGAAAAATAAATGGAAATAATACTTATTTGAGTTCGTAGCAGCGGTCTGTCCAACTTTAACTATTTCTTTCCAAAGAGAAGTGAGTTTTTGAGTTTTGCCTGTTTTTGTTGCTTTTTAGTGGTCTGCTCTAAAAAAATAGTTGTTGTCATTGGAGTTTCACAGGTTCATAATGATTTTCACTTTATTGTCACTCTGAAAAATTGTCACTTTAAAAAATATCTAAATGGATATGAATCTAAATTTCAATCTAAATGGAGTAACCGATTATTAATCAGAAATTTTCTGGAGAAGTGGAACGGCCTACCAATAGAAATCCGGAAAGAAAAAACAAATTCAAGAAATTGGTTCGAGAATTGATCAAATTACTTGAAACTGTTTCAATAGATGAACAAGTATAGGGTTCTAGTTATTTCTACCAGTAATTTAAGGACCCAACTATTCCTATGTTTATAAAGTGATTCTTAATATGTAAATGTTTAACCAAACTTTTTGTTATGATTATAAAAATTTGAATTCGCATTTTATAGATCTAAAAAACGAAACGATGTGTTCTCATATAAATCTTTGATTAGTAAGAACGCGAGGCAATAAAAACAAGAAAATGTTTTAAAAAAGGTAAGCGTTTTCTAAATGTATGGGGTTCTGTCTGGTTTCATTGCTCTTTAACCAGCAGTTTTGAGGCAATTAATGTTTTGAGGCAATTATTGTACACTGAGTTTTGAGGCAATTATTGTACACGTGTTCGTCTTTTTTGTCAAAATTTTGCTTGACCGAATCGACTTTTCGAGTGACTTTTGCGCCCTTGACTTTCCTTTTGCGTGATGTAGTTTTTCTATTATTTACAATTTTAATCAGTTATTTCATGTAGTGGCAGTTCACTACTAAAAGTCAAATGATAAGTGCACTGCAGTTTCTGGTACTTTTTTCACTTTTCATTGGTGTCATTTCACTGGTGCCAGTTTTAATAGTGTTTATAATGGTAATCAATAACATCGTCGACAATAACGACGTTATTTGAATGCCACTTGGAGATTTTAACCCCCCTCCAGACTGAAGCAGACTGCAATGGATAAGTGCTCAAACTAGTCGTGCGCGAGTCTTTCTTCAGACGTTAGTCATTTATGTTAAATAGCCGCCGTCAGCCTCCTAAATGGCTATTTTTTAGGCGCTGTCCTTATAGTTCGCTTTACGCAATGTAGTGAATATGGTGATGTCAAAATTGCAAAATCAAAAGAAACGGGATAAACCGATAGAGCACGGTCATTAAGGTATAGTGCTAGTGGATTAGGTTATCAATGTTCATTAGAATGATTGCTAGCTGATATTCGTATTTGGCTTAATACCCTTCAGTTTAGAAGCTGAAGTAAGCATCGTTTTGAAATGTAACAAACTGCCCACTGGATTAGAGCAATTTTTAGTAATTTTTAGCAATTAGAGTAAATTTTGTCAATTTTTATCTCTCCTTTGTTTCTGTTTCAATCCTGCTGTGCGTCTAGCGCGTCAAGGGCAGCTTTTTTCTCGTAATCTGCCGGTTATGTTTTGTTTTAGCAGTACCGACACTCTACTTTTGCACGCAGCGTTACTTCTTCCTTTTTTTTTGATAAAACTCAAATTTAGAGCATTTTTAGCTGGCCTATTTTAAAATCCAAAGGATTTGGAGTACATTGGTGCGTTGTCTGTTTATTGCTTGCGAAATATGTTTGAAGCAGTTATTGTAAACGTGTGCGTCTTTACCAAAATGCCAATACTCGAAGAGGAGTAGTGGTATTCTACAGGATTTTTAGCTGAAGCCAGTTTGTTCATGACTTAAGTTTTGACTTCTTTAGGAACGTTCAGTTCTGTTTTCGAACACTGGACTATAACCGTTGTTTAATCTCTAATATACAGAAATAAGAAACTGGTGGTAATATTCAAGGTCGAAAGGTTACTTTAAGAATTTTGCCCATAATCCTGCCTCCTCTTCCAAGCAACAGACATACCCCACCCACCTACTTACCTACCTTCACCCACACTACTTACCTATCACCCCAACTACCTACCTACCCGCATTTGCGAACTAATAATTGTCTCCCATTTTTGAAATCACACTAGGAAATTTTGTTTTTATCTCCTTTTTCATTAATTTTTCAAATTTATGTATGGTTAGTTTGGAGACTTGATTGGACGGCTCTTCGAGCCGTTTTGGTATCCCACCGGCTATATTTTGGTAGCAGAATCAAGTTTTTTCATCACTTCAACTTTTGTCTTCGAACATTGACTTCTGTTTTAGAACGTTGCTCCTGTTTTTGAACGTTAGACTCTACCAGTAGCTTAGTTACTAACAAACAGTAATCAGAAGCTACTGATAATGTGAAGCTGCCGAAATATGAGTTTGAGAAGTTATTTCCTATAAGAGTCCGTCCTCCCCATACAGGTAACTACAGACTCCACCACCCACCTGCTTACCCTCCCACCTCATTACTAAGCCCTCCCTCGTCTAGTGTATCCACCTCTACCAACCCCCCCCCCCACGCAAACACGCACCCGTAATCTAAAAATGGTCTCTTCAGATCACTATAGTTCTATTAGGTAACTTTTTTAAATCTCCGTTTTTTCTGATTCTGATAGAACACTAACTCTTTCAGCTATCTATTTCAGCTAATGCTCTAGGACATTGTTTTTCGAAAAATTATTCGAGTTTTTGCCCTCTTTTAATGTTTTTGTCCTTTTATTCAGTGACATCATTGCAATAGTTGCTAATGGGAAAAGTAATTGTAATTACTGATTTGAGTTCAAAAGTTTCAACGACTTATTTGTGAAAAATTTCAGTCGTTTTTTGAGTCTTGCCCAGTTTTCAAGTTGTTTCTGTTGTGTCCTCACTTGGTCTCGTTTTGGATAGTTCGAATTGTTTGCTATGAAGGCGTAAATGAATCTCTGAAATAGTTTGAGTTCATAATGAGTGCTTTTTTTGACTTTGACTGTTTTTTTCATGTGACTCAATCTGAATAGTCAGCAGATCAATCATTGGTTTATGAAAAAGTTTTTAGTCGATTTAATTGTTTCACTTCATAGCTAATGCTCTATGACTTTGAAACATTTGTTTCTAAAAATAATTCGAGTTTTTTCGCCACTTTTTAGTGTTTTCGTCCTATTATTTAGTGACATCATTGGCGTTGGCCAACAGTTGCTAATGGGAACAATAAATGTAAAGAATACTAGTTTGAGTTCATAGCAGTGGTCTGTCCAACTTCAACTATTGTTTCCAAAGAAATTAGGTTTTGAGTTTTCCCTGTTTTTGTTGCTTTTTTGTGGTCTTGTCATGGTCTGGTCTCAAAAATATTTGTTGCCATTGGCGTTTTACTGCTTCAGAATGATTGTCACTATTTTTATTTTAAGCTACAGCTTTTATTGACTGGATTACCTTAAAGTCTTTCTGAGAGTTGTGTATGATCTTGCCGTATTGTCTTTCTTTATCAGATTGATTGGACGACTCTTGAGCCGTTTACGGTATCCTGTGAACTATTTTTTGGTAGCGGAACCAAAATTGTTCGTGACTTGAACTTTTGTCGTCGAACATTGACTACGAACATTGTATTAAAACGTTGGCTGCCTGTTTTTGAACGTTTGGCTTACAGTAGCGTTGTTACTAATAAACATTAATTAGAAGCTGTTGGTAAAGTTCAAGCTGCCGAAATCTGAGTTTGGGAATCTAATCCTTATAACAGTCCGTCCTCCCTATCCAAATAACTAGACTCCACCATCCATATACTTATCCTCCCTCTTCATACCCCTTCCCTCGTCTCTTGTATCCACCCGCTATCAACCCCCACACAAACACTTACCCTTAATCTAAAAATTGGTAATTTCAGAACACTATAATTCTATTAGGTAACTATTTTTATTTCTGTCTTCAATCTTTCTGATTCATGTAGAACACTGGCTGTTTCTCTTATATTTTCTCAGAGATTATATTGAACGACTCTTTGGTTCGTATCATGTATTGCACCGGCTGCTTTGCAAAACTTTTGCTTGCCCTTTTCTGTGCATTTGTTCGAGAACTTTCCTTGACTTCTTGAGTGGCTTTGTCACGCCTGAAGTTACCATTTTCAAGTGATCTAATCTGCTCTCATTGTAAAGTTTCTTTGCTAACGTGATGGCGAAAGATAATCAATGATCTTTTAGCCTAGTAGTTCAGATGCCAGACAACGCCCTGTATTAGTTTAAATTGCCCCACCTGTCATTCGAGAGCAGTTCATCCGACATTAGTCGTTTTGGTTTTGAGATCTGTTCACACTTTATTCGACTTCATGCCAGGAAAGGAAAGGGGTCAATAGGTTCGAGGAAGACTGGTTTCAAATTAAACCTAAAGTAGAATGAATAATTGGCGTTTGAACAAGTTTGAAAACGAATTTTTTCTTGTGGGGGCTTTTTGACTTATTTTTGCTGTTTTTTTTTCACTGTTTATTTCTTAACTAATGGTTTCTAAAGGTAATAGCGCGTCAAGGGCAGCTTTTTTCTCGTAATCTGCCGGTTATGTTTTGTTTTAGCAGTATCGACACTCTACTTTTGCACGCAGCGTTACTTCTTCCTTTTTTTTGACAAAACTCAAATTTAGAGCATTTTTAGCTGGCCTATTTTAAAATCCAAAGGATTTGGAGTACATTGGTGCGTTGTCTGTTTATTGCTTGCGAAATATGTTTGAAGCAGTTATTGTAAACGTGTGCGTCTTTACCAAAATGCCAATACTCGAAGAGGAGTAGTGGTATTCTACAGGATTTTTAGCTGAAGCCAGTTTGTTCATGACTTAAGTTTTGACTTCTTTAGGAACGTTCAATTCTGTTTTCGAACATTGGACTATAACCGTGGCTTAATCTCTAATATACAGAAATAAGAAACTGGTGGTAATATTCAAGGTCGAAAGGTTACTTTAAGAATTTTGCCCATAATCCTGCCTCCTCTTCCAAGCAACAGACATACCCCACCCACCTACTTACCTACCTTCACCCACACTACTTACCTATCACCCCAACTACCTACCTACCCGCATTTGCGAACTAATAATTGTCTCCCATTTTTGAAATCACACTAAGAAATTTTGTTTTTATCTCATTTTTCATTAATTTTTCAAATTTATGTATGGTTAGTTTGGAGATTTGATTGGACGGCTCTTCGAGCCGTTTTGGTATCCCACCGGCTATATTTTGGTAGCAGAATCAAGTTTTTTCATCACTTCAACTTTTGTCTTCGAACATTGACTTCTGTTTTAGAACGTTGCTCCTGTTTTGGAACGTTAGACTCTACCAGTAGCTTAGTTACTAACAAACAGTAATCAGAAGCTACTGATAATGTGAAGCTGCCGAAATATGAGTTTGAGAAGTTATTTCCTATAAGAGTCCGTCCTCCCTATACAGGTAACTACAGACTCCACCACCCACCTGCTTACCCTCCCACCTCATTACTAAGCCCTCCCTCGTCTAGTGTATCCACCTCTACCAACCCCCCCCCCCCACGCAAACACGCACCCGTAATCTAAAAATGGTCTCTTCAGATCACTATAGTTCTATTAGGTAACTTTTTTAAATCTCCGTTTTTTCTGATTCTGATAGAACACTAACTCTTTCAGCTATCTATTTCAGCTAATGCTCTAGGACATTGTTTTTCGAAAAATTATTCCAGTTTTTGCCCTCTTTTAATGTTTTTGTCCTTTTATTCAGTGACATCATTGCAATAGTTGCTAATGGGAAAAGTAATTGTAATTACTGATTTGAGTTCAAAAGTTTCAACGACTTATTTGTGAAAAATTTCAGTCGTTTTTTGAGTCTTGCCCAGTTTTCAATTTGTTTCTGTTGTGTCCTCACTTGGTCTCGTTTTGGATAGTTCGAATTGTTTGCTATGAAGGCGTAAATGAATCTCTGAAATAGTTTGAGTTCATAATGAGTGCTTTTTTTTACTTTGACTGTTTTTTTCATGTGACTCAATCTGAATAGTCAGCAGATCAATCATTGGTTTATGAAAAAGTTTTTAGTCGATTTAATTGTTTCTCTTCATAGCTAATGCTCTATGACTTTGAAACATTTGTTTCTAAAAATAATTCGAGTTTTTTCCCCACTTTTTAGTGTTTTCGTCCTATTATTTAGTGACATCATTGGCGTTGGCCAACAGTTGCTAATGGGAACAATAAATGTAAATAATACTAGTTTGAGTTCATAGCAGTGGTCTGTCCAACTTCAACTATTGTTTCCAAAGAAATTAGGTTTTGAGTTTTCCCTGTTTTTGTTGCTTTTTTGTGGTCTTGTCATGGTCTGGTCTCAAAAATAGTTGTTGCCATTGGCGTTTTACTGCTTCAGAATGATTGTCACTATTTTTATTTTAAGCTACAGCTTTTATTGACTGGAATACCTTAAAGTTTTTCTGAGAGTTGTGTATGATCTTGCCTTATTGTCTTTCTTTATCAGATTGATTGGACGACTCTTGAGCCGTTTACGGTATCCTGTGAACTATTTTTTGGTAGCGGAACCAAAATTGTTCGTGACTTGAACTTTTGTCGTCGAACATTGACTACGAACATTGTATTAAAACGTTGGCTCCCGTTTTTGAACGTTTGGCTTACAGTAGCGTTGTTACTAATAAACATTAATTAGAAGCTGTTGGTAAAGTTCAAGCTGCCGAAATCTGAGTTTGGGAATCTAATCCTTATAACAGTCCGTCCTCCCTATCCAAATAACTAGACTCCACCACCCATATACTTATCCTCCCTCTTCATACCCCTTCCCTCGTCTCTTGTATCCACCCGCTATCAACCCCCACACAAACACTTACCCTTAATCTAAAAATTGGTAATTTCAGAACACTATAATTCTATTAGGTAACTATTTTTATTTCTGTCTTCGATCTTTCTGATTCATGTAGAACACTGGCTGTTTCTCTCATATTTTCTCAGAGATTATATTGAACGACTCTTTGGGTCGTATCATGTATTGCACCGGCTGCTTTGCAAAACTTTTGCTTGCCCTTTTCTGTGCATTTGTTCGAGAACTTTCCTTGACTTCTTGAGTGGCTTTGTCACGCCTGAAGTTACCATTTTCAAGTGATCTAATCTGCTCTCATTGTAAAGTTTCTTTGCTAACGTGATGGCGAAAGATAATCAATGATCTTTTAGCCTAGTAGTTCAGATGCCAGACAACGCCCTGTATTAGTTTAAATTGCCCCACCTGTCATTCGAGAGCAGTTCATCCGACATTAGTCGTTTTGGTTTTGAGATCTGTTCACACTTTATTCGACTTCATGCCAGGAAAGGAAAGGGGCCAATAGGTTCGAGGAAGACTGGTTTCAAATTAAACCTAAAGTAGAATGAATAATTGGCGTTTGAACAAGTTTGAAAACGAATTTTTTCTTGTGGGGGCTTTTTGACTTATTTTTGCTGGTTTTTTTTCACTGTTTATTTCTTAACTAATGGTTTCTAAAGGTAATACTTATGTTCTAACACTGTCTAGATTTAGTTTTTGGGTTCATCAACGGACAATTAATGGTTTACATGATTTAGACACGGCTTCTTTCAATAAAATATCAGTGGTTTTTTGCGTTGTTTTAGTTCTTTGTTTTGTCCTGTTTCTTAGTTTTTCTAATGATTAGTGTCACTGACGCTTTAATGAGGCGTCGTTTCAGCTTTTTAATTTTAAAAATGATTTTTAAAGGTTTCAACGAGTTATTTCTGAAAGGTTTTAGTCGTTTTTTGAGTCTTGCCCGGTTTTCAAGTTGTTTTTGTTGTCTGCATCTGGTTTCGTTTTGGATAGTTCGAATTGTTTGCTATGAAGGCCTAAATGAATCTCAAAAATAGTTTGAGTTCATAATGAGTGTTTTTCTTGACTTTGACCCTTTTTGTCTTGTCACCCAATCTGAATAGTCAGCAGATCAATCATTGGTTTATGAAAGATTTTTAGTCGATTTAATTGTTTCACTTCATAGCTAATGCTCTGACTTTGAAACAATTTGTTTCGAAAATTTATTCGAGTTTTTGCCCACTTTTTATCGCTTTTGTCCTATTGTTTAGTGACATCATTGACATTGGCTAACGGTTGCTAATGGGAACAATAAATGTAAATAATACTGGTTTGAGTTCATAGCAGTGGTCTGTCCAACTTCAACTATTGTTTCCAAAGAAATTAGTTTTTGAGTTTTGCCTGTTTTTGTTGCTTTTCTTTTGGTCTTGTCATTGTCTGGTTTCAAAAATATTTGTTATCGTTGGCGCATTACTGCTACATAATTCTTGTCGCTTTTTAAGTTTTAGCAGCGATTTAATTGACTTGAATACCTTTTTTGATTGTTTTGCCGAGTTTTTAATTCTTGCCTTATTGTCGTCCTTTTTGAGATTTGATTGGACAACTTCTGAGCCGTTTGCGGTATCCTGTCAACTATATTTTGGTAGCGGAATCAAGTTTGTTTGTGACTTGAACTTTTTTGTCTTCGGAAATTGAATTTTTTTAGAACGTTGACGTCTTGTTTTTTAACGTGTGACTAACAATAGCGTAGTTACTAATAATTATTAATTAGAAGCTGCTGGTAAAGTTGAAGCTGCCGAAATCGGAGTTTGAGAATTTATTCCTTATTACAGTTCGTCCTCCCTTTCCTAATAAATACAGACTCCACCAGCCAGCTACTTACCGTCCCCCATCATAGCCCCTCACTCGTCTAATGTATCCACCCGCTATCAACCCCCACAAACACACGCCCTTGAACTTATTTACATGTTATATGTTACTTCAAAAGTTATGTTACGTCATGTTTACTGATTTATGGTTGTAGTTTTTTTTTCTTGCTTTGACACCACTAATCTTCAACATTTCGGTTCTTCTCAGTTTATGCGAATTTTCCATTTTCTGTTTTTTGATTTCGGCAAATTGTTTTTTTGTGTGTGCTCATTCTAAAGATGAATTTTAGCGTTGCTTACATAAAGTATTGTTTCTTTTGATTTTTTCTTTAAAAATGAAATTAATTCATGGAAATAAAATTTTGATTGATTTTCAGATTGTCTCTATTTAATTTTGCACATATAGGATCATTTACTTTTGGACTGTCATAGTTTTTTGTTGGCGGAAAAATAGTGATTGGCAGGTCTTGGTTAATTTGTTGACGTGTATTGCAAATCAGAACAATTGTGTGTTCTTGACTTCGAACAAAAATTTGTTTCGTGTTACCTCAGTTCAGAACTCATTCAATACTTTGTGATATCTTTTTCGAGTTTTATTGCTAGTTTGGCTATGCTCTCATTCTGCGCAGAGTGCTTTCAAACAGCAGTTGCTCAGAAACGTGTTCGAAAATCAACCCATAACTCTCAATTCTGGCTGCACCCTGCTTGAACTTTGTTCTTATATGTCTTAGTTACCCATTCTATTGCCTATTGGTATCCAAACTAGCACCTCTATCCCCTAATTAACAAACAGGAGTCTGCATTACTTGCATTATTTGCTGCTTTTTCCTCTTCAATTGCCTACTGTTGATTCATGTCTTTGTAGCTATAGCTAGATCTACTCGGATGAATTAGAGATCATCTTTGTGCACATAGTTTATAGAAACAAGATATAAAACACAAGAAAGATGATTATAATTTAATATTTTAGTTATTTTCACAGTATGAAAAAAGCCAAAATTTTTAAAAAAATTTGAAGTTTTTGATCAAACAGTTTGTTTTCAAAGTTTTTTGGTCAAATAGGTTGTGTTCATGTTTTAGGGTTCTTTTTTCTCGGCTGATGCCAGTTTTCCACATCTTTTCTGCATTTCCACTTATTTTTTCTTCTGTTTCGTCATTCTGAGGATGTCTACTAGCATTGTTTATATAGGATGTTGTTCATATTAGTTTTTAATAACTAGTTTTCGGAAATAGTTTTCCGCTGTTTAATTTTGCGCATATAGGATCACGTGCTCTAGTTTGTTGTTGTTGGAACAATGTTGATTAGCAGGTCCTTAGCTAATTCAATGATATTGATTGCAGAAATTGTACTGCTATGTCTCAACTATCAAAAATAGCAGAATCAACTTCTGTAAAGTATCTTGGCGTAGTTATTGATAGCACACTAAAGTTTGATGAAGTTAAATAGATACTACAGAGCATGGCTCGTGGAATAAAAGTTTTCGCCAAAAGTAAAAGCTTTCCTGAGAAAACGAAAATTGTACTGTACTAATTTCCATTGTAAGTCGTGTACCTTTATCAGCTTTAGTTTTGCTAGGGTTGCAGAAAACTTTAATCGCAACAGTGGAAAAACAATTGAATTGGGGAATTAAAACCTGATTTAATCGGGGAAAGTACGATCGTTCGACAGATCTCAATTTTTGGTAACCGAATTTTACTAGTTTCTAAGTATCGCTGAGCAGAACATTTTTTTTCGCCTACTCAGCAACGTTCCTCCAGCTTAAAAATGAATCTCTACAATGGGAAGAAAACAACATGACAGGTCATAGAAAGTCACGCCTGATAAAAGAAAGAACAATACTTTATGATCTGATTTTTTTGTTGCTCAAGCAATTTCAGTGCACAGTAATTTTCTAGCATCAGACTCATAGCAATATCGAGAACGTCCTGAAACAAGATATGAACGAATATTTTCGGAAAAAAAATTTTGAAGGTCCTAAATGTTATTGATTTGCAAGATGTATTTGAACGCAATCGATTTTAATTTTCTACACTGTAGATCTTCACCACACATAAAAAATTGTGCAAAAATTTTTTGCTTGCTTTTGGTAAAGTGCTGTCCAGTTCTCTAAATAACTAATTTAATGTTTTTTTTTAAAAAAAATTACAGAATGATATATTCTTAGCTGTACATTGCCTCTTTACCATTTGATTTTTATTCTTATGTGTATTAGAGAAAATAAACAATTTTTTTTCTTTTTTGCTTCGATGCTTGAACAAAATGAATATTTTACTGGGAAAAACAGCCGCCTGCCTCTCATATATACGTTTAAAGTTTACATGCAATTTGAACATTAGTTAACAGACCGGGGAAATTATGTTAAAAGTAACATGTAATGTTTGTTAGCGGATCTGTTCTACTTTCAAGCTATGACATTGATGACGAATGCTGTTGACGAATGATCTATCTACAAGCGCTTATTCGATCGTGCTTTTACTTGTAACAGTGACTGGACATGGATCTGAACTAGTTCACTGAGTAAATTTGGGTGATGTAACGCGATTGGTTTCATGTTTGAAGTTGTGAGGTGTGTCCATTTCAGATTGATTTCTGTTTTATCGTTCATTCGCTGATCCGATCTCTGAAGTTCATCAGTTGATACACCAAACACTCTTCTGACAATGGTTGTAAAAGTGTTCTTCGATATCACAATTGGAGGCTCCAATGCCGGCCGAGTGACTATGGAGTTGCGGGATGACGTATGTCCTAAGACTGTTGAGAACTTCAGGGCTCTTTGCACTGGGGAGAAGGGATTTGGGTTCAAGGTTAGCTATAGTCGTGTGGATGATTTTGTTCGCGAAACCAGAAATAGCTTATCGGCCATATTGCGTTTTGTACCAATGCATGCAAATGTTTCAATTATGCAAGAAGGTGGTTTAGGGTGCTAAGATAATTGAGGGTTCTTTTCGGAGAAAGATTGCAGCTCCCTTTTGTAGTTGGTAGTGATTTTGTTGAAGGTTGTTTTGATGAAATTGCGAATTATTTTCCTTTTTAACCACACCACCTCATAAATCACTTCAATCAATCTTGTATTTGGAATTTTGCATTTTCCTAGTTCTTCTTGTTTTTTGAGTGGTACGATTAGATGAAAAAGAATTATCCTTTTTTAAAAAAAACATGTTTTGCTACAGGGTTCCAAGTTCCACCGAATCATCCCCGGCTTCATGTGCCAGGGTGGGGATTTCACAAAGGGAAACGGAACGGGTGGCAAGAGTATCTACGGAGGCAAGTTCAATGACGAGAACTTCACTCTCAAACACACTGGACCTGGCATTCTGTCCATGGCTAATGCTGGTCCTAACACCAACGGGTAGGAGTTGTTTGTATTGCATTATCATGATACCTCTGTTGTTACGCAAAAGATATGGGGACATAGCAAACTCTTTGAACGCAACCAGTGTTGGCTTTTTTCATCTTGTTTTGTTGCTACTGGGTGCTGGAATAATAAGTACTGGGTCGCTGAAGAGCTGTTAAGTGCTAAGAGGAAAGTCTACTTGTTTGTTAGCTTAATGCAAAAATTTGAGAGAATTATTTCGTTGGAGTTCAAATTGAGATAAGTTTTATGTTGAGCATTTCGTCGAGTAGAAAAGGAAGCCCTGCTCTAGTTTTGGCATCCTATTTGATAGTTACGCTTTTTCAGCGTTGTGTGCTGATTTTTAATCATATTTTTGTTGATTTTCCCTTACCGGCTGCGCTAGTTAGTTTTCTATTTTTGTGCTCATTGGTTAAGTGTTAAGATCCAGATAAATACGATGCTCAATTTTTCCAGCAACAGTTGAGACTTTTTGAAAACATTTGAATCAGTTGTCTATTCAATGATATTCTCCCCTTTTAATTAATCTTGATTGCTTTGGTTGGGAGTTGATGTATATAATACGGTTACATGACAATTTACCCACTTCAATAATACCAACTACCAATTTACCCAATTCCAATTTATCTAATGCCAATTTACCCAATGAATTTTGATCTTTTTGTTCAATCATCCGATTACAAATGAGCAGTCGTTATTACAAGGATGTTTTTATATACATAAGAGGACAATATAATCCCATGTTCAGTTGTGATAGTTCCATATCAAGTTCCCCGGTCCCTTCTATTATATAGCCGGCTTAACAGTCTTAAAATGGCAGGTTAGTTGTAATGGCATTGAGTAAATTGTCCTGACACCATATAAAACAATATGTTGATTTATTATTGAGTGATGGATTAAAACTCTTTTCAAAGCGAGGCTGTAATTTTACCGAATTTAGTTGCCCTCGAGACTTTTTCTTGTTTTCTTGTTTTTACTTGATTTCACCATAGTAAACTAAATGTATAATAGATACAAATCGTGCAAAATTAACAGTCGAGAGCGATGAAGCGAGGGTGAAAAGCGCTATAAGTTTTCAAAAACTTTATTTCCACCGGAGTAATTAGTTTCTTAATCATAGTTAGTTTTCACAGTATGAAAAATATCTGAAAGTAACACAATTCTACAGTAGGCATGGTCGATGAAGCTTCTATTAAGATATATAACTAAAAATAGTTCGTAAAGATGTAACCACAGTAAATAGTTGGTTTTCGTGTTTACTTCACAACTAAATGATGTTGAAAACTTCAGGTGGTGTTTCAGGAGGTGTTTATGAAGAGATAGTCTCTTGGTTGTGTTTGGTTTTTGAGTTCTGTGATCGTACATGAATTTTATGCCTCATTGTGCCAACCATCCAACATTATTTGGGTTTTAAGAACCTTAAAATATTCTTAATTGCTCTCGAAGTTTGAAGAACTATGTAAACCTTTGATCTTTTTTTCGCTTGATCGTTTATGTGCTTTTGTTCTAGAACGTTCTGTGACTTCTCAGTTGACTTTTCCAAGCTTCACTTCTTCATTTTGAGTGATTTCAATTGCTCTGTTGTGAGTATCAAGTTTTTGCACCCATAAAGAAAGAAAGAAGAAAATTACTTCGCTAATGCCAGGAAAAATAATGAGATCCTGAGACCTTCTATTTAAACTCCTATAATTCCACACTATTAAAATTAGTAAGAAAAAATATTCTTCACTAATTCCTTGTTACAGGCAAAATATGTGCTTTTCATTTTGTGACAGAGATCTGATACGATTTTTGTTGCTTTTTTTTCGAAAGGTGCAATGATTTCCAACTCTTTCAACTTTTGAAACAGAGTTGCAGATCTATAACTTACAAAGAATCTATGTTTTTTTCTTTTTGCCAGAGCTAAGTCTCTGAGACACCTTTCTTTTGGCGTATAGTTGCCACTTTTGATTTTTCGTCCTTCAACATATCCTTGCAAAGATTTTCACTATTTAAATTATTCGCTGATTTTATAGGAAATTTGAAAAGCTGTTAGATCTTGCTGTCATTTCGCTACTGCGCATCCAATAGCACAAATATTTTTATCATCAGCAAACTGTAAAATATTGACACTTCCGCAGCATGATGGAAGAATATTTACATGAATATTGAAGTGAATTTGTCCTAAAATTGATCCCTGCAGGACTCCACAATTGAAGCGTTTCCAGCTTGACAAAAATTCCATTTACTCAGCATGATTGAAACCAATTGAGATTGTTCCTTCTTTTGTATCTCTCGAGCTTTCCAATTAATAGCGAATCAATTGTATCGAAAGGTTTTTGAGATGCAGGAAAAATTGAAGCGACTGGAATGCCTGTTTATCTTTATTTTTTCTGTCAGATCTACAAGAGCATCAATCGTATTATGTTTATTTCGAAATCCGTACTTTCTTTTTGTGTTTAGGTTGATTTTTTTCAAAATAATTAGATCCTGTTGTACTTTATTCGCTCGTAAGTTTAGCTGAAGAATTCAAGAGTGATATTGGGCCGTTGTTAGTTTCTTCCATTTTGGACCCTTTTGTGAACTAGGATAACAATTGCTAGCGATAATGATTCGGGGAAAACACCTTTGTGAAAGGAGTGGTTGATAATTCGGCAGAAATAAGGTAGCAGCGCTTGCAGAAACTTTAATCAAAACATTACACACTTGATCGTCACCAGAAGAATATTTGTTTAGTTTCAAAATTTTTACCCTTAGTTTGTTCTCATTTTTATCAAAAAAGCCGCTTTGATTGTTCAGCGGAGATTTTTGGTGATTTGTCTTAAGTGGGTCTTTACTTAACCTAGCGCCTATTGTGGAAAAGTATTTGAAAGGTTGTGCTTTTGCGTACTGAGATGCTTCATCATGTCTTTTGCGACATTAGTCAAAAATAGGAACGAGCGTTTTACGCATTTTTTTCGTACTTCATTGAGTAATTAGAAGTGAATTTTTCCGACAAATTGAACTTTTCGAAGTAGAAAGTAAAAAATTTGTATAAAAATTATTAAGGTACACCCCTAAATTAAATTGCCCCCGCCTGTCGTTCGAGAGCAATTTGTCCGAAGTTAGTCGGTTTATGTTTTAAACTGTATGTTGATTGATTTCAGCTCCCAATTCTTCATCTGCACATCTAAGACAGCATGGCTGGATGGGAAACACGTTGTATTCGGGCAGATCTCGGACGGGATGGATGTTGTGAAGAAGATGGAGGATGTTGGATCCCAGAGTGGCAAGACTGCCAAGCCTGTCGAGATCAAGGACTGTGGTGTCTGCTAAATGACAAATGCAATCCAATGCAAAGTTGGAGGAAGGGTACTATGAGTTGTGATCTGTAGCGTAGTTGCTTACTATAGTTTCTTTTCCACTTCACGCCGCAAAGTTAAATTTTTAGGTCGTGGATTATCAATTGGACTTAAAGTTTCGGGCGTCTAAATTTTTTAAAGCTTTTCAAATAAATTAACGTAGACTTTAGGCAATTTTTGGTATCCCTACAGAAGTTCTCACGTTTAACTTGTTTAAAGTCTGTTAAACTATCAGCTAATCGCCAGAAGGTGAAAAAGCATGATAAGTTTTAGTATTAATTTTTGTTTCAGGGTGTAGTATGTTTCACTTCCTTTTTGAATATTGTAATCTAAAACTTGAATCAATATTGTCCGAAATGCAGTTCGGGTAAAGGAATTTTTATTTTTATCTCAGATAAATTACAAAATTGACCATTGTGATTTTTTTCCAACCAAAAGAAATTATTCTCTGCAACTACTTGAGCAACCTCACTTTACTTCATCGACTACTGTGTATACAAATCATCGCCGATTTGCTTTGATTGTTTTATCTCACTTGTGCAGTAACATGAACTTTTTGATTCTTTGTCATCAGCTTTTAAATTAATCTCTTTTCAGTTGATCTCGCTCGTCCTGTATGAGTTTGTGCGGCCAATGATTTTCAGCATTGAGCAGTGTTTCAATTTCTGTTATAATTGTTTTTTTTTTCAATGTTGCGTTGAACATTCAAGGCATGGTTGGTGATCACAAGTTGTGTGTTTATCTTGAAATCAACTCACGGGTTTAGAAAGACGGCATCTACTCTATTTCGTCCCCCTTCTAGTGTTTTCTTATAACCACCACTTATATAGCATGTTACTATGTAACAAGTGCAACTGGGAGCGTGAAAGTTATATGCCCAATAAGCTGGGGGACGAAACAACAGATCCAATATTTGTTCTGAAAATGTGATTGAAATTATAGTACGTTCTTTTCAAACGGGTAGGATTGGTGCGAGTAATTCCAAATCGGAGCTCTTTTTTCACTTTCACTGCTTTCGCGATAAATTTGTCTCCTCAAGCTTCGCTATAAAGCTGATCTCCATTTTTTCTGTTTCAGAAATAATGGATATATTATTTTACTTTATTTTTTTCTGGGAAAGTTGAGGAAACAGCCCCTTTTTAGATACTTATGCAGCTCAATTTGTTATTTCGTATGGGATTGAAATATCATTGCTGTTAGATCATGAGTGTGAAAAGTCAGTGCTGAATCACGTGCAGTATTTTGCAGTAAAATTTTTACTGCATTTCAATGTTTTTCCGAATTTTAATTCAATATTTAAATCGATTTTGTTTTTTTCTGAGACTGCTATTATTTAAATATTAAGGTTCTTACATTTTTAAGATACTTTTAAAATGTTAATAAAAGCTTCCAATATTTCAGCAAAGTCAATTTATTCTGCAGAGATTTCCTGACAATATTTCTTTAACTTTTTTTAGTGCAATTTTTGAACGTCTCGTTTTCTGGTTGATCAGTGACAAAGAGCGGTAATAAGTGGACGCATATGTTTCCCAATTTCTCATTCCCAATTTTGGCCAAAATTTTTAACTAGAGGACAGAGGGCAAATTTCCAAAAAATAGAAACTTAAAAAAAAATTTTGTAAAAAAGAAGTTGAAATCATTATTGAGTGTTCTATCACGCAAAACATTCAATATATAAATATGAAGTGTTTGACATTCAACATTAATTTTAAAACCTTTTTCATTACATAGATGAACAAAAAAGATTGGTTTTTGAACCAAAAACTGATTTATTATTTGCTCAAGAACTGACATATTTGCCCAAGCCTCATCATTGAGCTTTACTTGAAATAAATCAAAAATGGATTTAAATTTTGCAAGGAGTTAAAAATTGACCGCACTTTTTTTCCCAAATTTGATAAGCTTTTGAATGAAATTAGAAGGAAAGTGTCTGAACCATCTGTCTTGATTAATTGCTCCCAAACGAAGTTTAGCAATTATATTAGTCCTGTGAACTTTTTTATACGATATATCACTTGACTGCTTTTTGTCGGACCCAATTGACTTTCCGTCCTCAAAAACGGCATAAACAGGTAGCGCTCGGGGCATTAAAGGCTCTTGTGTGAAATTAAACTGAACTGTTTTGGAGACATAAATTCAGTGTATGAAGGGAGGTTCTTAGAATTTGACCCCCACGCCACCCCCTCCCCTCACCCCTTCCTTCATCCATCCCGGAAGTTAAGCAAAAGCTAGCCTCCCTAAACCGTACATAGCGCCAGTCGTTTGAGAGCAATTCGTCCGACATTAGTTGGTTATGTTCATTCTGTTAGAAGCAGAAATACAAAGAATATACCCTGTTTTTCATTGAGGTTTTTTTTTTGGTTGTTGTAAGGCTATTTTCTGTCAAAATCAGTTGAGCTAAAAAGGATGTATTGGCGTGTTTACAGAAATTTTCAAAATAGCCAAATTTTTGGGAGGAAAAATTGGGCCAAATAACTCAGCAACCAGAATCTGTTTTTTCTGTAAAAAGTAAATTACCATTAGTATGAATTACTTAAATTAGGTTAGCAAAATATTGCCAAATTTGAATGAGAAATGAGAAAAAATATTCAAAAAGTTCACAAAATTTAAGCCCTCGATAACTTCTTGAAAAGACAAATTTGGAAACCCCTACAATTCAGTTAATCGTCATCTAAGATGGACAGTTTGTCTGATTATACCACTCATTTCTCTCTCCCTCAAATTTATCGATCGGCCAAAATTGACTTATCGATCGGCGCTTTTCTTCTAGAAAAATCTTTGACTTCTCAAGTGACTTTTTCACGCTTTTGTTCATCATTTTTGAGTGATCTCTAGTGCTCCGAAGTTGCTAATATAAAATCGGTTGCGGCGGAGCAGAATTAACTGACTTGTAGCGCAGTGGTTAGTGAGGGTGGCACAGGATCGAGAGGTCAGTGGTTCAAATCCCGGTGGGGGAAAAGTGTTTGCACCCATAAAGAAAAATTGCTCTAGGCTGGAGCCCCTGATGAATTAAATTGCCTCGCCTGTCGTTCAAGAGCAATTCTTCCGACATTTGTCGGTTTATGTTTAGCAGTTATATCACTCCTGTCGGTCTTTTTTATGCAATTGTTGCTTGATCGATTTTTGTCTGACCCATTTGTCTTTTCGTAATCAAAAACGGGATAAACAGGGGATAAACGGGATGTACATTAATTGCTCTTAAGGCCTTTCAGCTCACTAGTGTCTAAGTATGCGATTCACAAAAACTTTTGGAGACTTATACTTATGGTGTAAAGGGCGGTCCTTAGAAGTTGACCCCCTCCCACAATTTACCCCCCCCCCCCACATCAGCCCCCTCTCACTTCACCCCCAATCCCCACCCCTGCACATCGTTCAGACCGTAAGAGCACCGTACAGCCAAAAAACCTTTCAACCGTTGCCCCCAACAGTTGCCGCTGCCCCTTCATCCCCCGGTGCACCCCCCCCCCCCGCTGCGTTCAACTCACGCCCCTTCAATTAAGCTAAAGCTAGCCTCATTAAACCGTAGCCAGCTACTTACGAAGCCAACCGCTCGCCGGTCGTTTGAGAGCCATTCGCCCGACGTTAGTCGGTTATGTTCTTAGAGCTGACTATCTTCGTCACAGGTGTCATTGGATGATATTGTGGTAAAAATGAAACTCAATAATGGTTCGAGTTCAGGGATATTATTTTTCATGGCTTTGGCACTATTTGTTCTCAAAAATTTCGTAGTGATTTTTTGTGAATATTTGCTGTACGTATCACTTAATCTCATTAGAGACAGCTCTCGTAGCTTGCTAACGAGTTTTATTTGATCGGCTTATTTTTTCAGCTCAACGCTAATGATCTCTGTGAGTTCGTTGCTCTTTGCGTTTGATGGAATTTTAAAGGTCTGCTAGATTTTTGTTCATTTGGTTGTCTTCTCTTTGTCTCATTAATGGCATGTCTCATCTGATGCTGTGGATTGATTGCTAGCACGGAATAAGTGAACCTTATTAGCCGCTGGAGATAATAGCCGTCGTTTTTATATTTGACACTTTTCAGAAAATAAAATATGATTTTTGTTTTTGCATGTTTTTGTTTTTATTGTGATCTGGACGATTAGTCTCCAAAATAACAGTTCTTATCGGCCTTCTCACGGGCGTTTTTCGGCATCATTATTGGCTCTGTTTTTGGGCTAATGTTCAGAGTTGTTGACATGTAGTTATGTGGTTCTCTTACTTTGACCACACTGACATTCACAGGTTCTGATTGTTAACAATTTCTTTATTTTTAGCCTCCTTGCTTTTTGTCATTGATTTCTAAAATTTTGTTGTATTGTGTACCCATTCTATGGAATCGTTGAGTCGGTAATGTCACATTTTCTTTAAATATTTTTATTCAATTTAGAAGCTCTAAATCGTGGAAAACAAAATTTTCTAATCTTCATGTTTTTTATAGCCGCACAGCGATAGCTGGGGCTATTATTGGCCTCCTTTTTTCTATTTCGTCGTCAAGATTTTTGTTACGACCATATGACGTCACAACCACTTCAAATCTGCTTTTTGTTCATTCGTTCATGCAATTTCAACTGAAGTGCGTGCGTGACGTCATTGTTCGCTCTTAGTGGAGCGAGTTTTTTTGTTCATTCGCGTGATTGAAATTTTTAGTCACTCTTGACTCACCTCGCTCTCAAAAATGACCTCCTCACTTTGAAATTGAATTTTATTTACTTTATTTCAAAGTGATAAGGTCAAATGGGTGTGTGTCTCTCTAAGTGAAGGTTATTTGAGAGCAGTTAATAGAGGCAGCAAAAACGTATACAGATTTTTAATCAAAATATAACATATCAGTCTTCAATAAAAAGGCGAAATTTTTTGGTCTGTTTTTTTACTGTTTTTTTAGACTGCAGATCTACAAAGCTATTGCGGCTATTTTCTGGCAATCTGCCAGCTATGTTATTGAAGATTGCTCTTTTTATTGTAATTTAGTACTTGTTCTGCTGTCTTTCTTTAATTCGCTTTAACTTTCGTCCCCGTTTTTCTTTTTAAGTCAATGGAAATTCTTTGAATAGTAGGTCGTGACTCTTACTGCTATAATTCGTTTTTCGCGTTACCTTTCCTCTCTTTTATCGCTTTTGACTCGTTATTTACTGGACTCGCTATCTCAACTAAATGGATTTCAATTTGTTTCACTCGTTGTAGTACGTAATATTCTGAATGCAGTCAATGCCAAAAGAGCAAAATCAAAAGATCGGATAAACCGACAAAACCCGATCATTAGGGCATAGTGCATTAGGTTCTCAAAGTTCATTCGAGCGACTGTTACCTGGCATTAGCTTCAACCTTAGTAGCCTTCACTATAGAAGCTGAATTAAGTATAACTGTACAATCTAACCGCAAATGCATACCAAATTAGAAAACTTTTTGACGCTTCAAAACAAATATTTCTAATTTTTATCTCTTTTTTTATTTCTGTTTTGCGATGTGCGGGCTATTTTCCGGCCATGTTTCAGCTTTAAAGCCATTTAATTTAATTTTAATTAATTTTTCATCGTTTTTTTTTTCAATTTTTCTCGCCGCTCTCAATAAATGGCTTTGAACTAGAAAATGGCAAAACAAGTTACTTGAATTTGTCTAAAAAGCGGATTTTACAAACAAAAAATTGCATTCTCAACGAGAAATACGTGACACCGGAAACACTTTTCGGCCATTAACAAATTGCTCTTGTAAAAATTGCTCTTCTGAATTAACAAATTGTTTTTATAATATATAAAATAATGCTGAAATATTAGGCAATACATGTCTCTCTGGCCATCTATCACTGTGATAGACATTTACTTTTCCTTTGCACTTCTTTTGAATTTCTTTGCACTGATGGTGTGCTTAAGATTTAAATACATTTAAATAAGAAAATGTTAATGTCTAATTTTTCTCATTTAATTTTTTTAACTTAATTGTTCGCAATTTATCGCAAATGATAAAACAGTTACGTCATTTTGAGGATGTAGCTACGCATCGGTGACAATATAAAGACATGCGAGACGTAGTCCTCAAAAATTTATATCTTTGGAATCGAAAATAAACGTAACAATTTGCTTATAAACCCGTTCTTCAACCCTTACTCTAGTTGTATGTCTTTTTAAATTGCTGTTGATTAGTTTCTTTTATTTTAGAGCCGAAGATTTTAAATCCCTAGAAAGTCCGCTAATTTGTTTACTTTAGCAAATTTTGTCTTGGGCGTATTTTGCACATAAAGCGGACTAAACACCGCTGTTTGGACTCAGAAAAATCAAATAAGTTACGCTTAGATCAAAGAGATCAAATCGATAATGCTTGTATCAGAAACCGATAAAAATCAAGCATAAATTGTTTCCGATAGTGTTTTATTGTTGGTAAGTTGTGTCATAAAAATTCTCTGGTAAATGAAATAAAATTATAAAAACTGTACATACGCATCGGCAAAGAAATCTGATCTGAGTTAGTGTGTGATGTTTCCAAAACCTCAAATTGACCTGTCCCGTCTTAACTAGAGTTCTAGTAGCATTAATTTCTTCAGCCACAATTTTGAATTGGAACGGAAAGGAGACTCGGGGGGGGGGGGGTATACGCGCTTGCACATAATATTCATTCCCCTCACAGAAATAAAATAGCTTAAGAATATCTATTTATATATAGGAATTTTTTAAACAAAAATCCACGACTGAAAACTGATATTGCCTCATTTTTACTTAAATCACTAAAACCAGTTTAACTTTTCATGAAACCAGTTCAACTTTTGGTAACAAAAGTTGAAGAGTGAACAGAATTTATCTACGTAGAATAAATTGACCTGACACGGACGTCCTAACAAAAAATTCTCATAGCATTAAGTTCCTGCGCCAAAATTTGGGGTTGAAACGAAAAATTGCCAACAACAAATAATATATTTTATATATATGTCTATATTTTGGCGATGCTATGGAAAATTTTTTGTTAAGACGTCCGTGTCAGGTCAGTTTTTTTACGTAGATAAACTGTTCACACTTTTGTTAGCAATGAAAAGTCTGAATTCTGTCAAAATGATGACGTAAAATCAGTTTTCAGTCGGGGATTTTTGTAAAAACGGTGTTTGCACAAATTTTTGGTTTTCGAAATTTGTTCTACATGCGTTTAGTTTGAGTTTTATTTTCAATGATTTTTGTCCTAATATTTTTATCAATGTTTAGTGAATTGCATGCATAATGTCATTTTTCACTCCTATTGGAAGTTTATTGTTTATTCGAGCGATTGTCATTGGTCACTCGTGACTTGCCTTGCTCTCAAAAATGACTTCCCTATTTTCAAAGTGACTTCTTTTACTATAATAAAAGGAGATAAGATCAAATTTTTGGATCTTTTCTAATGAAAGGTTACTTGAGATCAGCTAATGGAAGCAGAAATAGTTATACATATTCTTAAGCGAATTATAACATCTCGGCAATTAATGCAAAGAAAAGAAATTTCTCTTTGCAATGTCTGTTTTGTTTTTAAATATCCTTTTGTGACTGCAAATCAACGACGCTGTCGCAGCTATTTTCTGACAAACTCACAGCTATGTTGTTGTCGCGTGCCTTAGTCTCATTGATAACAACTTTCTTGGACTTTTATTTGACATCCTCCAAGCTGGATAATAGTTTTCTTTTATATCTACTCGTTGAAATGACTTCGTCACTTTCCTGTCCTATTGTAATTTCATTGATTTTTTTTAAAATTTGTAGTTCTTTCTTGATTTTTTAAGTATTTCTTTTTCATGTAGCTTGGTCTCATCAATGAAGGTCTCATGAATCTCTCGTGAGATTTGGTCTGAGCTATTTTACGAGAATTCGACGTCTCTAATGACGTTATCCTTAATTTTTCAAAAAAAAAAATCGGCACTGACAGTTTTTATTTTCTTTTTATTTTTCTCTCACTTAGTCATTCTTATTACAGGTCTCATTGGCTCTCTTTTTAGGCTGAAGTGATTTTTTATCCGTTTAATTTCATATCAAACAGACGTTGACACTGATGACAATTTGATTTTTATTCAATTTGACAACTTTTGTTTTTTTTTTTAAATTAATGATTTCTTGTTTTGATGATCTTTGTTTGTGTTTGGGTTGTACTCATTGCTCTCAGCAATCTCAGGGCTCTTTTTCCTGATATTGAAACATGAGTTTGTCTATTCAGTGATTAAGTTTGCAGTTAATGTTTTTTTGACTTTAGAAAAATTATGGGGTTTTCAATTATTGCTAGTGTTGGTTTTTTCTTCTCTGGTAAGTAGTCGGAGTTAATCCACTGAATGTTTTAAGCTGGTGGAAAAAATCCTATTAGTTTTGAGAACAATCTTTTTTCTGTAAAAGAAATGAAATCAGCGAGTTTCGAATTTTTTTTGAATTTTATGTCATTCTCAAATTGACTTGTTTTATGCTTTTTCTATTTTTTGTATTTTATGTATTTTGATATGTTGTCTTAATTTCTGTTTTAACTGGCTTATTATGCGTGTTTGCAGTTATCTCGCATGCGTGGGGAGATATCTTGTCTGTGTGTGTATGTGTCTGTGTGCGTTGTGTGTGTGTGTGTGTGTGCGTGTGTGTGTGTGTGGGTGTGTGTATGTAAGTCAGTGGGTGGGTGGGGTAGGTGATTGAATGTGTGAGGGAGGGAGTGAATGTGAGTGTGTTTGTTAGAAACTTCTGCGTTGAAATAATTAGTGTGAGCAAACCGAGCTTCGACTTATACTTCTTTTGTGATTTTGCTCGTCCTAACACTAATAACTCACGCAAGTTTGTTTGATCCTATTCTACGGCTAAACAGATACTTTTTCTAAATCACAGCTTTCCGTTCGACAAAGTAATTGATTTTAATTGCTGTCAGAAAAGCGTGTTTCTTTTTTCGTCTGTTTTCTGTGATCTGTCCTGTTAAAAGTGAATTTTGCACTTTGTCCTAATTATTTAAAAAATTGGCGTTTTTCCTTCTGCCTAAGGGACAAGTAAACGTTGCCTAGTTTGGACGTTTTTGGGATGTTTAAGCCATTAGTAGTTGACATAGAATACAATAACTTCAAACATACACCATTGAAACATACACCCAATACCAAAACTAGCGATGTTGGTGTCTATCAGTAATACCAACCTTGCGAATAATCCCAAAGGTGATATAACTAAACGATCTTTTGGAAGTATTTTGCAAAAGTATATTTTTTCATTCGGTTTACATTTGGTTACATATCATTAAATGCATAACATTGCCGATAAAACATGCAAATATTTGTCAGTTCGATTTGTGGATTCAATGACTGCGAGAACCATTTAAACTTATCCTCCCCAAACTCTTACTTACAAACGGACAGTTAGAATTTGAACGTTAGTAAAATCCACTGTATTTATTTTCCCGTGTATTAAAATAGGTTTTGAGTTTTACTTACAATTGAGGTTAAATTCACCCTTTGCAAATGTCTACCGGCTCTGAGGTAGAATGAATGCCATAAAAGAGTACTCATTTTCATTTTGACCGTATTTCTAATCGTTTGTCATAATTTATCTTATAACTGCCACTTCTCTTTTGAGGACCAAATAAGCTTTCCATTATTTGGAATGTTTTCTAGGCCTGACATGCAAGCCAGTGGATGGCTATATTTTAATATCACGAACAATAGAAACATAAAAGGAGGCTATTTTGTGTTTTGTTCTGACAGTCTTGATGTGGCCCCTATGCTTTACAGAACGCTTCAGGTTAAATTTGATTATATTAAGTATTAGATTATAATTTAATTAGATTATAATTTAATTAGATTATAATTAAATTAGATTATAATTTAATTAGATTATAATTAAATTAGATTATAATTTAATTAGATTATAATTAAATTAGATTATAATTTACAATTGACATCAATTTCAAGTAAAAGACATCAATAATATAGGCGCAATATGTCAACTAAGGACCAACAACAGACATTTGGCCTTCCAGGCTGGCGCTCCTGAAATAACAGTAAAGTCATGATCCAAAAAAGTTCTTTTTTCACTAAAAAGCGAAAACGGCACGATAAGAATTTTCAACAACAGTGGGAATTGTCAGCAGAACTAATACATATAAAATTCAAATTACATTAAGAGTTGTAGAGGGTTGGTTAATTAAAGAAGTAGGATCGCAACTACAGACCAAGAAATAAATTAAAGAATATGAAATGCCAAAAACTAATTGTTCATGTTGCAGAATAAGTTATAAAAGTTCAGTTTCTCTTCTTTCGTAGACTTGGGATTGGACTGAACCGCTGATCAGATCAGATCAGAATTGATAAATTGGTCAGAATGTAAAATTGGACTATTGGAAGAAATGTGCTGTTCAGCGTTGCAAGCAAATGGTTGCAGCATTTCCGGAAACGTGTATTGTGAATTGCCTATTTTTTAGATTAGATCATGGGGCGTGTAATCCGAGCGCAGAGAAAAGGTGCGGGCTCCATCTTCAAAGCCCACGTAAAGCACCGAAAGGGCGTACCCAAACTGAGGAACTTGGACTACAGCGAGCGAAAGGGTTATATGCGGGGACTTGTTAAGGTAAGTAAAATTTTTGAACTTTTTTTCTATGGCAGAACAGCATAATGTAACTAGCATGCCTACAACTTAAAATTTTTTGCCTGTATGATTTCTACCTCAAGCTACGCTTTCATAGAATAGTGTTTTTTGTGGAACAGCTTTAGAAACTGCCTGAATATTTTTTTACTGGTTGAGATTGATTATAATATTGCAAAAGTTCATTATTCTCGTCAGTAAAATTTTAGACAGCGTAGCCAGAATGCAAATATTGAGTTCTTATCTCAGGAATCAAAGCAATATTTTTAAGTCACTGTATCAACAATTTTTAATCACTGAGCATAAGAATGATTTTCTGGAAAAAAAAAGAAATTGTGTCTGTTACTTAAACAATATTAACTAAGATTGGAGGGCGCAATGCCCTGATAGGTGAGTAGTTAATGCTTAGTCTGTAAGGCAGAGGTCGGGGGTTGGAAACTTATCTAGGCTACAAACCCTTCTGAGCTAAATCGCCCCGCCTGTCGTTCTAGAACAATTTGTCTGACTTTAGTCGGTTTATGTTTTTGATTTGAAAAGTTTCATTGAAAGTATCGTTTCAAACAGGTGACCATTTTAAGTAGATGGATTGCGAACAGCCCTGAACTGGAGCTTAAAAAGGCAAAATGTCTTCTAGGATCCGTCCTATACGGCGGTATTCCATAAGATGGCTTGTCCTAGTCTGTGCGTAAAGTAGCTTTCAGGGCTGCGAAGACATGGTTGGGATTTTTAGGAAGCAACTGAAATGAAATGGAAAAAATTACCTGTAATGTTTGAACTTAATTTTATGGCGTATTCATTGTGCAGACAAAAATGAAGAGTTTTCTATATATAATAGAAAAATATCTGTAGCACTGTTTGAAAGGCACTGACACAAACATTGCAACATTACTTTTTTAAAACTGAGATGTGGTTGACTTCTTTAGGGTATTCGTAATCGGAATTTTGACACTAAAGTTTTTTCAAAAAATTTTTAAGTTTTCATGAAAATAACGGGCCAATTAGTTTTTTGAAATATTGCAGATGTTGATTTGTTGTTCATTTTATTAAACCATTATTTTTACGTCTGCGCTGTTTTGAAATGACTGAAACGGTTAGTCTTATGAAACAGGACGAATTGTTCTCAAAAACAGCTCTAAAACTTCTAAAAGGAAACAGTTTTCTTCTTTGAGTTTTACTTTTTCTTAGATCATTGTTTGATATTTTGATAGCTCTAAATTTTCTGAAGACTTGTTTTCCAAAAAACTTTTTCAACCGAAAACCTTTGGTCCGTACGCTAGTTTTTAATTAACCCTAATGTACAGTTCATATAGTAATAGATTTACCTTTCCCCTTTTCTACTGATCATTTTATAGTGTGCTAAATCTTTTATAATCTTAGTCATATATAGACTTGATTTTTCTGCCTTACTAAGTTGAGAAAATTTATATTTACTTTATTAATATGCTGTAAACTTTCTCCAATATTTTTGCTATAAAAACCACTTAGTTATCTTTTGTTATTTGATTTACTCATAACGCAGGAATTTGCGATAGTGCTAACCTAATCTTTATTTACATTGTATCCTTTTCTATGTTAACTTTATTTGCCCGGGACGTGCCAGCACGCGCCAGAAGTTTTTGTTATCTTGCGTTAATCTGTGTTCTTGATGTATTTGTACAATGATTACTCAAATGTAAGTACGGCCCCCGGGCCTTAAAAAGCATTAATCAGAAGAACACAAAAACTCAAAATTGTCAAGCTAAAGATCAGCCGCCAGTTAATTCAGTCTTAGATTGATAACTGTTCGTTTAACCAGAAAACTGTTTTGTCAGTCGGCCCTGCTCCGAAGTAAAAACTCAAGCCGCTCTGACCCTGTTAATATTAGCGAAAAGAATTATTTAAGTGACAAAACTATGTTACGAAGTGTATTAAGACAGAATGTCACATTACAGCCGTAAACAATAAAGACTGATAGCAATTTTAGCGGAATTTTGTTTACATCATTAAATAATTGATTTTTAGTCAAATAATTTTATCGTAACTTTTAGGCTTGAAAGTAAATAAATCCTCGTGACTTTTAATGCTCGTAATTTTTTTAGGCTTGAAACTAAATGACCATCAGAACTTCATAAAAACGAGCTAAATTTAGAGTTTTCTGTTCGCTTTTAGCTTTGTTTTCTACGCGATCTTTCACCCATCCCCCGTCCGATAATTTCCCTTTTTTCGTGTATGAAACATTTTTTTCGTGTGTGAATCAAAACTTGATTCTGAGACCTACAAAATGATGTTTTTTCTTTTGTCTCTACGATGTGTAAATAAAAATTGAAAATTTGATTAAAGAAAAAATGTCAGCCTCGCATGTATATTCCTCAATTTTAAAAAAGAGGTTGGAACAATAAATTGATTTTGTTAATGTAACTTAATTAAGAAGTTGAGTGCTTGCGGCAATTGGAATCGGGCAATTTTGTTCGAAGTAGCTATCTTTTTTCAAATAAAAGGTATCCATGCCTGAAAATAGGCTGTGATCTCAGAATTCTCTTGCTGTGATACATCGAGAAAGCTGAATTAAAAAGTTTATACATAAACATTGTGTCGTTATTAGAAGCTGTATCAAATGAAGGGTTTCGATATAAACTCCTCTGTAAATCGAAATATAGGTCAACGCAATTTATAGGAAGTAATTTTATGTCTCAAGGACTTTTCTCCTGGTTGTGCATGATTTTTAAATAACTTCTAAATTTTTCAAGGATATCATTCACGATCCGGGTCGAGGAGCACCTTTAGCAGTTGTGGAGTTCAGAGATCCTTACAAGTTCAAGAAAAGGAAGGAACTGTTCATTGCTTCTGAGGGTTTGTTCACGGGGCAGTACATCTACGCGGGAAAGAAGGCTGCTCTCACCACTGGAAATGTATTGCCTATTGGAAACATTCCGGAAGGTTTGTCATGCAAGGCTTTTTTATTCAAAAAGGATTGATTGAAGTAAAACAAAATTAGCTTTTTGGAATTAGTGAACGCTTTGGGAAGTTAAAATGGGAAAATGATTGACGCCACTTCTAGTAACCTGTTGACATGAATTGACGAGAGTTTGATCTGTTATGGTCAGGACTTTATCAGTGATTTATATCCGAAAGAGTTTTTGTCATATGACTTCATTGGTGAATATATTCAAGGTACTCTGGTGTGCTCTGTGGAGGAAAAGACCGGAGACAGAGGTCGATTGGCCAGAGCTTCCGGCGACTTCTGTGCTGTCATTTCACACAATACAGACACGCAGAAGACACGAATCAGATTGCCGTCCGGCTTGAAGAAAATTGTGTCATCCAAAAATCGAGCCATGATTGGAATCGTAGCCGGTGGTGGTCGAACTGAGAAGCCGTTGCTTAAAGCTGGTCGTGCTTACCATAAATTCAAGGCAAAGAGGAAGTGCTGGCCAGTGGTTCGAGGTGTGGCTATGAACCCCGTGGAGCACCCGCATGGTGGTGGTAACCATCAGCATATTGGATCACCAAGTACTGTTAAGAGGTCGACGCCTCCAGGACGAAAGGTCGGTCTGATTGCGGCTAGAAGGACTGGTTTGATCAGAGGAGGCAGAAAGGAGAAATTGGCCGAAAAGGAGTAGTGGCCTGTTAATAGAAAATGACTGAAATATATTTCTTTTAGTCGTTTCTTTAATTGTTTCCTGAAATGATCAATTTCAAGTTGAAGCACTCCATTATTTTTCGCCGGCAGAAATCTGGGCTCTGTGGGTGGCTAATAGTATAATCTGTCAAGTTTGTAGATTCCCTAGATCATGGATAGCTTAAAAGTTATCCATGCATTTTTAGTCTTAATAGTACAAAGTTTAGGTTAGGCTCGAGATGTTTTGGAGGTATTTTCCTGTAGAACATGAGTTAAGAGTGTGCAATCTGCTCATATGCTTTCATGATTCAAAGCCTTAATACATTCCGAAGGTAACATTCGTTTTCGCGTCTTTCAAACATTGAAATGATTTTGTTGAATTTTCAGATGAAAAATGGGCAAAAAGAAGCAGTCATATCTGGCTTCTTCTGGTTTCAGTGGGTTTGGATTCTCTGATGGCGTCTTAAAAGGGGTCGTCAAGAAAGGTTACAACAATCCCACGCCCATTCAGCGAAAATGCATTCCCATTATAATGGATGGAAAAGACGTTGTTGCCATGGCACGCACGGGTAGTGGGAAAACGGCTTGTTTTCTACTTCCAATTTTACACCATCTCAGAGAGCATGACAATTGTTCAGGACCACGTGCCTTAATTCTGTCGCCTACAAGAGAACTAGCATTGCAAACATACCAATTTTTCAAAGAACTGGCAAAATACACTGGCTTAAGAGCCAGCGTTGTAATCGGTGGAAGTAGTATTGATAAAAATTTTGAAGCGTTGCATAGTCAACCCGACGTTATCATTGCCACTCCTGGACGTCTGACGCATGTTTTAATGGAAATGGAATTAAAACTAGCAAATATCAAGTATTTCGTTTTAGACGAAGCAGACCGTTTGTTCGAACTTGGCTTTTGTGATCAAATAAAGCTAATTTCAAAGCAAATTGGAGTTGAGCGACAAACGCTGCTCTTTTCAGCGACTTTGCCTCAGACGCTCACAGAGTTTACCCGAATTGGATTACACGATCCAGTTTTAATCCGACTCGACAAAGACGAAAAGCTGAGTGAATTTTTAAAGCTCAACTACATAAACGTTCGAAGCGTCCAAAAGATTCCGTTGTTGCTTTACCTCTTGTGTGAAAAACTACACAACAAAGATAAAACTGCAGTATTTTTACCTACCCGACATTACGTTGAGTACGTTCACGAATTGCTCACTGGTTTGAATGTCGAAAGCACTTTTATATACAGTTCTTTAGACCAAGAAGCGAGGTCTGAAAATATATCTAAATTCAGCAACCGGGCAAGAGTATGTAATATTTTACTCGTAACTGATATCGCGGCTCGTGGAATTGATATCCCTGTATTGGACAATGTTATTAATTTTAATTTCCCTTGCTCGCCCAAGTTATTTGTTCACAGGGTTGGCCGAGTAGCAAGATCAGGCCGATCCGGAACTGCTATAAGCTTTGTTACTTCGGAAGAGCTAGCGTATTATGTTGACGTCCAGTTGTTTCTTGGCCGACCTATCTCATTAGCCGATAAAGACAGTTCGGAAGATGAAGACGGAATTTTAGGAGGTGTCAATAAAGAAACAGTTGCTGATTATTTCGATAAAATCAATACTATTGCTAGCCTTGAAGGAGCTGACTATGAATCACTACGGGAAACCGCTGATCGTAGTTTGATTCAATATGCTAAAACATGTCCGGCAGCTTGTCACGAGAGTTCAAAACGAGCTAAAGACCTAAATTTGGAAAACTTACAAATTCATCCGTTTTTGCGCTTGAAGTCGACGGATACAAATGTTCAAGATTTCTTAAACAGTATTAAGAACTATAAATCAAGTAAAACTATTTTTGAAGTGAACCCAACGAAAAATATGAACGCATTTCAAGTCATGCAAGAAACTAGAAAACGTCACGGAGAATCCATTGAAGATTTCTCGGCCAAAAAAGCGCGTAAAGAAGCTGAAAACTCTAAGCATGCGCAACAGAAAGTAGCTGACGGTTTTATACCGTACAACTCGACGAATCAGCACTTTGAAAAAGGCTTAGAAATTAGCCAATTTGAAAAGGAAATTCGAAGTTCGGCGTTTGATGTTATTGTTGATGATGAGAAAAAATTAGCGGAAAAGCGATCACAGAAAGTGTGGGATAGAAAGCAGAAACGGTATAAAGGTATTAGTGAAAATAATAAGAAAATAACAACCGAAAGTGGAGCCAAAATTAGTGCATCCTTCAAAACTGGTCGCTACGAACACTGGCTCAAAAATAAAGGCAATGCAAAGTCGGGCGATAGAAATTTTGAAGACTTTGTCAAATCAACACAGGCCGAGAATAAGCATAATAAAGGAAGAAATGAACTGAAAAACGCAGATCAAGTCGCCAAGGTTAGGAGACAAAAAGCCCGCAAGATGGAATTTGACAAGAGGCGATATCAGGAAAAAAAGTCCAGACATGAAAATAAATCTGGGAAAGGTGGCCAGAAATTTAAAGGCAAAGGAAAGAAGAAGAAATAGTGTATTAATAGTATAAAATTTGTGATTCAATTCATGTTCTGCCCCGAGTTTTCACAAGATGCTGTGTGTTTAATTTTGTTACCTCTAGTATAGGGGGAAAAGTGACATAGTTGGATGAAGCCAACTTTTCCCGCTTTATTTAAAAGTTATTTGGAATTTAAATTTTTCTCGTAAACCAGATTCCGGTTTTGAGAGGGAATCGAAACACTTGTGTTTGTTCATCTTTTCGTTTTAAATTGATACAAAGACAGCCTCCCATTTTTAGTGCTTGAAAAGTTTAAAATTTTGTGCCAGTCTGAATTTATTTTGGCAAAAATTTTGAGACTAAAAGAAAAGTGCATCATGGAACCTGGAACGAGTTTCAAGTCTTGATCTGTACTTCTTCAAAGAAATACACGTCTTGAATTGACAAATCAGTACTGATCACGTGTTATCTCATGTCTTAAGACGTGAAGACGTGTCAACTCTTGCTCAAAATTGGCAAAAATTGTTAAACATTTTTTACGAGCAATTTGTGAATTGAACATATACTTAAAGTACAGTACCCCATATATTCACTCCGAAACAATTTTTTTTCAATAGGCAGAAAAAAGTGGCTATGACTGGTATCTTTCGGCGGTATCAGATTTTTTTTCATTCTCTATCAATTGAACTTTGTGGAAGTGCTTGCATTTTCTTGTGCTTGTTTTGCTTCCGAGAGTTTCATAGGGGAGCCACTGTAAATGGCGGCCTTTTTCTTTCTTTACGAAACGAAAGCAAATCAACAATAAAAACTGTGCTCAATAGTTGACCCAAGTCTTGGGCAAGGCATGATTTAAGACTTGACAAGTCTACAAATGGACATGATCATCAGAGCTCTGATACAGCAGTGATCCAATACTTGCAATTTCACTGAAGCAGTAATGATTGAGACTTTACATTCAGTCCGTGAACTTTCCAGAAGAATTGATTGTTAAAGAATGATCTATTTATTTTCCATCAATTGCACTTTTTGCCTTTCGGTTTTTCTCGCTACGATACAATTGAAATTTGATATAGCTATAGTAATATAATTATTTTAGCTGTCAGTGATCAGTTGTTCAGATTTTATTATAAATTATTTTGAAATTTCTGATTTTTCCCTCACTATTTTGTTATCCTGTAAAAAAAACTATTCTTTAGTCAAGTTGGACTGCAGTGGTTTTCCACCAAGGTTGTGTTCGGTCCGGATTTTGCTGTTCTACACGAAAAAATTATGGAGTTCAAGTTTCCAAATTTTTGAATTTTTCAACTCACTGCTTAAAAGTGCTTCACACTTGATATTCCTTGCTTCTCATGTTGCCCAATTCAGATCACGAACATAATTGCTAAAATTACACTGCAGTACTGAGCCGAGCTAAATTGTTGAGCTGTTTTAATTTTTAATTGTTTTGTGTTCTGTATTTCCTTTAAAAGAACAGCGAAGAAAAAGCTGAGTAACGTTCTTGCAACGTTTTGATCTAGTGAAATGATTTATGTGTTTGTTTTTTGTTTTTCATCGTTTTTATCAATTGCCCCTTCTATGCATTGCTAGTCTCTAAGTATGCGATTCACCAAAACTGTTTCGCAGAGTCGATTTCATAGTGTGAATTGCGGTTCTTTTTTTTAAAATTTTGAGACCCCTCCCTCCCCATACTATACTCAACCCCGACTCACCTGTGTGGAAATCTGTTTTTAACAGCCGCAAGATGATAGCTGGCTTATCTCTGTGTTTTACAATCCAAAGATTTGAATTGTATTGGTGTCCAGTCTTTTTTGATGTATTGACGAATTTTTCTGATGACTTTCAGCTTTCGAAATAGGATTAACATGCAAGGCTTGTCGGGCATTAAAGTGCAAAAAGATCCCTCAGCTGACTTTAGTAGTCTTTAAGGTGCTTTTTGTACTGAACTTCGTTTCTTCTTTCTGTTTTCACATGCTTCTGCCTTATGATGCATGCCTATGTATCCAGCAAGTTTTAATTTGGTTCCGTTTCCTTTTCTTTGCCTTGCCACAAATTAATTGAAAAACATAGTATTCAACACGATTTTATTGAAAGTATTTACATTTGGAATGACGTTATTGTTTTTTCTCTAAATTTGTGAAACCGTGTTTATCTTTTTGATTCGTAGTGGTCATTTGATCTGCTGGTCAGATAGTAGTTTTAAGTTTTGTCAATTCTTTGGATTGCAATTCAGGACTTGTCGTACTATATTTTGTTCTTATTTCGTCCTCAACATTTTTGTTACGAACATATGGCGTCACAATCACTTCAAATCTGCTTTGTGATCAGTCATTCATGCAATTTCAGCTGAAGTGTGTGCATGGCATATTTTTTTCACTCTTAGTGAAGCTAGTTTTTTAATCATTCGCATGATGAAGTTTTAAATTCCCACGTGACTTATCTCATTCTCAAAACTGAGTTCTTCACTCTGCAAGTGACCTTTCTTTGCTCTAATTCAGAGAGATGAGATCAAGTGAGTATTTGTCACTGAAAAAAGATTCCTAATCAAAATATAACATCTCAGTATCAATCGTTTTTTGGTCTGTCTGACTTACTATATTTTTGAGACTGCAGATATACAAAGCTTATTCGGCTATTTTCTCACTATCTGCCAGTTGTTTTTTTAGTTTGACAAGTGGTACTTTAGTGGCTCATTTACTAAGCCGTTGTTTAAAATGATTCTGATCATTAGGAGAGATGGTCTGATCATTAAGATCAGATATCTTCCACATTATCATTTGGAAAGGCTGGATTGTTAGATTTGTTGAGAAGTTTTTGTCCAAAGTTTAATGTACATCAAAAATTGGATAGAAAAACTCGTTAAAAAGAAATTTTAATCACTCATCTGATAAAAAGAGCCCCTGTGCTTAAATTTCATGTAGCTCTCAAGTTATTCAGCTTTGAAAACTTATGAATAAGTTGTCACAGTGATAGAAAAAATTTCAATATTTATTTTAATTGAAATAGGACTTTCAAGTTTTTTAAAACCTTGCTGACTTATGAGGTATTTAGATGTTTGTTTTAATATTCTGACCGCATGCATTGAGGGAAGAAACTCTAAATAAGCCTGGCCACCCTAAATTTCTGTCAGAGAAAGGTGGAAGTGGTATCATCTGAGGACTCCTGCAGTGTATATTTATATATGGGTTTTTGTCTTTTTCTTTTTTGAGAAGCCACGAGTTTCTAAAATTGTATGTTTTTCTTAAAAATTTAGAGAAAAGTCAATCGAACTGCTGAAGAAGTACATTGACTCATTTAAAAAAAAACAATTTGAAATTTAAAGCCATTACTTCTAACCCTATATTTAGTCCAGTTGATAGAATAAATACTCAAATTTACAAACTTTTTAACCTTGATTTTATTCCAGGCTATTGGGTGCTCCTTGAAAAATTAATTGGAAATCATTAGTAGAAATCTTTGTTAGTGGAGAGCATTTTAACATACAAAGTGAAGAAAATTGTTAAATAGTTAATCCGAGCTACAAATCACGCTAAAAGGTCTAAAAATTCAAAAATTCTTGCAAAGGACTCCTCGAGTTGGCGTTTCGATTCTTCAAGTAATGTTGTGAAAGTGAAAAGGCAAAAAATAAAAATGGTAAACCATAACACGTGAAATCAATATTTAATATTTTCTAAAACGGTACCAAGGAAAAAAAGCGTACATTAGAATTTCTGACTTTTCTGTCTCGAGCAGGGATATACAGTGTAACAATTAAAATCATTCCCCAGAATGTTAACTCTTCGGTATTTGAAATATTAAAATGACAGAAATTATTTTAATTAATGAATGTTGCCAATCTTTTAATTGAGTTGGCTTTGTTTGAACGAGAATTGCACGAAACTGTTGGTTTAACAAAAAAATGGCAAGGATCACAGAAAATTATAATTTTTGATGAGAATTTTTGTTTTGAAGATCATGCTCTTCTGGAAATATTAAATTCAAGACCGCGAAATTATTTACGAGCCCCAAACATAAATTTCAACAGAACAAAAAACATTTTACTGTGACTTTGAAAACTGTCACTATACTTTAGGGTTTCGAGATCTTTAATCTAAGACAAGTTAAAGATTTCGTAATTTGATTAGAAGAAAAATCCGAACACACAATGGTGCTACCTCTTTTGAATTTCTGAAGAAATTTTGTCTTAAATAGTTTGATGAGATTGTTTCAATTAGGCAAGACGGGTGGAAGTTGAGTGTTTCGATTTTTCCCTCTAACTTTTTTTTCTTTGCACTTCTTGAGAATTGTGCAATTGTCATTATAGATCCTAGGTTGTCTAGTTCTTTTTTACCTTTCGTTTCAGATTTTGACTAAAGAATGAAAACGATCACTGATTTGCCTGCTGAAATTCTGGAAAGAATTTGCTGCTATCTGATCCCTGATTGGCTCGAACTACAATCTCAAGCAGCTTTCAGAGTTAATATGAAGAATCTGGTAGCTTTTCGTGACACCTGTTCTGCTGTGCACGACCTGATTAGCTCTTTTCCGTTAAATTTTCCTTTACATATCGATTTTCCGGGCACCAAAGAAATTTCTCAACTCTTAAGATTGTTTGGCAATATACTTTTTAAATACTTGTGCTGCTATCTGAATTAGATACACTATTTACTCTTTTGAGTCTGCGTATAACATTGTGGTATATGAGGAATTTCATTCCTCCCATGATTGGAAGGAATATTTGAATGATAAAAATAATGCTGTTATTCTGTTGGATGAAACCCCTTAATGTTGTATTCCTCCTGATTGAATTTTATTAAAAGAGTTGGAAAGAGTAAAAAACAGTTAGTTGAAAATCAGGCTTTGAACCCGCATTTTACTCTTAAGATACTAGAGGTAAAACAAAATAATAATATAGAAATCAGCACTTTATAATATGGTACAACAAATTCCGTATTTGATAAGCTTGAGAAGCTTATGTGATTTTGATGCTATTTGATAAGAACCAAATTATTTGGTTGCTTGACCGTCGAAGTAATTCGAGTGACTTTGAAAAATATGAGCTTTACAAAATATTGGAGCGCAAGTACGGTGACCACAGGTTCATGAACTTCTTCTGTACTTCGGTAAATTAGTAACTTAGTGTTGAGAACTTTCGACTGCAGCTGACCGATAGTGCAATGGAATCAAACTGGAAAGTCTCTCATTTATCAATCGCAGTTAACGATTTGATAGAAAATTTTGACCGTGAAACATGGGAATTATCTCTCAAGAGAATATGTGCGCGTTACAATTTGGATGTCAAAGTAGTAAAGTTTGTGTGTGGTGAAAATTGCTATTTGTGGACAGTGGTTGCTGTTTTTGATCTGTTCGACAGTTTTGCCATCTTTCGCAAAGACGTAGACGTCCGCATTGAAATGTATTCTTTGGAACTGAACGAACATGTCGCATTGAAAGATTCTAATTGGCAAAGTAGCCGGAGTCTCGAGTCGTGTAAGACGTTGGAATTGTACTGCCCACCGCATTTGCTTGACACGATGTCTGCAAGGGAAAAGATTAGTTATTTTACCAACTTGACTAATTTGTATCTCTTTTCGAGGATTGACATTGATCTGGAGGACTTGAGATGTTTGAAATTTCTCTCGAGGTTATATTCTACGAGACTTCACTACAGTGTGTCGACCTCGGCGAGGGAGCAAATAGTTTTCCTGTTTTTGAGGGAGCTGATATTGTTCGATTGCTCTGCTTTTTCGCAAAGTGATTTGCCAAAAATTATTGCGCAAATATTTCCAAACTTGGAGACATTCTGTTTTGATTCAATATATAAGAACTTTTCAACAGAACGCGATATTTGGGGCAAGCTTCCGTCTCATTGTGTTAATCTAAATATTTCGGCATACTATTTACAATGCTTTTCAAACAACTGCTCTATCAATAATCTTAAGGTTGACTGCACCCTTTTTTCTGACAAATTTGCCGAATTTATCCTTGATTCTAAGCGGATTTTGAGGAGTATATCGATAGCGATTACGATGTCAAATATTCAAAGTGATCAGTTTTTAGCGTTTTGTCTGGACGTATTGAAAAGACAAAGCAGTTTGCAGCTGTTCTCTGTGATTCTTTTATCTTCCGAAAGACCTGAAGAACTGCGAAAGTCTTTATCGACGTGGATTGTTAGCAATAAAGAATTTCTGGACTCTTTGGAGAATTTAAAGGCTTTTTTGTTCAACCAATATTACATTGTACTTCGGGATACTTTAAATGCCTCGGATGTTGATTTCATGTTATATATGGACAGCAACTTTGAGTGGATGTTTCGCAAGCAACACGCTGGACTCTCAAACCGAAGTGTACCTTTTTCACAGATGAATTGGGAACACGAATTTAACAGTATGGCGTGATTGTGTCCTTACTGCCAGAGACGTAAAGGAAAAATTTTACAATGAATTTTGTTTCCTTGTGAGGTAAAAAACACGAGTTTTACAATCGATTTGTGTCTTGCGTTTCGTGATGTCAATTTCTATCGTGAGTTCTTTGCTTTAAATCATTTTTACTCCAGGCGTACCGCGAGCGTTCTCTCCTTTAAAAACGGAAAATTTATCTGTTAGAGAGATTGCGTATGGACAACAGTGTCAAATAGACGGCCAATTGTCACTCTTCTCTAAGCAAATTTATTTCTCTCTTTCAGAGTAATCCGTGTTTAAAGAACAACGGCATCAAAAAAATTCAGTCAAGATCGAAAAGAGAAATCGAAATACTAATAGAATAAAACCATGAATATTTTTATACCTATAATTTTTTTAATTTATTCTTTCATAGCTCGCTAAGCGAGCTATTACTGACCGTCTCTTCGTTTGTTATGAATTAGAGACGCGTGTTGGTTTTCTCAATTTTCCGGAGCTGGAGCTTTTTGCTCAGGACCTGAAATTCTGGTTAATTGCTTTCGAACATTCACTCATGTGGTCGAGTATTGACTTTGATATCAAACGTTGACGTCCGTCTTTTAATGTTGACTGTCGGGGCACTGTTGTCGGGGAGATTAATTTGCACGCTTTTGGAAGTCTAATTTGCACGCTTTTTCACCTTTTAAAATTTCTTGTGTTTTGAAGCATTGTCCATATTATTTAATTCCAGTTCTCAATAGTACTTTTTGGCGGCCTGCCTGATTATAATTAATGATAACAATTCGCATTGAAAAGAGGTATTTTTTCCTCTTTCGAATTTTTTATGCTGATGAAGATTTCCTCCTGCGAAGCGACAGTTTTTCAAAACAGATTATTTCACTTTTTAAAAGTAGTTCTAACATATTTTCTCTCTATTTGGCTCTGTTTTCCATATTGTTGACAGCTTTCTGGAGTTCTAATTTTAAAAAACATATCTCGGACTTCAATTGTTCTTCTCTATTTTTCAGAATCATTATAAGTTCGTTTTTACGGATAATAAGAGTGAAAAACTGAAATTTGCTTTACGCCGGTTGGTTTAATACAAAACTTCCGAATCTTGAGTTTACTGTAATTTTATTTGGTATTTGAACAATCAATTTTTGAGTTTTTCAGTTTCTTATATCAAAAGTCGTACAACTGACTTCAATCGTGAAAAAATCAATTCTGGTGATTAATAAAAGGCGTATGACATTTCAATAAGATTATGTAACAAACATTTACTAGACAGGGAGGAATCTGTGGACGATCCCATTTTACATGATGATGGACTACTTACATAATAATGAAAATTGTTTCACATGCTAGTAGTTCCATTACAAAAAATCAGAATCAATAATAATGAACAGAAATTATCAATGCAATTGCGTTATAGCTAAGTATATTCTATTTACATAAACAACAATGATGTCTAACTGTATGAATAGCCATTTGTAATAATTCAGACAAATTAATTACAGTTGAAACTGCTAAAGCAGAGTTAAGGAAAACATTGTTGATGTCATAAGCATGCAAAAGAGTAAAAAATTATTTTATTTTAATATGAATTGCCTATGCGTTGATTATATGATGAATATTGTATCTTAATACCTATCCAAATACTTATTTGATGATTTCAAGTTTTTTAGGCAATATTTACATAACGATCAAGTTCATAAGGTTGAGGTGTGACCTTGTTGCGGTTTTTTTGCGTTTTTGGTTTTTTGCTGCGGTCACATGCGATTTTATACTGCTCTGAAAACTGAGACTTTAAACAATAAAAAAGTTCAAGTGGGATTAATTTCGAGCTAAAGGTCTAAATAAAAAAACTCATCTAAGGATGGAAATTTGGCATTTTCCTTGTCAAAAAACTCACGACAGATGTGAACCTGTGGATATACCTAAACGAGTGCAGGTTAATCTAACTTTGAAAACAACCTACATTTGGGGGTCTGACTACTGTCCTTGAGGATTTAGAGCACTTCAAGGTTGCAACGTGTAAGACTGCAAGTGTAAGACAGCAAGAACACCCGTGTATGATTGCAAGTGATTAAACTCATTGTCAGGTCAAATTAAAATTTTGAATTTTGGAACAATTTTACTGCGAGGAAAAATAGCATATATCAAGGTCATTGGCTTTTTATCGATAAATTGACAAAAATTGGGATAAAATTTCCGCTACATGTATAGTTAGAGATATGAAAGTGCTTAAACATGCATGTTGGGTATCAGCAGGGAATACAAGAATACATAAATGCTATAAGCCAATTAGACAATTGTCGAATGAAAGAAACTGAATTTTATGTTTATTTGTTTCAAGATCGCAAGAATCGTTTTTCCAGGAAACACATTTTACATTTTTAAAAAAATTTTTCATTTATTATTGATGAACGTTTCGTCTTTCTGTCAGAAGCTCTGAAATTCTCTCGTAAGGTATATCGTCTTTCTTTTTACCCTTCTTGTCCGTAGCTTATGTTTCTATCAATTTTTTTGAGTTTGAAATTTTTAGATTTGATTCTCATATTCTAATAATATTTGTTCTCGGATTGTTAAATTAAAACAACAGCCTAAAACTAAAACCGTTTCATCAAGTACCTCAAAAAAATTATATGCATAAGCTACGAAAATTTTCTTATTAATATGCATAGAAAAACATCTCTCAAGATGTGAAGAAGAAAGCTGAGCTGTTTATTATTCAAATCGCATTTTAATACTGGTACTTCGTAAAATTTAGTCTGATATGCAATTTTAATGCTCTATTTTTTTTGAAAGCTATCAGAGATAGCATTTTTGGAGCAATTGAGACGCCATCTGTTTTGAAAAGGCAAATCAACTTCGATATGTTTTGCCCGCTCTTCAGCTCTCATGAAATTTTGTTGTAACAATTTTATCATGTTGTGTGGGTTCTTCACTAAGGTTCTTAGGTCAGTCTGTGTATTAGCGTGGTTTTTGATACAGTTATACCACCAATGTGTATTTAAACTTCTTCTCAGTTGGGTAACCTCATTTGCTTTGTGGTTAACTGAACTCGTCAGTACTCATTAAATCAATCAGTTAGTCAGAATGGCATTTTTGTTTTCCTTTGCTTGAATTGTATTCCAGGTTTTCTCCGGGTTTTTGTATGACTTTCTCAAATAGAACTATTCGTTTCACCTGCTTTTTTGCCGCTGATAATATAACCCAGATAATCGAAATAATTATGACATTAAAAATGGTTTCACTTTCCAGTATTTTGCAGTTCTGAAGCAAAGTGATGCGGCTACAAGAAGCTTGGAACGAGAAGCGTTTCTGGGATTACACTTGTGGAACCGCTGTTTCCCTAATGATATTTGGGTTCGTTTTTGATTATCTAGATAGAGCGTGAAAACATTGTTTTATCAAAATTATTTTAACTTCTGCAGCCACTGTTACTAGTGTTTTGGACTAAACCGTTTTTGCTGAGAAAGTGGCGAGTATCACAAACATTTAACTTGTAATCAAAAGTAATCGATTTGACTTTTGAACTGTTAAAAACTGCAAAAGAGTTAATTTTGCGAAGAGTTAATGAAAAAGACTGATTAAGAGCAATCAAAATTGTCAATAGTGCAAAAAATTTCAGACTTAAGGGGTCCGTGTTGTTTCAACACGTGTTAGGAAAACACTTTTGATAATATTCATCATAATTTATAGTGCAACTGCTTATTTCGTAATTGAATGTTACGCAGGTTTTTTGGTTCCTCTGAAAACTCAAGTTTTTCTCCCTGTTGTTTGTTTCAAACTTCAGCTAAATAACTCAGCTTTTTTCTAACAGCTTGATAAAACAATTGTTGTTTCTAAATGTCATTTTGATATAATGATATATGCTATGCTTTCGAAAGCGAATGTGGGAACATTCTGTGCCACGCACTGAACAAGCGAGCCTTCTTGTTTTAATTTGGCTAATGACAGTCAACTGAGGAAACCTCACTCTAGTTTGAAGTTGTTTTATTTAGTTCGTCAATTGTTCTAAATTAATTTGTGATGTAACGGTCTGCTATTTAAACTTATTTTGTTGGTTTTGAGGTTGATTTTTTGGTTTTGTTTTTCATTGGTGTTTTCAGACTGAAGGTTTGCGATTCCATAGATTTTTCTGGCCATTTGATGGCTTTGTGCATTTATTTCAAAGTCTGTTTATTCCAAATCATAAGGGATACGAATGCTATTAGGGGGCACATGCTGTTAATGACGGAGGCTTGCTCTGAGGTCCTCTAATTGTTTACTACTGGAACACAAAATTTCTGGCAAGACCGTTTTTTGACATATAGCACCAATAAATAACTTAGAATTCAACTTAGCAGCAATTAGAACGTTTTTTCCGTACCCGCTTTAGTAAAAGCTAAGGAAAAACGCCGTACAAAATTAACAGCAGTAGTTATCATTGGGTCACTGCAGTTTCATCCGTTAATCATTCATTCATTTTTTTTGGTTGATCATGTGCTACGGGGGGTCATTGCGAACTTCATCACCATTGATGTGGGTTTAGAAACTTATTCCTGAACTCAGAAGTTAATTTGTTCGAGGTGCATCTCATATGTCCAAACATCAATACGATACAGTAAATCAAGTTGATAAATCTAGTTCATTAGAGGAACGGATTTGGTAGAGAAGCCCTTGCTAAAGGAGAGCAGTATGTTGAAGCATGAAGAAGAAAAAGTAACAACGGTTCTGAAAGGAGCTCCGTATTTTGTCGTTCAAGCAAAAATGATCGCGGACTCTTAAATGAGCTCAGTTCGAGACGCAATGGTCAATGGATAAAGTACATGAGAGACGACGTGATCTAGCTGATTATAAATGATTAATTGCTTTCAAGCGAAGTTTGTAGCAATTATATTGTCCCGTGGTCTTGACCGATTTAATGCGATTTTTCGCTTGACCGATTTTTCGTCTGACGTTTTTTTTGTTTCTCCTCGAAGAGGGGATAAACAGGTGAAGCCCGGAGAGCATTTAGTGACTGAGCAGCTCTCTTGGAGCCTTATGCATTACTAGTCTCTAAGTATGCGATTCGCCAAAAAATATTTTGAGGAGACAAATTCAGAAGGGCGGCCTAATCTTCGAAGTGTGACCCCCGACTCACACGACCCCCGCCCACCCTCCTTCGCCTCATTTGGATCCCCTCTTGTGCAGCCCTCCTAACCCCTCCTCATCCTCCCCTCCCTCCCTCCCCCCCCCCTCCTTGACCCCCGCGCACCACTTGAGCTACTCTGCGCGCGCCCTGCCCTCTGATACTAGCATCCCTAAGCCCCAGCTGACGACTGGCGAAGCCAACCGCTCGCAGGTCGTTTGAGAGCAATTGGCCCGACGTTAGTTGGTTATATTTTGTTGTTTTTTTAGCCATCATCCCTTTCACGGAGAAGCTATCTTGGTGCGGGGTTGGTCTTCTTGGCAGCTGCTTATAAGTTCATTAGCTTTTTATCAGTGGAGCTCATAACTTCTCTAACGTCTTCTAAATATTGATATTTTTACATATGTTTTTGGATTTTGGGAATAGTTCAATCTATAACAACGCGTATTTTTTCACAAGCTGTTCATTCAATGCTTTGCTAAATGAAATATTTTGCTTTAGTAAAAATTCCTTGTCCGTGGCTATTTGCTTCTCTTGATTTTCGTGGTCAAGATATAATAAATATACTTTTTCAGAATTATTTAAAATGCAGGGATTTTTGACTGGCTACCAGACAAATCGTGACAAGATTGCATCTGCGGAGGGAGATGCAGCAGCTAGCAAAACTCTGTTCTCCAAGAGCTCAAATCAAAGCTCAACTTCGGCTACTGAAAAACCGTGGGTTGAGAAATATCGACCTAAAACCATTGATGATATAGCGCACCAAGAGGAAGCTGTGAAAGTTCTGAAAAACTTGATCCAAAACCCTGCTGGTTTCCCAAATTTACTGTTTTATGGAAAACCGGGAACTGGAAAAACGTCCGCAATCCTAGCCGTTGCCAGGCAATTGTTCGGGAGTTTGTACAAAGAAAGGGTTCTGGAACTGAACGCTTCTGACGAGCGCGGGATTCAAGTCGTCCGTGAAAAGGTGAAAACCTTCTCACAGCTAGCTTGTTCATCTACTTTAAGAAGCGATGGAAAATACGCGCCAGCTTTCAAGCTTGTGATTCTTGACGAAGCAGATTCGATGACGACAGCTGCGCAATCAGCTTTGAGGAGAACAATGGAGAAGCAATGCAAAAATACTCGGTTCTGTTTGATTTGTAACTACGTCAGCCGAATTATTGACCCAATAACGTCTCGTTGTATGAAATTCAGATTCGAAAGCTTGCCAGAAGATGTTATGATTAAACGTTTGCAGCAAATAGCCGAAAATGAGAAGCATATTAAGGTTGCTGGACCTGAAGTTTATAAAGAGATCATTCGAGTTATCGAAGGTGACTTGCGAAAGTCGATCACATTGCTTCAAAGTGCTTCACGTTTTGCGGATGAAATTACTGTTGAGACTATTTCTGAATTAGCAGGTGTGGTTCCGGATGAAGTAATTGACAACTTCATTTCGGCCACGAAGCAGTCGAAAATTACACAATTGCAGACGATTGTGAATGACGTAATTTTGGACGGATTTCCAGCCAATCAGGTAACTTAGATTTTATTGAACCTTTTTGATGATAAGTTTATTATTAAGCGGTCATTACTTTTTCCTTTGCATTTTTCTATGGTTTTTATTCCAAAAGGGACAAAAACGAGGAGTCACGCTCATAAGTTAAATGACAGCTGAACAGTTATTTACAAATTAAGGTATGAATTAACCTTAACCTATTTAAAAATTTCAATTGACATCTATTGGTTTTCATTAAATAAAAGTATTTGTTTTTTAAAAAAAAACACGTTTTTTTTAAGTTTGCCCTCTTGGTTCTTTTTGTCTACTTGTTACCTAATGTCATTGTTCAGAGGTCAGATGCGACAATTTTGGTATTCAATGAAGGTGCCAGCGGTATTATTTTTAAGGAAGAGATCAGGGTTTTACCGGCTCGGACACCGTTTGCGTGCAAATTTTTATGGAGTTCTTGTTAATTGCTCTTGAGCGAAGTTCATAGCAATTATTGTAAACGTGTGTCTTTTTTATCCAAAATTTTTGCTTGATGGTTTTGACTTTTCGAGTGACTTTTACGCCCCTGACTTATTGCGTTTCGCGTGATCTAAAAATGCCACTCAATCACAATTTCAAGCAGCTTAACTCAATTGGCGGCAATTTAATACTCAAAATCAAATGAAAAGTGCGCCGAAACTGGCGCCATTTTTTACTTTGAATCTTAATAGTGGTATATATTCACCTCTAATGCGGTTATTCGAAGCGCACTATTGAACTTCTGAGTCCCATTTCGCCTTGCACCTCCCTCCTTCCCCCCCCCCCCCGACTGAAGCAGGCTGCAATTAATTAAAACTCCCACTAGTCGTTGAAGAGCAATTCTTCCAACGTTTAGTCGGTTATGTTTTTTTGTAGACGTACGACACATTCTGGATAATGACAGGTTCCACTGCAATTATATTAAGGTGTGAATTAACCTTAATTTTAAAAAAAGGATTCAGTTGATATTTTAAATTTTTTGTTAATTGAAAGTGTTTGTTTTCAACAAAAGCAAACGTTTTTTAAAAAAATTTTCTTTGTTCTTTTTTTCACTACGTTTAACCTGGCCCCATTATTTAGAGGTCACGTGGCTCATTTTGGTGTTCAAAGAAAGCGCAGTTGATTGTCTTATTTTTTGCTGAATTGATTATGGTTTTAACGGCTTCAACGCTGTTTTCTTGTAAACTTTAATGGACGTCTTTTGTCTGAATTTTTTGTTTTTGTAGACGTACGACAAATTCTGGATAATGACAGGTCTCAATATCTTCATATTGGGGTATGAATGAAAATTATCCTATTTAAAATTTTCAATTGAAATCTAATGGTTTTATTAATTTTATTACGTTGTTTTAACTTTGCCGTGTTTTTGCCCACTTGTTACCGATTCTCATTAAGGGTTGTTCCCATGTTTTTTCTTGTGATGTATGATTTAATTTGTTAAGTTTAGGTTTTATTCGACGTTAGTTTGACTTCGGTATCATTTATTTTTTTTCAAAAATGTTCTGGATGTAATTGTGGCATTGTTTCTAGGAAATTATTTTAGGTGCAAGCAATTTTGTTTTCAGCCCAATTTTTACGATGAACTTAGTAAATAGTCTCCACTTGCTCGTGGGAGGCTATTTAATTTCGTTTCAGCTTGTGTGATTTCCTTTATTGTGTATTCAGTTGCCGGGCATTGTTTTTGGGTAGCCCTAATTACCAAGGACTTTAGATTCCGGCGGAAGAATGAAATCTTCGAGAAATATTTATTTGCTTACTGCGTGGAAGCATTTGGCGTGAGATTTCTCCGCATCTGCTTGATCTGCGTGATACGGTTTTCAAACCTCTCACAACATAAAGAAGGACATAATTATACACAATTGACAGCATTCAACAACTGAAAAGAATGCCCGGTAAAAGGAAAAATTTAAAATGAAAACTCTCCATGCGGCCTATGTGAAGATGAATATACCTACTGCTGCTGTATCATTGGGGAAGGTCAAGGGCCTATTCTGTAAGTGTGAAACGTGCATTCTTTCACCACCAAAAGAGCAAGAAAAATTCAAAGATTGTATAGAAAAACAAGTTGAAGCTATCTCAAAACAGCTGACAGAGTTTAAAGAAGAAATGATTGCCCTGAAAAAGGCAGATATTCCGGGATGAATGGGAAATAAAGGACCGGGGATGAATGGCGTACGCAATAACAGCGTACCAGAACCAAACGACCTGACCTCACCAGAACCAAACGACTCGACGAACAGAAACTTCTCAAAAAGAGAAGAGAGCTCATCGAAGATGGAAACCCTCGCGAATCTCTGAAAATCAAAAACATAACTCTCTATCTAAATAACGAAAAATTGGAATTTTGACTAGAGTCGAGCTCCAACCATCCTCCTGATAAGTGCTAGGCCTATCAAAAAGTAAGATGGAATGAGTAATTTCGTACTGGATATGAGTGGAACGCATCCAAATATCTGCGTTATTACTGTGTTTAACCAAGAAACTCTGTTTAACCAAGATTTGAATGATGAGTTTTTCAAAGTAAGTGGTTACTGTCTCTTACAAAAGGATCGGCATTTCAGAAATAAGGAATAAATCTCGAGCAGGAGCAGTATGTGTGTATGCCAAAAGCAGCCTGTCATATTCTATTTGGCAACCCATACTGACTTGCCTGAAAACATGGACTGCGTATTGGAACACCTATTTATAATAAAGTTTTTTACATCGGTGTATATTACCCCCCTGTGTCAAATAAAGAGTTTTTGACTGATGATGATTCAATACAGAGAAGCAGCACTCCGATTCAACAACGCAGTTGTCCTTATTGGCGGTGACTTCAACATTTTCAAAGATAATGCGTTTTTGAGTCCATTGTGATGTGCAACCAATAGCATCTGCGGTCACGAGAAGTAAAACTTTGGATAAATTATTTGCCAGCGAGCCTGATCTGTATACATCAGAGACACTCAACTTGCATCTAAGGTCCGACCTCAAAAGAGTACTTTATAAACCTGTCAAAAACCCAAGAGTTCGAGGACCACCCATTCCTTTAGATGGACACAAACCTCAAAGCGTCTACAATTCAGCGTAGCCTTAGAAACCTTGAAATGTTTTGAATGTCGTGAAAAGATGCAGGCCCCTCAGTAATGTATAATAACTTCAACAGTTTATTGCGCGAGCTCCTCGGCACACATTGCCCTGTGAAAACTGTCAAAATATCCAGCAGAGACCCAGCCTACTCTTATCTACAGTATCTCCTGAGACAGAAAAACAAGTCACGAAGTAGCACCAACGTCAAAAAGCTCAATTCAGAAATACGCAGAGAAATGACTCAATCACTGGAAGAGTTCGCTCCGAATTCCAAGTCGTGATGGTCACTAGTAAAAAAAGAAAACATTTAATTCCAAAATGTTACACACCATAAAAGTGTTAACCAAATGGCAATGAACAAATCCTAAAATTCATAAAAACAATAAAAACAAATTTTACAACGTTTGGAATATTAAGAAAAATATATTGGATACTGAGAAACTAAAACAATGAAAAATTAGAAAAGGTCCCTCAACAAATCGCTATTCCAATGCATTTGGGTCCTTCAAATATTCCTTGAAATAGAATTCTTTCAGAAAACCTTTGATGTTTTTTACCTTATCGAGTTTTTGTCTTTGTTCTTATGGAGCTTCATTGTACAATTTCATGGCCTGCAGCATCAATGATTTATCGAGGAATTCCGAATTACTTTTCATAGTCGGATAAATTTTTCCTGTTCTCGCATTCTGGTTGCACCTGGAAGTTTGCAATTCATTGCTGTTGCTCAAAGCTGGTAAATGTTTCCTAACATAGTTCAAGAAAAATACCATGAATCGATATTTGAGAAATTCAACAGGCATGATTATTGCATTTTCTAAATCAGCCGAGCGATCATACTTTTTTTTGAAACACATTTTTATTCCCCAATTAAGTTGTTTTTCTAAAGTTTTCAACAGATTTTTTCTGATACCAGCGAGCATAAGAGATGAGTATTGAACTGAACGTGACTCAAAACAAGCGCGTTCAATAGTGCTACTCTAGTTTTTATAGGAAAACAGCTTCTTATATCTTTCATGATTTTGATACTGCACGCCATTCTGTGTATTATTCTTTTTGACCTCTTCTCTAAATTTTAATTTTTTGTCCAATATTATTCCTAGATATCTTACAGACGACGATTCTCCTGTTCACACCGTGAACATTGAGATATGATGGAGTTCGTGCTTTTTTGATGGAGAAAATACGATATATGTTGTCTTCTTATTGTTCATCATTAATTGATGTGATTGGAAGTAACACAATTCTTCAATATTTTGCTCCAAATGACTTCTGGCTATATTTTCATAAGTTTGATAAGAATAGAGGAAAGTGTCATCGGCGTACTGGATTACTTGACAATTATCATTATCAATAGCTCTGTGAAGATCATTCACATAAATATTGAACAATAATGGTCCTAATACTGTACCTTGTGGCACTCCTCTGGTAAGTAAAATCCAGTCAGACTCATTACCTGAGAAAACTACTTTTTGAGTTTGTCTTTCAAATAAGATCTAATCAATTGTGTAGGTATTCCGTCGAATCCTTAACATTTCAGTTTTTCTATTATTATTTTGTGTGAGATTGAGTCAAATGCTTTTGAGAGATCAGGGAATGCTCCACAAACTGTCCTCTTTTTATCCATTTTGGTTCTTTAATATTCCGTACATTGTAGTATGGCATCTGATGTTGACACTATCCAAATTGTTTAGGTGACAGCAAGTTATTTGAGAGCAAATAGTCATTAATTTGGTTCCGTATAACTTGCCAATGCGCCGGTTACTGATATTGGACGATAGTTAATGGGACCTTTTTTTATAAAGAGGTGATACCACAGCTTTTTTGAGGTTAGTCGGAAACGAAGACTCAGAACTAAACTCGCTTATTGAAAAACAGAGAGGCTCCGCAAGGACCGATTGGGCATCTCTCAACGTCTATGCGAGAATCTTTGAAGGACCCAAAGGTTCACCTTCAACCGTTTTACAAAATACTTCTTTACAAGTAACATTTTTGAAAACAAGCTGATTTGCATTTCATGTATCAACTGAGAACAATGTTTTATCAGATATTTTTCTTTCACTAAAATATTCTCCCAAAACTGAAACTTGACGTTCAAAAGGTTTGTGATGTCTTTTCCGTTCCTAATAAGCCTACCGAAGCTGTTACGCAGAGTGTCTATAACAATTCATTGTTTTTCGTTGTTCCTTCTTGTATGAGTTTCCAGCGACTTTTTTCTATGTTCAAAGCAATTTAGTCTTTTAACAAGAAAGCATCATTTTCTGATTTGAAGTTTTTTCCAGATAGGATTTTTTTTTCTATCCAGGAAAATTTTAGGTTTATCATTCCTCACTAAACAATTTTTAATGGCCCATGCACATTTATTGCTCGATTGTAATGCGAAATTAGGACATCATTTCGTTAGCTTTCTGTGGCATCCAGAAAAGACTGCAATCTGAATTCCGAATATTTTCCTGAAATTTTTCTTTAAAATAGTTCTTTTTGTCGAAGAAAGTTTTTTTTATTTGCTTTTGTTCCTTGATCAATTTTTCTTCTAATATATCAACTGTTCCGAAACGGTCACTATTCAGGATGCTCTCTGTAACAAAACTTTTTTGAAGTTTTATGTGATGATATAATCAATCAGTGTAGTCTTGTTGATACTCTGTCTTGTCCCTATCTTGGTGTAACAGGAGACCAACTTGTACGGAATAAATAGCGTATCTAATTTTCGTTTTTAGTTCTTCCCAAAAAAGTCAATATTGAGATCGCCCATCAAAATTGTTCGTTTGTTCTCAGCTGCAGCACAGTCAATTCCTAGAGCCAGTTCTGACAAACATTTCAGTAAGGTGTTTGATCGGGCAGTGCGAAAGATTTATCAAATACTTTTTTATGAACTCACATTCTACCCAGAAGCGTTCGAAGCGAGATTCGGAGGTTGTGGTAACGCGTATCCTTGAAAGACGCGCATACTGTTTTAAGGCATTCAGCATACTTCAGACTGGCCCCGGGTTTTGTTGTACATCTCCACTTTGAATCATGACAGAAGCCTTAACTATTAAGACAAAACAAATATTTAATGAACGGGTAAAAGAAATTGAAAGAAAAATAAAAGGCGTTCTCTTCTATTGTTTAACATTAAGTGGCACCTCATGAAAATTTTCATACACCAATTCACTTGCAGATACAGTTCGTGAAAATAAAATAAGTACAATAAAGAGACTGAATCTCTTTCAAAATTGAAATATAAAACAAGTAATACATCATCTCGCGTTACTATACGAATAATTAAAAATGATTATTTCCTCTGGTGCAGTAAAACGTTTGATTTAATCGTTTGCGTTGAAAGGGTTGAAATTTGTTTCTATTGAATGATTGGTTGAAAGTGCGATTGTATTGAGTATTTGCAATTACATTGTTTGATGTGAGAAAGTGTCCTAAAACTGCGTTCTTTAAAAAGGTCCTCCCTGCTGGTAATTAAAATATAAATCATCTCAAAACAGATAGTTGTAGTGGGGTAGTTTCATCGTCATTTAGTGAATGGGTTATGATTTCAGATTCATATTATTAGCAGAGTTTGCATGAGTTTCAAATTTTTTGAAAGCAGTTATTCGTTCAACTATTGTTATCAAAAGCTCTGTGAAGATCATTCACAGAAATATTGATCAATAATGGTCCTAATACTGTACCTTGCGGCACTCCTCTGGTAAATAAAATCCAGTCAGACTCATTACCTGAGAAAACTACTTTTTGAGTTTGTCTTTCAAATAGGATCTAATCAATTGTGTAGATATTCCGTCGAATCCTTAACATTAGTTTTTCTATTAGTTTTTTGTGTGAGATTGGGTCAAATGCTTTTGAGAGATCAGGGAATGCTCCACAAACTGTCCTCTTTTTATCCATTTTGGTTCTTTAATTTTCCGTACATTGTAGTATGGCATCTGATGTTGACACTATCCAAATTGTTTAGGTGACAGCAATTTGAGAGCTAATAGTCATTAATTTGGTTCCGTATAACTTGCCAATGCGCCGGTTACTGATATTGGACGATAGTTAGTGGGACCTTTTTTATAAAGAGATGAGACCAAAGAAAGCTTTTTTGAGGTCTGTCGGAAACGAAGACTCAGAAATAAACTCGTTTATTAGAAAACAGAGAGGCGCCGCAAGGACCGATTGGGCATCTCTCAACGCCCATGCGAGAATTTTTGAAGGACCCCAAAGGTTTGTTCACCTTCAATCGTTTTATCAAATCATGGACTTCTTTACAAGTAACATATTTGAAAACAAACTGATTTGCATTTACCGTATCAACTGAGAACAATGTTTTATCAAATATTTTTCTTTCACTAAAATATTCTCCCAAAACTGAAACTTGACGTTCAAAAGGTTTGCGATGTCTTTTCCTTTCATAATAAGCCCACCGAAGCTGTTACGCAGAGTGTCTATTACAATTCACTGTTTTTCATTGTTCCTAACTTCTTGTATGAGTTTCCAGCGCCTTTTTTCTGTGTTCAAAGCAATTTAGTCTTTTAACAAGGAAGCATCATGTTCTGATTTGACATTTTTTCCAGATAGGAATTTATTTCTATCCAGGAAAATTTTCGGTTTATCATTCCTCAAAAAACAAGTTTTCAATGGCGCATGCACATTTTTTGCTCGACTATATTGCAAAATTGGAACATCATTTCGTTAGCTTTTTGTGACATCCAGAAAAGACTCCAATCGGAATTCCGATTTTATTCCTGAAATTTTTCTTTTAAATAGTTCTTTTTGTCGAAGATAGTTTTTTTATTGGCTTTTGTTTCATGATCAATTTTTCTTCTAATATACCAACTGTTCCGTAACGATCACTATTCAGGATGCTCTCTTTAACTTTTTGAAGTTTTATGTGATATAATCAATCGGTGTAGTCTTGTTGATACTCTGTCTTGCCCCTATCTTGGTGTTACATGAGACCAACTTGTACGGAATAAATAGCGTATCTATTTTTCATTTTTAGTTCTTCCGAAAGAAGTCACTATTGAAATCGCCCATCAAATATATTCCTTTGTTTTCAGCTGCAGCACAGTCAGTTCCTAGAGCCGGTTCTGACAGAAACTTTTCAGAAAGGTGTTAGATCGGGCAGTACGAAAGGTTTGTCAAATACTTTTTTTATTGAACTCACATTCTACCCAGATGCTTTCGAAACGAGATTCGGAGATTGTGGTAAAATCTGTACGTTCTTAAGTTTGAATGATCTAGGTATATAGAGCAGCAGACCATCTCCACTTAATTTGTCATGTAATGAAAGATTCCTATCTTTTCTGAAACATTGAAAATTTTCACTGCGTGGTTCCGAAAAACGGATATCGTCTTTCATTTTGAGCCATGTTTCTGTAAAACCAAAAATTGTGTTTTTTCCCATATCCATTCATCGCTCTAAGGTGGAGTTCTGACCAATATTCCTACAATTGAGCGCGAAAACCTTTATATTATCCTTAAAAGACGCGCATACTGTTTTAAGGCATTCAGCATACTTCAGACTGGCCCCGGGTTTTGTTTTACATCTCCACATTGAATCATGATAGAAGCCTTAACTATTAAGACAAAACAAATTTTTAATACTCGGGAAAATGAAAATGAATTTAAAATAAAAGGCGTTCTCTTCCATTGTATGACACTAAGTGGCACCTCGTGAAAATTGTCATACACAAATTCACTTGCAGACACAGTTCGTGAAGATAAAATAAGTTCCATAATGAGACTGAATATCCATTTCCATGAAGTGCCTTCCCTAAACTTCGACATCAAAATTGAAATATAAAACAAGTAATACATCATCTCGCGTTACTATACGAATAATTAAAAATGATTATTTCCTCTGGTGCAGTAAAACGTTTGATTTAATCGTTTGCGTTGAAAGGGTTGAAATTTGTTTCTATTGAATGATTGGTTGAAAGTGCGATTGTATTGAGTATTTGCAATTACATTATTTGATGTGAGAAGAAAGTGTCCTAAAACTGCGTTCTTTAAAAAGGTCCTCCCTGCTGGTAATTAAAATGTAAATATCTCAAAACAGATAGTTGTAGTGGGGTAGTTTCATCATCATTTAGTGAATGAGTTATGATTTCAGATTCATATTATTAGCAGAGTTTGCATAAATTTCAAGTTTTTTGTTGAAAGCAGATATTCTTTCACTACCAATCGAGTTATGATTTGATTGGTGGGATCTCCATTAGCACTAGAAATTTGGGTTTAAATTTGTTAGACACTACTTCAACTAATTCAATGTATTCCTTTAAAAGGTTGTTCACATCACGATGTTTTTGTTTTAAAATCTAATTGGTTCCATCTTGCAAAACAACAGTTTTGAGTTCTATCTCGGAATGTGTTTCTGGAACAGCTATCTTTTCTTTTGTTGTTGAATCTCTATATGCTTGAATGCAGAATTTCCTCCGGTTTTGAGATATCATTGACCAGATTCTTAACCAAACTACTTCCAAGTAAGAAATTCTCCGTGTTTTCTGGAATATTAAAAGTTGGAAACTTTCTCACCTTGTATTCGTTAATCAAAGTATGTGGTACTTCCTGATCTTTTTTGTATGTTGCTTGATCACCGTACTGTCTCCTTTCTTTGATGTAAGTGCTGCATTGTATAACATAATTCTTTATAAGGTCATCTTTTTCTTCAACTTTTTTGGAAAGGTCAACATAGGTTTGATGAAGTTCGCATTTAGATCATTTCTCGGGGGATTGGAAGGATAGCATTGCGGTAGAAATGTACAATTTGTTTATGTACAGATGGAAGAATACCAACAATAAGGCTGTAATTCGGAAAAGCAAGCGAAATAATGTATCTATTCTAAGCAAAAATCATTAGATAAGAACGCGTGTAAAGAGCAAGAAATTTAAAACACGGAGGTTAAAAGAGCAATTCGAGCGATTTAAAACGTAGAAGCAACTGTAAAGTAAGAATGAAACGTTCGCTTGTGAATGAAACGTTCGCTTGTGAATGAAACGTCCGCTTGTGAATGAAACGTTCGCTTGTAGAATGAAACGTTCGCTTGTGAGAATGAAACGTTCGCTTGTGAAATGAGTCAACTGGTCACAAATGAGTAAACTGGTCGCAAACAGGACCCTAACTGTTCGCTCAACCCTGAAGAACTTAATAATATGTTTGCATCAATATTGACGACCGAACATTACACAACGCAGGTTGGGATTGAGTGTACAGGCGTTGACCCGCCACAACTGTCTCTACACCAAATTTATGCAGCGTTAACTCACTAATACGGCCACTGGTGCTGGTGGCATCCCCACATTGGGTATGGAAAGATGCCCATTCTCTGGCTGAGACAGTAGTGGAACTGTTAAATACTTCCTTAAAGCTCTCCTGTGTTCCAGAAAGCTTCAATTTAGATAAAATTGTACCCATTCCAAAAGCATCCCAGGCATCATCACCTGCAGATTTTAGACCAATATCCATAACCCCAATTCTCGCTGGCATTACAGAACGTCTAATGCTAAAGTGCTGCCTAGCTGATGACTACAACATATGGCTTCCTTCAAATCAACATGGCTTTCGCAACTGTTCAATTACGACTGCATTACTGGCATTAATTAATAAAATTTTACTTCTAGATGGACAAACTACCGGCCAATACGTAGCTGTTGATCTTAGTAAAACTTTCTATAGGGCTCCACACTCAATAATAGTTTCAACGAAGCTTCATCGAATTGATCCTAGACCCAACCCGTATATTATAGGTTGGATAGATGACTTCCTGAGAAAGGGCTCAATGTTTACAGCATGCTCTGATATGCAATCGAAAATTAGAACAGTCAATCAGGGAGTACCCCGGGGTACCGTGCTAGGTCCTGTGCTCTTCAATACAGCGACCTATGACATGGAACCCTCTGTAGAAGGCTGTGAAATAATCAAATACGCTGATAATAGCACCTTTGTTTATACTTGTTCTACAAATAATAATCCAACCTGCAAGATACTTGAGAACCTACAAACTTGGTGCTCATCGAATTGTTTGTCAATGAATGATTCGAAAACAAAAGTTTTAACATTGAATCAGAGAAATCAGCCGACTTCTCAAGTCCCCAATGCCAACATAAACCACGTTACCGAGTTAAAACTCCTAGGCGTCACTATTGACAGCAAATTGAGCTTCCGGAAACAAATCTCATCTCCAAACTCAAACACATGGGTTTCGACACGCATTCAATCAATTCATTGTACTCGCCACTTGTATTGAGCACAACCAGTTATGCAATACCAGTATGGGGTTCAGCATGCATATCACTTAGAAAGCATTTAGAACTTATAGATGGACTGCAGCACAGAGCAGAAAAAATGAACATCATACACAAACTAACCTCCATCCTCGAGATGGGTAATCAAACAGACTGTAATGTTCTGGAACCGGGTCATATCTTGAACAAATTCATACCATGCAGATCCAGTTACTCCTCCACTTTGTGATCAGCCTTACCAATGACCTGCTTTAAACTTGAAAGAAACTTGAAAACATTCCCCGCAAGGGGCCTGTTAATGTCAGTTCGTACCATACATATTCTTCATCTCATCTTTTAATTTGAATTTTGTTATTAAAATTCTCAACTTAGTTTCATTCTCCCTACTATGCTTTCATCAAACCCGTTCCTGAATTTTGATTAAGGCTGAATTGCCAGCCTCTTGTTTTCCTCTATATGTTTCTAAATTTGAATTTTGGTTGTTTCTAAAATTTTAATTCAATCTTTCTTTCTTTTAATTCATACACCAATTTATTTGAACGATATTTGAATTCCTGAACGTTTTTGCTTTCTTCCTCATTTGGTAGACAATGAAGCCGAAAATGTGTGTGGATGAGCGGGTTCGGAACATCATTTGTGAACACACATTACCGAGCCTCCTTGCTAGCAATTAATATTTAGCTGAATTGGGTAAAAAGTTTCTTGATTATGCATGATTTCTAGCGTTCTCTAAATGAACTCTAGAGCTTTTCTTAAGGTCGTTTGAAGATTGTTACAGTTGTTTTGCAGCTAATTTTTCTACAAAACTTGATTCTCTTGACCTGTTTGTTTTTACCTGGGATAATAAAAACTTCGGATTATTATAACAGTTAATATGTAAAAATATTTCTTTGTTAGATCAGTAGCTTCTTAGTTTCTGTATTTCAGGTTGTGGCGCAAATTGCTAAAAAGTGTCTGGCAGACCCGTTTTACACTGATATTGAGAAGGCCAAGATTTTCGATAGAATTGGTGTGGTCGATCATCGGTTGAATCAGGGAGCCAATGAATATTTGCAGTTGCTGGACTTGGCCACCACTTTGTTACAAGTCAGTCATCAGTCCAAATAAACAAAAGCATTTGAACGATCGCAAGGACGTGACTGATATTCTACGACGGACTAATTGATAAACTTTTGAACTATGAACTGCCAGTTGACGCGTATTTGATTTTTTTCTGTCGTAGGATTGTCACTTTTTCTGCGAGATCTGCAGCGATGTGTTGATTTTGTCTTTAATGTTTGTTTCTATTGACTGATTTTTTGTGTAATTTGTTAAGTTGTTGCTAATTTCAAATGAATATTCCTCCTTTCTTCTTTTCCCAAGCACTGTAATAGCACTTCCATTCCGGATTATTCATTGCTGAAATTTCGTGATTTTTTCAATCGCATTTGAAAGTTTGTTTCATTATGCCACAGAACATTAACAAAATGTAAACTTAACAAAACTGAAAATATCAAATTAAGCGTACCTCACCATACACTGAGGCGGGTCTGTATTACGAAACGGAAGACTGATCAAATTTCACGTCTCAGTATTGGTAGGTTTATTTCTTAAAATCAAACTTCTCATAGTTTTGGGTTGGTAACCTCAAGGTTGAAAAAAATTTAGCTTCAAAGATTTGACAGAGCAACCTTTGAGGGTTTATTTTCTTATGGGTAAGCGACAGAAGAATATTGTTTTTTTTGTGAAAAAGAACATTGTTGTAAACAATCAACAATTTTCTCCGGAGTTTTTGACAAATTGTCCTTCACGTTGAACTTTTGCATTAAGTTTTAGTTAAATCTGAAGCGAAGTTTGAAGCGATTACTGTTGTCGTTTGGGTCTTTTAATGCAGACGTTTTGCTTGATAGTTGTGGGTTTAACGCCCTTAATTGACTTTTTTGTGTTTTGCGTGATCGAGAGAGTATTCATCTATGAATTGAAAAATGTGTTAACGGTCTTTAGCATTACAAACCTTGATGATGTAATAGTTTTGTGACGCTTTGTTTTACAGTATTGCTGTGTTTTGTTCCAAAATTTTAGTTTAATTCATGTTGAAACTTGCTATGATTCCTGATCTGTGAAAGTTTTCGTTGCAATTTAATCCAAACATTAATTGTTCCGACCCCACTTGTGGGGGGAGGAACTATATACTCAAATGGGTTTTTTTGTTCAGACAATTTTGGCCGATCGATATATTCATCGTAGAGAAATAAGAGTGGTATCATTAAAAAGCTCGTCTAGCGTAGAATTCAAAATTCAAAAGATATTTTTTTGTTTTTCTCAAGGTGTTATCGAGGGTTGAAGTTTTGTGTGAACAACTGGATATTTGGCATGGTTTTGTTCACTTTTAGTACAATTTTCATTCAAATTAAAACCTTTTAATAAAGATATTAATTCAAAATTCCATTTCTAGCCGCAAATTCAATAAATTTTGAGTTCCTAATAGACGAACGAAAGGCGATAAAAAGACTAGTTCTGGTCTCATAGGAAAGTACTATCAAAAAAATTCAAATTCTATTTGAGAGCTCTTCTCCTAGAAATTTAATATTTTTCTTTGTTTTCTCAACTCACCTAGAGACCAGTCACTTTTCATATCGAGGTTCCGTTAGTGACAACCTGAATTACAGTTTAGTGAAGCCCAATGAACAAAAATTGCGTTTTCAAGGAATCAATCGTTTTTTTTTGGCTTCGACTCTGAGTTTTCGTAATTTTAAATGAAATTTTGATTTTCTATTTGAGGTTTTACTAAACTTGTGGAGTCCTATGGCTTGAACTCGTTGACAAAAAGTGCAATAGTTTCTGAAATCACCACTTAGTGAACCTATCTAGAGCTTTAACTGGACAGCTAATGGCTGTTAAGACTTCAAAACTGATTTTTCGCGAATTTTTTTAAACATTAACATATCATAAACTTGTTTTCGTGAATTGTAAGTCATTCTCAGTAATGACAGGATCTCATCTTTTCCACTGCAATCAAAATAAATCTGGCGAAATGTTTTATCTTCTAACTATTTGTTATATGTCTTCAATGCAACAAGATTTCAAAATTTTTCAAAAATTTTTTTGGATATTTTCCTAATATTGGATCCTCTTGAAATCTTATCACATTATCCTGATATTGATATCTCCCATTGGCTTTGTGAACTTTTTCAAGGGATCATGGATAAAGTTTTCAGAGAAAGACTCATGGTTTAAATGGCTTCGACACTTCTCGCACTTTTCTGATTTTTTGGTTTTTGCCTGTATTTGTTGTTGTTTCCATAGTCATAAGACTTATTGATAACGTATGTTTGACAAGTATTGTTGTATTCCAATCAAGTCATAACTGAGCGTATTTACTGACTACCGTTGGAGGCTATTGAATTTAATGGCTGTTGAGACTTTAAAAATGATTTTTCGAGAAATTTTTTTTAACATCAACCGGTCTTAAGCATATTTTCGTGAACTGTATGCCAGTCTCTTAATCACCGGATCCCCTTCCGTTCTACTTGAACCAAAATTAATTTAGTTAGCCGTTTTATATTCCAGCTATTGGTGTTATGACTTCGATGCACGAGTTTTCATAATTTTTTGAAAAATTTATAGATAATTTTTTATAATTTTGGTTCCTTTTGGAATCCTAACCCATTATCCTAATATTGATAGTTTCATTGGCTTAGAGAAAATTTCAATTGATCATACATAAAGTTTTTACAGAAAAGCTCACGGTTTAAATGGCTTCGACACTTTCTTCTTACACTTTTCTACTTAATTTTTGAATTTTTGCCTGTTTTTGTTGTTGTTGTTTTCACAGTCAATGACTTATCGTGAAGTCTTATTGATGACTTACGAATGACAAACGTCTTTGTCGTCTCATCTAGGCATAACCTGGCGTATTTATTAGCTTCCTTTAAGAGCTATTGAATTTAATGGCGTTGTGACGCTAAGTGGATCATACATATAGTATTCAGAGAAAAGCTTATGCTTTAAAAGGCTTCGACACTTTCTTGCACTTTTCTACTTAATTTTTGGGTATTGCCTGTTTTTGTTGGTTTTCATAATCAATGTTTTACTGTAATGTCTTTTTGATGACTTATAAACAACAAACATTCTTTTTGTCTCCTCGAGGCCTAACATAGCGTATTTATTAGCTTTCGTTGAAAGCCATTGAATTTAATTGCGTTGATACTACGGTTTTCTCAAAAATTTCGTGGTTTTAATGTATTTTTTCATGTTTGCTGATTTATTGGAGTCAAATTGTTAAGAAGAAAAAGCCCATGGTCGTTACGAAATTAGATAAAAGTAGAAAAATTTTTACTGGAAAGTTCATTTTTTAATGGCTTCGACATATCTCTTGCTCATTTATTTTTAATTTGCTGTTTTTTATCATTCTTACGGTAGCCATAAAATGCTGACCGGTCTCATAAGCTTGTAATTGGCGATTGAATGGATGATTTTACCCGAAGCTTTCGGTTTATAGCGAATAGTGTTAAAGTGTAGGATACAAAACATTTTTTAATATTTTTCAGAATTTTTCTTTTTTTTTCAGTTTGTTGTTCTTTTCGTCAACTTGTAACTTATTCTCATCATTGAGAGTTCCAGTACAATTCCGTGTATTTTGTGAAAATTAACATGTTTACTGATATCATGACGTTTTTTATGTTTCGTTTGTTTGACCATATGCGTTTTCATAAAGTTATGTGAGTGGTGTATTTGTGTTTCTTTTTCTCTTCCTTTAGCACAATTGCGTAATAACAGATCCCAATGATTTTCAAATGTGGCCCGATTGAACTTATTTGTTCATTCAGCATGCTTTTAGTTGAATTAGTACATATAGAAAATGAAATAAAAGACGTAATATTCAGATAATAGCTAATGATTTTAATGACTTCACTAATTTGTTTTCGCAATGTTTGTAATTTGTTGATCGTATTTTTTTGAGCTTTTCTACATCTTTAGGCCGTTCCTATGGCTTATTCTAACCAAAGACAGGACCTATTGGTTTCATTCTGACTTTTTAACAAAATTATCAAGAATTTTTGCTAAAAGCTAATGATTTTTAATGATTTTGAATACTTTTGAAATTATTTGGTGTAACAAATCTTTATATTGATTTTTTAGTTTCGCATCAATATTTCTTCTTTTTGTTCACTTGTTGCCGGGTCTCATTACGATAAATCCCATCTGCTGTTTGAGTTAGGAAAACGAAAATCTGTGTCGTTAGGGTTTTGTCTCATTGTAATTTGACGTTGTTACTAAGTGCTTTTTAGATATTGAGTTTTGTTTTTGTTTTTGCTATCTTTTTGTTGTTTTTTTCTCGTAGTCTTTTTAATGGCAGATCTCGTTGTAAAGATCTTGTCGTTTGATTATCTCTTTGTCAAAAATGTTGGTCAAAAGACATTTAAGTCAAAAATGTAGATGAGCGCGGGTCGGAACATCGTGTGCAAACGCACATTAACGAGCAGCCTTGTTTGTTTTAAAATTGATCGCAGATGTTCAGTTTTGCATTTTTTCAATGATCTATTTCGACAAACCAGTTTTCCTAGCCTTTATATATGATTGTGGTTAACTTCAGTAACAATTGCTTGACCACCATTCTTTTATCAGTTTTGTAATGGAATCAACTTGCTTTTTTGAACGATTTAAATATTTGTTTCTGAGAATGGATTGGAATTTCTTGTATAGGAATTTCTTCTTCTGGACCTTACTATTTTCTCTAATCGTTTTGCCCATGGAGCGGTCCTATTTGATGCCAAATGTAAAACAGAAAAGAGTACAGCTGTAATTTACGCGAGAAAAATATCTACTTTTGTGCTCAAAGCCTCTCTTTGCAATTTGGAAGGCAGATTTAATATTTTAAACCATTTTTGTTGGTTGTTTGTGTGCTTTTTATGTTGGTTACTTGTGCTCTAGAATGTCAATTTTTCTTCAGTTTATCAATGTATTCAAATGCTTACAGTTTTTGCTCATATTGGATATCCCATTTCCAAAAAGAGTATGTAAATTTGTGGTTTTTATTTTTGAAATGTAAATGAGTGTTAACGCAATGTAGTACATGCAAATGTAGTAGTTGGCAAATGTAGTACATCAGTGTTAGTAGTTATCTAAGCTAAGCTGTAGATAGCTCAGAACGTCATTCTCAGAACTGCTGTCAATGCTTTTGATGTTTTGTCTCAGCATTTGATTCATTAACGCTAACAAGGAGGCTCGGTAATGTGCTCATCTACATTTTAACTTAATTGTCTACCAAATGAGGAAGAAATAAAAAAAATTAACATATCAACATATCGTTCAACAAACTACTAAAAGAATAAAACATTCTACTCTAGACGGCCTATGAGACCTGTGGCTACCATGTTATGACTACCAGAAAAGAGGGCAATAAAAATCAAATAGTTACAAATATCAGTTACGACCGAAACTCCTTGTCCATTTTTTGAAAACCACTAATAACCAAATCAAAATGGCATCAGATAAAATTTATACTCAGACGATTAACCGGTACTTTTTTGAACAAAATATGGGACTTTTCTTCAATGCGACTTGGCAACAAGTCGACTAGAAATGAGCAAAAGCGGCAAAAGTTTATTAAACCATTGGTTTTTTTCGAACTGATCAGAAACATTATGCATCAAATGAAATCAATGAGAGAGTCCTTTATACCTCAGTAGAGAGCGACTGAGGCCTTTCATTATCCAGGATATGTCATGCGACTACAAAAAGAAGGACAAATACAGGCAAAAACGAAAAATTTGCACGAAAAATTGTGCACGAAAACGATGTCCCCCCAATCAATTAAATATTGAGCTGATCACAAAAAAAACAATAAAAATCTTCCTTTGGATTTTTTGCAGGTGACAACATTTATAAGTGAAATGACGCCCATTATTGCGATACTGTGAAAAGAAAACAAAAACCTACAAAAAAGGGGCAAATTTGCGAAAATCACGAAAATTGATTTTATGAAAACTGGTTGTTCCAGGAAGAAAGACTATTTGAGGAAAACAAAACCGTTATGAAGAGCAAATTGTATTTCAAAAGATAAATGATGTGAATTGTATAAAGAGATGCTTAGCTACAATTTAACAGAAATAAAATTTGCAGATCTCTTTCTTTTATTAAAAACAAATATTTTAAAAATTTATAGCCAACAAAAGCTTTCGACTAAAAGAGTAGACAGTTTGTCTTGCAACTGCTCGGAAAACTAATTGCGACTGTTTTTAATGAGACTAAACAATAAGACTATAAAATAACATTAAATACAAGCTGAACTAATAAGTTATTAACCGCGAGATTATAACATATTTGTTTTCGTCTCCTTTGATCATCATAACATCTTTTTGTAAAACGACTATCACAAAATTACATCAAAAAGAACCACAAAAACTGAAAAGTATCTAAACTTCAGAAAATTCTTCTGAAACAAATTGACTAAGCCCTGAAGAAATCATTTAAAAAGTTTAAACAACAGAAAAATTATTGTTTGGTTCAACAAAACATTTAAAAGAGCTCTAATAATGATGCTAATTTACAAAAATGATACAACATAGTAAAATACGAAAAAAAACGCAAACCAGAACCAAAAGGGATAAGTTGAAGAATACTATTACTCTTTTTTTTTTTGAAATTTAATTCAAAAGTCAAAACAACCATTAGTTATTTGCCGATATCAGTTTTTTAAGTTCAATTGTTTATCTATAGTTGTCCACTGAGACCTTTAATTACACAATATTTGGCATATAGCAACAAAAATTAACAACAAATAAAGGGCAAAAATAAAACTCTACCAATTTCTGCAAGAGAACGGTGTCGCAGCCCTTGAAACCATAATTTATGAAAGCAAAAATTATGTTCAGTTTCAAATGTTGTAAGGTTTTTTTTCAGTTAGATTGTTATCTAATGCGACAATTTACAAAAGAAACAAAAACAACAGCAAAAATGGGCAATTCTGAACAAAAATCAGAAAATTTAGTATGAAATCTCGTAGAACCAAAAGCAAGAACATCTTCTCTTAAAACAATCGGACACAAAATTAATTTCTATTTTATAGGCAGGAAAGGTTGACCTGTAATTACTGAGAATAAGCAAAATGTTGACTAAAATAGTATAAAAAAATGACAAGTTCAAAAAATCACAGAAATTTCCTTAAAACAAATACATTCAATAACATAAGAGACATTAGGTAACAACCGAATGAAAAGAAAAGGTTAACTTGCACCTCTTGAGGCAGAAATTTAGATCTTTGAGTGGTTAAACTTAAAAATCAGGTTGCCAAAAGAATAACAATTGAAGGCAAAAGACAAGAATCCAGTCAAATTTTACTAAAACTCATCCTCAAAGCCATAAAAACCCTTTGGTTCTCTGAACACAAACTGTATCTACATTCGGCCTCAAATTTACGTAAATTGGAGCTGTCATTAACGGAGCCGTGAATAATAACTGTTGCCAGTAATTAACATTAAAAAAACAAAAGCAAAATATTTTGAAAGAAAGCAGCAGCAAAAAAAAAACCAAAAACTCTCTGATTCTACGAGTCCATCGAACCTTCTATCGAACCTCTCCCTGAGTTCTATGGAACCTCTCCCTAATTTTGTCGCACGCCCAGCAAACCGACCAAGTGTTCCAAGTGTTTGCGAACTAGACCAATTGTTGGGCGGAATTCTTCAAATATTGAAAAAAAAGATGCATTTTGTATAACTATCGAGTTAAATCTGCAAAAAACGGCAAAGTTTTAATTCCAGAAGCCCTTCATACGGCCCTTAATTGCAACTATCGCCCTTTTTGAGATTAGGAAGTCCGTGTTAAGTTTTCTAGGTCACTAAGTCTGGCAAACTTTAGCAAAGTGGACCAAAAATGCATATTTTGTCATTTTTGATGAAAAATTTTGAATTTTGAAAATTTTATCAAAAATTTTAGCCAGAAAAACTTCAATCAGACCATTCAGCAACGCTCTTCTATCTCTATTGGTAACAACAACAACACTCTGCCGTTAAAAATTTCAACTTATTTTGAATTATATTAGCGAAATTACGCCAAATTTTTGCAAAAATTACTGAAAATGTGAACAAAACAGTCGAATGTTGACAAATCTTTAAATCTCGATAACTCCTTGTAAAACAAGAATATCGAAAAAATATTTTTAATTTTGTAATCTACGCTGGAAGGTCTTTTTAATGATACCACTCACAATTCTCTACGATGAATATATCGGTCGGCCAAAAATGACTGAACAAAAAAAACCAGTTGAGTATATAGTTCCTCCCTCCCCACTAAAGTGGGGGTCGGAACAATAATATTCTATATAATTGCCAATTGATTATTTCTAAGTCCATTTTTGTTTCTTTTTTGTCCTTTGGCAGTTTTAGCAAGATTAACAATTGATGTTGCAGATATAAATTCGTTTTTGGATTGGTTCAACGCTTTTTGAAAAATGTGGTGATCATTTATCAATTCCTCGACACCAAATCTGAGCGAGCGGAGTAAGCCTGTTTTTTTGTCGCAATGAGATTTTCTTTTCATGAGTTTTATGTAAGGGTGATGCCCACTCCCCCCCCCCAAAAAAAACAGTGTATAATATAATCAGAGTGTTTAATTTAGTTGTCTCTTAGATTATGCAAAATGTCCTTCATTTGACGCTCGGTTATATCACTCTCAAGTTTTCAATTATTCTTTTATCTTTGTTTAATAATGGTATTGTATATCATTCGGATTCCGAAAGAGATTCATTTTCTCTTGTTTCTTGTAAGTTTGCATATTGGTGGTAGTTCGTTCACTATTTGTGCACCTGCTAGTGATTTTTTCCATTCCTTTTATGTGATTAAACATTTTACTATTTGACTTTGATGATTTTGTCTAAGCCCTCGCGCTACAAATTTTTATAGTTTGTAAAGGTGTAGTTCAAAAATTGATGCTATTTTGATGCTATTCAGAAATTGATGCTATTTTCTGACTTCTTAAGCTTCTAACTTCTTCAAACTTTCTTTTACGAAAGACAATTCTCAGAAAAATTAGCTGTTTTTGTTATGACTCAATTACTGTTTTATTTGCTACTCCGTAGATTAAAACGCCATACCGATAGAGCAGTTGTATGTACTGTTTATAAATCTTGTTTGATACTTTGAGTTGAGATCTTACATGGTAAAAACACTGATGAATAATCTATTACATTTGCTTTTCGCTGATCATTCGTATTCTTTCATGCTTAATTCGCAATCTAGCCAGAAACTCAAGAACTTTGCACATTTCTCAAAACTTTTTTCAAAACTTTCAAAGTAAACGGTGTCCTCAGTGTCTTACCTGCAGTTGAACATTACTTGTGTTTTCTCTTTGTTTTCAATGTTTATTATTTTTTCGTCCATTGACATTTTACTGAAATCTCATTCTAGTTCGACTTTATTATATTCTCCAAATACGTTGGTATGATCGCCAAATAGCTCAAAATTTTTTCAGGAGCGTCTGCTGAATCGTCGATATAGATTGTAAATAACAATGGTCCCTAAACTGAGCCCAGTTTTACACCACAGAGTTCATTTATTCAGATGAACAGTCGTTTCGAAGGGTCGTTGGGTATATTTTGTGTATTTTGGCACATTGGGTTTTTTGTCCTGACCACCTTTTTCTTGCTTGCGCGTTTTTGCTCCTCTCCGTTGTTCTTCTCCATTGTTTCAGTTTTGTCTGAAATTTTTCTTTTGTGGTGAATTTTTAACGCTTTTCATATTTATCTCATTCTTCAATTTGCATAAGTCACGTGGTTTTAGAAGTTTTGAAGTTCAAAAGTGTCGCGAGCAGCAGTTTAGAGAGTTTTTTGCTGATTTAAGTTGATTGCCCGCAATTTTGTTCATTTTCAGCGCCAATTTTCTATTTTTTATAATCTGTTAATGTTTGATTTATTAGGTATATTTAGTTAGCCGGCAAGCGGTTGCAAGCGTTTTTTTGATCTCATCGTAACTGTTTGCACTCCATAGGGTTCGAACTAGGTTAATAACAATCAAAGCTCTTCACAAAATTTATATCGAACTGCAAAATTTGACTGCAGAAAAAAGTTGACCAACTAAGTAAGATCGGAACAATTACTTTCAGCTTCTGAAACCACGTGACTTGCTCGAATGCAAACTTCTGCCTCAACTTTCAAAAAGGTTTTAAAAATTTACTCATAAGAACTCTATGTGGTTGCTCCATTTACAGTTTAAACGTGTGCGAACGGACTGACAATGATAGACACTTTTTGTGGATAAGACAGGGTAGTTGATTCTTGTGATATAATTTTTTTGAAATTATTTTTAATTTTCTGATAATTTGCGCTTTTTTAGTAAAGCAGGACCAAATCAATTGTTCAACTGAAACTGCCAATATTCTCAATATGTATGTTCTAACTTCTGTTTAGACAGTCTTTATAAACTAAGCTGAGGTCTAGTTTTACACCCAACGTCTAGCAAAAGTGTTGCGAATAGCAGTTTAGAGATTTTTGCTGATTTGAGTCGATTTCACGCAATTTTGTTCATTTTCAGCGCCAATTTTCTACTTTATATAATCTGTTAATGTTTGATTTATTAGCTATATTTAGTTAGCCGGCAAGCGGTAGCAACCGTATTTTTGATCTCATCGTGACTGCCTGCACTCCATAGGGTTCGAACTAGGCTAATAACAATGAAAGCTCTTTACAAAATTTGTATCGAACGGCAAAATTTGACTGCAGAAAAAAGTTGACCAACTAAGTAGGATCGGAACATTTACTTTCAGCTTCTAAAACCACGTGACTTGCTCGAATGCAAACTTCTGCCTCAACTTTCAAAAAGGTTTTAAAAATTTACTCATAAAAACTCTATGTGGTTGCTCCATTTACAGTTTAAACGTGTGCGAACGGACTGACAATGATAGACACTCTTTGTGGATAAGACAGGGTAGTTGATTCTTGTGATATCATTTTTTTGAAATTATTTTCAATTTTCTGATAATTTACGCTTTTTTATTAAAGCAGGATCAAATCAATTGTCCAACTGAAAGTGCCAATGTTCTCAATATGTATGTTCTAACTTCTGTTCAGACAATCTTTATAAACTAAGCTGAGGTCTAGTTTAACACCTAACGTCTAGCAAAAGTGTTGCGAATAGCAGTTTGAAGATTTTTTGCTGATTCGAGTCGATTTCACGCAATTTTGTTTATTTTCAGCGTCAATTTTCTACATTATATAATCTGTTAATGTTTGATTTATTATGTATATTTAGTTAGCCGGCAAGCGGTAGCAACCGTATTTTTGATCTCATCGTGACTGCCTGCACACCATAGGGTTCGAACTAGGTTAATAACAATGAAAGCTCTTTACAAAATTTATATCGAACGGCAAAATTTGACTGCAGAAAAAAGTTGACCAACTAAGTAGGATCGGAACAATTACTTTCAGCTTCTGAAACCACGTGACTTGCTCGAATGCAAACTTCTGCCTCAACTTTCAAAAAGATTTTAAAAATTTTCTCATAAAAACTATGTGGTTGCTCCATTTACAGTTTAAACGTGTGCGAACGGACTGACAATGATAGACACTCTTTTTGTGGATAAGACAGGGTAGTTGATTCTTGTGATATCATTTTTTTGAAATTATTTTTATTTTTCTGATAATTTACGCTTTTTCAGTAAAGCAGGACCAAATCAATTGTTCAACTGAAACTGCCAATATTCTCAATATGTTTGTTCTAACTTCTGTTCAGACAATCTTTATAAACTAAGCTGAGGTCTAGTTTAACACCTAACGTCTAGCAAAAGTGTTGCGAATAGCAGTTTAGAGATTTTTTGCTGATTTGAGTCGATTTACGCAATTTTGTTCATTTTCAGCGCCAATTTTCTACTTTATATAATCTGTTAATGTTTGATTTATTATGTATATTTAGTTAGCCGGCAAGCGGTAGCAACCGTATTTTCGATCTCATCTTGACTGTCTGCACTCCATAGGGTTCGAACTAGGTTAATAACAATGAAAGCTGTTTACAAAATTTATATTGAACGGCAAAATTTGACTGCAGAAAAAAGTTGACCAACTAAGTAGGATCGGAACAATTACTTTCAGCTTCTGAAACCACGTGACTTGCTCGAATGCAAACTTCTGCCTCAACTTTCAAAAAGGTTTTTAAAAATTTACTCATAAAAACTCTATGTTGTTGCTCCATTTACAGTTTAAACGTTTGCGAACGGACTGACAATGATAGACACTCTTTTTGTGGATAAGACAGGGTAGTTGATTCTTGTGATATCAATTTTTTGAAATTATTTTTAATTTTCTGATAATTTACGCTTTTTTAGTAAAGCAGGACCAAATCAATTGTTCAACTGAATCTGCCAATATTCTCAATATGTATGTTCTAACTTCTGTTCAGACAATCTTTATAAACTAAGCTGAGGGCTAGTTAAACACCTAACGTCTAGCAAAAGTGTTGCGAATAGCAGTTTAGAGATCTTTTTTGCTGATTTGAGTCGATTTCACGAATTTTTGTTCATTTTCAGCGCCAATTTTCTATTTAATATAATATAATAATGTTTGATTTAATAACGTATATTTAGTTAGCCGGCAAGTGGTAGCGACCGCATTTTTGATATCATCATTCCTCTCTTCAATCCATACGTTCCGAAATAGTTTGGGTGTTTTCTTATGGTCAGTCCGTCTGCAGACTTTTAAACTGTAAATTGAGCAAGCACATGTAGTTTTGAGTAAATAAACCTCTTTAAAAATTAAGTCTGAAATTTACATTCGAGCAAGTCACGTGGTTTTAGAAGTTGAAACTTATTGTTCCGATCCCACTTAGTGGTTCAACTTTTGTTTAGTCTGTTTTTGCCGTTCGATATATTTATTGTAAGCAGCTTTGTGTGTTATCGTCAGCAAGCTGGTCCACCGCAGAATATGCAATTGAATGTCGTCTTTTTCGAAGATTTATCGGGGTCTTAATTAAAGATTAGCTGGTTTTCACTATTTTTATTGTTCCGACCCCTCTTGAGGGGGGAGGAACTATATACTCAAATGGGTTTTTTTTTGTTCAGTCAATTTTGGCCGATCGATATATTCATCGTAGAGAGTTGAGACTGGTATCTTTAGAAAGCTTGTCCAGCGTAGATTATGGAATTAAAAAGATTTTTTTGACAGGGAGATATCGAGGTTTAAACTTTAGAGAAAATAGAGTGAATTCCGTTGATTTCATTCACCTTTTTTCGGAATTTTTTTACTAAAGTTTCGCCAATTTTGATAAAATTTTATAAACTTTTTCAAGAGAATGTTGTTGATTTTACGTTTAAAGACAAAATATATTGTCGGCTATTTTCATTGAATTTTTTTGTCACAAATTCCGGCTAAATGTTTCACAAAATTCAAGACTTTTCATCAAAAAAGCACGAAATAAGTTTCTTTTGTCCACTCTGATTAAATTAGCAGGAAGTGCACACCCAAACACCACTAACACAATCTTTGTAGACGACCGAAAAGGGGGCTAGTTCCACTTCAACTTCCGTTGAGAGTGCTGTGTAAATAAAACTTTATACAATGATTATCAAAAACGCAGCATTTATTTTTGATTTTTTAACTAACAAAATATCTATATCAATGACATTCCAAAAATAAAATATTCTTAATGGACAATCAGCATTAGCAGGACCAGTACTGTACCAATCTTGAACCGTTACAATCCGAAGATAATTGGGATTGTCGTCAGTCGGTTTTTTACAAAAAAAGGTCGATCTTTTTTATATTAATTAAATAATTTCAACATTTCAAGTCAAAGCTCACTAGTGATGGGTCCTATTGGCTTCCTAATTAGCTCGAAATTAATTTATCTAGTTGATTGCTTGAAAGCTTACGGTCGTTTTGACTTTTAAAATATTTGATTTTTAAATAAAAAATTTCTTTGAATTTTTCTCTTAATTTTGTCAACTTGTAGCTTAATGTCAGCAATCAAAGAGTAGCTTAGTGTCAGAATTCAAATATAGTCTCTATTGCGGTTTTACGCCTGAAGTTATGGTGTTCTGGATACTACTACTAGATACTACTTGATACTATTAGAGTTCACAATTTTTTTTAATTTTTAGATATTTGCCCATTTTTCATGTTTTCTAGTTTTGTGAAATTGTCACGTTATTGTCAGTTCATATATCACATTTTTGGCGTTCAAAATAACGCACAATTGATAATACTTAAATCCTTAAAGATATAGATTGTGGTTCTTTACCGCTTCGACAGTACTTTCTTGAAGAATTTGGTTGAATTTTTTAATTTTGTCTTTAACTGTCGTTTTTACTTGTCTTTTTAAACGTATTTAATTTCCCGTACAATGACCCGGTTTAATTGGCTTTTCCTGGAAGAGTAGATGAGCTGATGTTCAAATATTGGAAGATAGATAATACCTTTCATGACTTTGAAAACAATTGTTTTCCAAATGAAAAAAAAAACATTTCAACTTCGCAATTTTGTTCCTTTTATTGTCTGTTTGTTACCTGGTCTCGTTAATTAAAGGTTAAAGATGACATTATTGATGTCAAGGGAAGGTGTCAAAAGGGGTTGTTGTCACAAAATGTAATGTTTTAAAAGAATTCGTTATGACTTTACTGGCTTCCACACGGGTTTCTCACAAAAAAAGTAAATGAATTTTTGATTTTTGTCATATTTGACGTTCTTTTTGTTGACGTAAGACGTATTCTGGAGAAATGCAGGTCTCAAGGGCTTCCCTTGGAAGAATGGACGAACCTATTCAAATTTTTTCGTTTTGTAATTAATGGCTTTTATGTCTTTGGAAATAAATTTTTTTCGAAAAAAAAAGTATTACATAATTTTGCATTTTTTTCTTTTTTGTCAAATGTTGCTTATTTTCAATAATGAGCGGCCACATAATACATTATCGGTGTTCGATGAAGGTGCAATCAAACATATTTTGGGGGCCAAAGTATGGCTTTACGGCTTCCAAAGCATTTTCTGGCAAGTTTTAATTGATTTTTAGTTTGTTGTCTATTTGTTGTTCTTTTTGTAACTGCATAAAAAATTGAATACCAAGAATTATTAATTCCCTTCCATAGAAGCATTGGTAATTGTAAATCTATGGGATATTTTAGTTGATTCCTAATGGTGTTCATTAATTTGAAATTACTTTAAAGTTTTTTTTAAAAAAATTCAGCGAATTTTCTAACTTGAAAGTTTCTGTTCTTTTTTTGTCTAATTGTTACCAAGCTTTATTATGAACAGGTGAATAACCATTTTTTCGGGTGAATTACAAATTATTTTGTTTATTTTTCAGTTTTATCTGACGCTATTTTGACTTTGTTATTAAGTTTTGTTTTTTAAAACGGACATAAGTTTTTTTGATGTAAATAATGTTTGTTGTTGTTGTTTGGTTTTGCCGTTCGTCTTCGCTCGCTTTCTTAAAATGGGCATATCTCATCAATCTAATGCATCATTTTTTACTCCAGTGAGTTATTTGCTTTGGAGGCTATCTTTTCGTTCATACTCCAGTTTTTTTAAAAAATATTTGAATTTTTTGTGTTTTTGAATCTGTTCCTCATTTGGTAGACAATTATGCCAAAATTGTGGATGAGCGGGGTCGGAACCTTATGTGCGATCGCACATTACCGAGCCGCCTTGTTCGCTTTTAAAACTTTTTGCTTGACAAATTTTGTTTTAAGTTGCTAAAACAAACTGACATATGTTCAATGAAAATAATAATTCCTTTTTGTGGATAAGACAGGGTCGTTGATTCTTGTGATATCTTTTTTGAGCTTATTTGGCTAATTTTCTGATATTTTACGCTTTTTTAGTAAAGCAGCACCAAATCAATTGTTTAACTGAAACTGCCAATGTTCGCTATGTATTTCCTAACATCTGTTCAGACGATCTTTATAAACTAAACTGAGGGCTAGTTAAACACCTAACGTCTAGCAAAAGTGTTGCGAATAGCAGTTTAGAAAAATTTTTTTGCTGATTTAAGTCGATTTCACACAATTTTGTTCATTTAAGTCGATTTCACGCAATTTTGTCCAATTTTCTATTTTATATAATCTGTTAATGTTTGATTTAATTACGTATATTTGTTTAGCCGGCAAGCGGTGGCGACCGTGATTTTGATCTTATCGTGGCTGTCTACACTCCATAGGGTTGGAACTAGGTTGAGTGTCTTTCATTGTCAGTTTGTCCGCACACGTTAAACAGTAAATGGGGCAACCACATGTAGTTTTTATGAGTAAATTTTCAAAACTCTTTGAAAGCGAAGGCAGAAATTCGCATTTGGGCAGTTCATGATTTGCAATATTTTATTGCGGCAGTTCAAATTGCTCTTTTTTCTTTGATTTGGTTGCGAATGCCATTTAAGTTTATATTTGTGTTCGAATGAAGAGAAAACGCTATTGTTGGAATCGAATAGTTTGTGGCTATTGATTTTTATGACTTTGACACTTCTTGAATATCCGAGTTTCGCCTGACCTATGACTTATTTTTTTTTTATAAATTTGTGAGTTTTGCCGTAATTGTTGATTTTTTGTTGTCTCGACAAAATAGGTTGCAATCGTGTACATAAGTTTTCATCGGCACTTTGATATGACATTTTTGAATTGAATTAATGTCAGTCTACGCCTGTTGTCAGTTACTGAGAGGTCATTTTTTTCGTTGACATTTCGAGCATGTAAAAATTATCTCACCTTGGATTTTAGACCAATAACTGAAAGATCTTATCTAATTTCTAGAGGCTTTTGATCGATTTTCTTTAAAGGTTTTAGTTGTCATTAAACAATTTTTTGTCCTTGATGCATTGATTTAAAATTATTGAAATTAATTCCCTTATTCATTGATTTTTTGTCGTCTCAATAAAACAGGTTTCAGTTTGAAACATTACAGACCTCATTGGGTCTTAAGTGTTGTTTTTGCATTTCGTATGATGTTTTCAATTCATAGCAATTGTAGTTTATTACAAATGTTTATTTTTGAACAGTTTTATGACTTTTTTGAATCTTGACTTTGTTTTTCATATGCCTAGCGGTTTTCGTCGTTTTGTTGCTCAAAGGAAATAAAAGACGCTGCTTTTTAACAATGATTGTTATAAATTGGTTAAGGATTATGATACGTGGTTACGCAATCTCTCAACTTGAGCAGCATTTTGTTTTGAAGTTGTCCATTTGTGCCGTTTTCGTTGCTTTTTAAAACTTAAGTATCATTCAGTCCCTATAAGTATCATTCAGTGTCGGTCTCATGGGACGAAAACTGGTTGAAGATGTTGTTTTATGAACAGAACGATGACTCTAATATCTGCCGGCTAGAAATTAAACATTTGGGAATGTTTTATGTTTTTTGAGAACGCTTTTCTGCATTTCCTCAACAGGCTGGGGTTGGTTTTGATAATTTTAATATCACTTCATTTTGATATTACTAATAGTTTTAACACCATTATGTTTTATTACTTGTTGTGGCTGTCGCACAGAGCTGGAATTCGCGGGTAATTTTGGCAGTATATAGGCGCTTGTTGCCGTTTTTAACTGGTACCCTAATTGCATTTGTATCAAAATAAAAATAGATATATTAGTAGTTTGTGACTTGACTGCCTATCCACAACCTGCTTGTGGTGCGGCAACTTTTCTGCATCTACGCAATGGTGAGTAACATGCGGTCCCCGGGTTAGGGGGATCAGGAGGGGCATCGCCAACATCAGGAGAAAGGGGCAAGGAAAATTGATTATTCTGTGAAGTGTGGTTGTGTGGGACTGATGGCATTAAATCCAGCCATTTGGCTACCTCTATTCGTCTTTCCGACAGATCAATCACTTTCAGGTCTGTAGTGTTCGTACTGCAGTTGACAGTGTGGTTGACGTCATGTGGTGCTACATCACATTTGGGACAGCGGTTGTCAACATTGTCACAGATCCTACTGAAGTATATTCCTTGCGATTTAATTGCTTTTTTTTGTCAACATTGTCACAGATCCTACTGAAGTATATTCCTTGCGATTTAATTGCTTTTTTCTTTGTGATGTTTCACGCGGTCCCTATAATTATCATTCAGTGTCGGTCTCATGGGACGAAAACTGGTTTGAAGAGGTTGTTTCATGATCAGAACGATGACTCTAATATCTGCCGGCTAGAAATCGCTCTGCTAACATTTGTGTGAGCTTTGACAGGCAGATTTTCACCCTCCTTGTTTAAGTCATTGATGTCGGACATTTTTACACAGCCAGTAATTGTGCAAAGAGCAAGGTCTTGTTGCGTCTGCAGTTGGTTTCAATTTGTTTTGCTAATTGTGGAAGCCTGAATGGGAGCCCCGTAGTTAAGACGCTTCGACCATTACCTTTGTAAGTCGCTGAGTGTCTTTTTTGTGCAGCTCCAGTCGCTACCAGCGTTATTTTTCAGTATGTTATTGCGCTTTTGTAATTTCTCTTTGGTGCTTCTTACATGTTCTCAAAAATTGAGCATACTATCAAAGGTAACACCCAGTTCTTTCACTTTGAACTTTACTCGTATTGGTGAACTGTTGACAGTGAGGTGTTGGTCAAACTTGGCCTCCTTGCTCCATGTTGTGAACGCAGTTGCATTTGATTTTTCAGCTGATAAGCTTTCTTGATTCTAGCCAGTCGTGTAAGTATTTAGGTATGGAATTATCATGTCACGTAATTTTTCAACCTGTGGGTGAGATGTTAGTGATATCATTAGCGTAAGACGTGATAATTATCTTTTGGGAGTAGAGGCAGCTTGCTTACGCAGATTTTTAAGAACATTGGTGATAATACATCACCTTGGGGGACAACCTGTTTGACTTCTGTCTACTTCGGTTTTTGATTGTTATATTCTACGTAAGAAAACGTGCCATGTAAGTATGAAGCGACCCATCTTTTATTGCCATCCTTTAGTGGTGCTTCGAGTATTTCTCTTACTAGTAGGTTGGGATCAACCGTGTCGAGAGCGGCATTGAGGTCTAAGGCCACTATTAGAGTACGGTTGCAGTTGTTCTTTTGATTGAGGCCTTTTTGTAAATTGTTGTTAACAATATTGAGAGTGGTTGTTGTGGAATGCTCAGGTCTAAAGCCATGCTGATGTTCTCTTAGTGGATATTCTTTAATGTCACTTAATAAAAGTTTTCCTGTTAGTTTTGCAATGGGGGGAAGAGTGCAATTGGTCTGAAGCTTTTAGATTCGTCTACGGGTTTTCTGGCTTGCGTAGGGCTATAACCCGGCCAACTTTCCAGATGTTCGGGATTTTTGCACTGTTTACAGAAAGGTTTATGGAGTCATTGAGTAATCTCAGTGCTATGGGGCCTAGACGGTGTAAGTGATTGGCGCTAATCTATCTGGTCCCAGCGCCTTTGTTGTGTCTTATAGCTTCTTTCACTGTGTTACACTTAGACATTCTGCCCTCTATTTCCAGTTCACTTTTTGTTCTTAGTATTTCTTTTTTCCTAATTTTTCTTGGGGTGTCGAGTGTATTGTTGGTTAAACTTGTGTGCGCATTTCTTTAGATCATGGCGAGGAGTAGTTTTCTTAGCGTCAAAGTATATGGCTCAGTTTGCAGGTGGTTTAGCGTTACTTGACGAAAGTCCTTTTACTGAGCTCCAGAGTTTAGAGCAGTTACTTTTGTGAGTAAATGTTTGTACAAACTCGATGCACTCTTTGCGCTTTTGGCTTTAAACAATTTGTTTATTTCATAGTTTAGTTGCGTTATTTTGGGGTCCCCTGGACGTTTTCTTTGAATATCATCTCTCAGGAAGCTTTGCTGCTTCGCTGGGAAAATTGGCAACCAGTTTTGATTCTTCCTTGTGGGATATGCCTGCCTAACGCAGCATTTATGCCCCCCTTAAAGTCTTTTCCGTGTGGTAGACATTTGTTGGCCTTTGTTGTTTTGTCGTCGTAGTTCAATCTTGTCTTTAAAACTTGGTCAGTCAGCCTTGCGGAATTTGCTTAAAGTGCTTTGTGGCGTTGAGTGTGTATGATGAGGTCGCATCTTAAGGATAGTTTGATTTGTTGACGATCAAAGCTGTTATTACTGTAAAAGTGCTGGTATTCAGGTCATAAGTCATTTTGCTTTTGTGGGTTGAATTGTATATTCAGAATCTGTTTTTTGTTTCACAATTAGTTGTTTACTTGGTCGAATAGCTCTTTGCTTCTCGAGAAATTGTGTTAGCTTGATCTCTCTTCTTCATTCCTAGGTTCTCTCCTGTTAAATTTTTGTCCATGCTACTGAAGAAAGTTAACGCACTGGTATACATGTCTGTCCATAATAGAATCCATCAACTGTCCTGAAGAATTCAATACTCTTTTTATGTTGAAAGCCTATCTCTAATTCACATGTAGTCAATTAACCGAGAAAATGGATGAGTGAGTTCAAAGCATTATGTGCAAGGGCCCATTGTTTCTGCCTTTCGGGGCATTTGGAACTTTTCCTAGCTTCTAGAGACAATTTTGAGCTGTACTTTTTGCTCATTTCATTGTTCCGACCCTCTTGAGGTGGGCGGAACTATATACTCCAACAGGTTTTTTTTGCTCAGACAATTTTGACGATCGATATATTCATCGTAGAAATGTGAGGTGTCATTAAAAAGGCCGTCCAGCGCAGAATATGGAATTAAAAAGATTTTTTAAATTTTCTAGAGCAAGTTATCGTTGTAAACTAATTTTTGATCTTTGTCTATACTTGACGTTCTTTGTGTACACGTAAGACATGTTTTCAAAAATAAGTTCTCGAGCGCTTCCTTGGGACAAAAACGTACCTATTTAATTATCTCATTTTGTAGCTAATGGCTTTCATGACTTTGAAGTTAGTTGTTTTGGAAAAATTTAAAGTTATTTCTTAATTTTACCTCTTTCAATTTTTATGTCTACTTTTTACCCAGTCTCATTAATGAGAGGTCTCATATTACCTTTTTGCGTTTATCGAAAAAGGTTCAATCAAAGATTTTTGAGGGGTGAAATATGCCTTAGGGCGTCGACAGCTTTTTGCCGCAACTTCCAACTGAATTTTTGTTTGTCTTTTTGTTGTTCTTTTTGTAACAGCATAAAAAGTTGAATAGTGGCAGGTCTTATCGCCCCTCCTAGAGGCATTAGAAGCATAGAGGCATAGGTTTTTGTAAAACATTTAGATTGTTCCAGTTGATGTCTAATGGTTTTCATTACTTTTGAAATTATTTGTTTTTAAAAAGTTTAAGTTAATTTTTTAAAATTTTGCTGATTTTATTCTTTTGTCTAATTGTTACCAAGCCTTATTATGGACTGATCCTATATCTTTTCAAATAAATACAAGTCATTTTTTAGTTTCAGTTGTATCTGACGCTATTTTGACTTTGTTATTAAATTTGTTTTCAATGGGCATAAAGTTTTGGATGTAATCAATATTTGTTGTTGTTTTTTGATTTTGTATTTCGTCTAGCCTTGCCTTCTCAATAATGGCAGAACGCATCAGGCTAATGCGGCGTTTTTATTCCACTGGATTATTTGCGTTGGAGGCAATCTTCTTGTCCATACACCAATTTTTTTGAAAAATCCTTTAGTTTTTGGGTTGTTTTATCTGTTCCCCATTTGATAGCCAATTATGCCAAAAAAGTGATGAGCGGGGTCAAAACTTTATGTGCGAACGCACATTACCGAGCCTCCTTGTCCTTTTGATGCTCTTTGAATAGTTTTGTATTTCATATTCCAGTTTTAACACTCTGCTGGGACTTTTAAGAGTTGCGCTTGTTTTTTATGGTTGTTTTAGAGAACTTTTGATTTGATCGCTTTCAATTTCGAAGTGTTTTTGTTTGTCAAATTGGAGGAAATTTGTTTGAGCGCGTCCACTCTGGAGTGTTCCGACTATGTTTGCTGAAGATATGTTTGCGCGTTTTTTGGGGACTTCGAGTTTTTAAAATGGGAGCAACTGGTAGTGCCTTAAGGCATTGAGTTACAATGGTCCCTTAGCTAGTTTTACCGGACTTATGTCTTATGAGTTATCTGAGATATATGGAGAAAGTGCGGTGTAACAAGGGCTTTTATCGATGTTATTGATACAAAAAATTGCAATTGCATAGTTTTTGTGATTATACGAAATTGGAAGAAGTTAACGAAGGAAGGTCTCGGCTAAATTTCACTTCATATTCACTCTTTTCAGCGTCGGCTTTGACAATACCATTTTATTGCCAAATACGAGATTGTGTTATTTTTGAAGGTTATTTAGCCTGAATGCTTGTTTTGGTGGCAAGAATCTGTTTTCAAGGAAAATAATGCACAAACTTTGAAACATTTTAGTTTTTATGTTTGCATTTCTCGAAGCGTTGTTGCTTTCAATACCTTAATAGCTATATCCTGACAAATTTCAGGCGAATTTTTTGTGCATGACTGGCGGGGAGTTGGTTATGAAGTAGCCAGTTTAAGGCTAACCTCGGCTATATAGTGGGATCCGGGCCAAATTGTGAGTGATGGCGGATGCCTCAAAAATTACCCCTCGCACTATGATGTTTTGAATAGTTTCTGTAAAATGATCAATTTGAGGCTGGCAAAGAGAACTGCACATTGACTTAATCCCGCAGGTGTGTAACAATTTATCCCATCATCTTTCTTTAACGAGCATTCACAAAAGTTTGTCTGTTTTGAAGAAAAAGTATCAGACAAAAGGTATGCTGTTTGAAAAACTTCCTAAAAGATCAACACACGCATAATAATTTCAGAGCAATTAAATTGGCCAAAAATGTCTAGTTTCAGAAAGGTATTAATCTTTGTTTATCTTTGTTTCTTAGTTATCTGAAGGGGATTGTATCTGCTCAGTTTTTAAGCTTTTGACCACCTAACAATTGAAACATAGGGCATTAAAAAGGTTGAATAAGAGTTCTCGAATTTGTTTTATTTTTAATTTTTGTGTATTATGTTATTATGTCTTCCGTTAGTTTCTGCTTAAGTGACCCAAGTTTTTGTTCTGATAGTTCAAAAGTATGGGTTCAAAACTTTTTTATGGGGCGGTGGGAATTTCGTCGAGATGCTTTTTTTCTAAATAGTTTAGGAGTTTGTTCTATTTTTCTTTTCTCTTACATTTTTCTCAGTAAGTCGTGTTTTTCCTTAGCATGTCTTTCAATCAAACAAAAATTCGGCTTTCTTTAACAAATTTCTCGTTCTCCTAAGATTTTGCTTGAAATCTTCAGCCGTGAATTCTGCAGGCTAATTCTTCGCGCAGCTGTTGTGAGAGAGTTGTTTTTAATAATAATAAATTTCACCAAACCTGCTTTCAATTTTTGCGAGTCCTTAATGGGTTTCAAATTTGATTTCTCTCAAACACTGTGAATTCCTACGTGTATGATTTGTACTTAAAATCCTTCTTAGCAAAATGAAATAGATTTTGTCTGAATCCTCTTTTGAGTTTGGGAGGAGTTGAATATCGACTACTGTTGGGAAAATGACGCACCAGTGACATTGAATTGTTGTAGCTGTTACTCTGTAGAAAACTCGGTAACTCGGCGATTGCATTCTTTTGAGCCTAAAAATTTTTTCTCGTTAGATCGTGTTCTGGTATGACTATTTCACACCTCCCGAAATTGCTCTGCACGAAGTGAAAGTTTACTGCCATAATTTCGTTTAAGATCAAGATCCATGAAGGCAAGTTGATTTTAGATTGGGATTAAATTTATTGATCGAAGGCAATCATTGTATTCATTATCAGTAAAATGTCTGCTTGAACGTACCCATTTGAGACTTTTTTCTGAATCTTTTCCATTTGCCTGAGGATAATAATCCTCGAATACCAAATGTTTGACCAACAAACAAGACTGATATGTTATAACTTTTTCATAGAACCTATCTCTTAAGATGTAAAAGCTTCTGATTACCTTTATGTAGAATAGTACTCAAGTAATAATACCTCCATAAACTTATGAAAAATATATGCCCAGGTCTTTGAAGTGTTTTTCCGGTGAGATGGTTTTATTGGTAGCAAGAAAAATTTTCGTTTTAATTTTTTAGCGAGGAAAATAGCAAGCTTTCAAACTTGTCGAAATCCATCTTTAAACTATTCTCCTTGCTCCAAACAATAGCGTTTTCAATATCTTCTTCGTTTTTATTGACCACAGCGCTGATGATTTTTGTTTCATCCGAATATGAATGGCACTAATTGACAAATATTTAGGATAGGTTGAGCCTTGAGGGCCCTTGCTGGTGATTGGTGGAACTGTGATTGTTCTCAAGATAGCACAACTCGCTGCTTTTTGTCAGTCAAGAAAGCATCATCAAACCACATTCGACATAATTTTAAAAGTATGACATTGAAATTGATGGTACCAAAGATTTTTTAAATCCAGACAAACTGTCATCGGCATTTTGTTTGCGTCAGGTAAATCATACACCTGTTGAAACAGAGGAGCCATTGAGTGATGGTTGAATGGTTTTTCACTAAAACCGTGTTGCTCTACATAAAGCTTTTGTTGCAGAGGCATCGAGAAATGTTTATACATCATACGCTCAAATAGTAGTGACAAGGAACTAAACATGACGTTCGGTCGGTAATGCTTGAAATGTAAATTGTTACTGTTTTTGAGATGGGGTTGTACATGCATTTTTTTCCACAAAATGACGTTTTCCACAACGAAAAATAAGTAAAAGGTGGTTCAGGATTTATGGCGAAGCAATTAAAAGACTTAAGAAATTTTGGGCTAATTCCAAAAGAGTTGGCGCCACTACCTATATGTATTACTTCTTTGTTTGGAGCCAGTGTTGCTAAACTGAATGTCATCAGAAAATATTTCTGGATTTTTATTTAATGGAATCACAACTTCAGAAGCAAAGTAGTTGTTAAAACATTGTGCCATGCTCTTGTATTCAAAAATATTTTTTTCATATACCCTTTTCGCAGGCAGTGCTGGCTGTTTTATGATTTTCCTTATCAAACTATATGCATTTTTTGTTGACCTGACTTTGCTTTTTTCAATGAAGTTTGGCTTTTCAATGAAGTTTGGCCAAAGAAGTGGATAATTGTTCCCTGGTTCATGAAAATTTCTTTGCGTTTTGTAAATTCTCATACCTATTTTGAGTTTCTTTTCTGAGGTGATACTGTCCCAGGACATGTAAAAAGGCGCAATGGTTCTTTTAGACGTTATCTGTGGAATTGCAACCGAAGAGGATAGTTCTAATTGACAGTAGAAGGAATCGACAATGTTTTTGAGTTCAGTGAAGATATTGAAAAATCTGAATTTCATTTTTTGTGCAAATTCCTTAACGGATTTTTTATCATCTTCTGTTTTCTCTGGTACTCCAAAAACTGTGACTTTTTTCTCGGTCTGACTGACTTCTTAGATCTACACTTTTAGATTCTCAGTTATGTTTTGGTACTTTTTCCAGGTCTCGTCAATTTTCGAGCCTCGACTTAATTTCTTCTATGTTGATAAGCATTTCGTTTTTTAATTCATTAATCTCTTTTCTCAAATCCTCTCTGATCTCAGTTACTGTGTACTGAAAATTGCCTCCGCAGATTTTTGATTTGTATATTTTGATGATCTATGACTTTTACTCTACAGGACACGCAGAACTAAAAAGCACCATTTATCTTGTCCAACTCCAAGAAATTTTTATGGGACAAATTTGTACATGCAACGCGATTTTGCAAAATTGCAGGAGGCCCAAGGAAAATTAGCCTAGGCGTTGTCACTTGTTCAGCAACGAAACCTTGAAACTGAGTCAATATTGAAAATCGAAACAATAATGGTACCGGGATAAACTTTCGAGGTTTTTCCACTTTCACTTAACTTGAATTTTTGTTTAATTCAGTCTTCTTTGCTTGAACGTCAAGTTTTAACTTTCTAATTGCTCTCAAATTGAATTGATTGAATTGATGCTGGTTTAGCCACTTTCTTGCACTCAAGAGTGGTAGCTGCAATATAATCATGTCGACTGACAGAATAAAAACGTCTTTAAATTTTTTCGAAAACTCAAGTAGCTTTCTGATGCTGTCACGAAGTCGGGTAAGCTGTTCCACAAACTAGCTCGTTGATAGGCAAACGACTTTTTCATTGTCTTGCATAGTTTTTCATAGTTTTGCATTTGAGTAGCACAAACTTAGTTCTTCTTTTTTCGTTAACTGATTTGTTATTTAGTGCAAACAGGCTGGATATGTAGTCAGGTGATTTGGCATTCCTGTGAACTCGAAACATGATGCAACCAATTTTGAATTTAGTCCTTGCTGAAACGGGGAGCCAGTGTAGCTTCTTCAACTGCTGCCTCACTGAAGCTCCTTTTCTTTCACCTGTAACAAATCTAGCAGCAGACTTTTGTACTCGATAAAGTTTTTGCAAGAGATTTTTACTGATGTTGAGATACAGGGAGTTGCAATAGTCTAGTCGGGATAATATAAAACTTGTAGCGAACATTTTCCGTTGGTCATAATTTAAAAATCTTCTAATCGCATACAGTTTCTTCAATTGAATATAGCATTGTTGGCATACTGAATTTACTTGTTTCTCGAAGGTCATTGTTTCATCAAAAATTATTCCCAATAACTTTACGCTCTTACTCGTTTGTACTGATTCGCCCATGACTTGAAGACACTGCAAGGGGGTATTCGATGACTTGGGTTTGAAAACAATTGCTTCAGTTTTCTTTTTGTTTAAACTAAGATTCAGATTTGTACATATTTGAGCTATGCTATCCATAATTGAAGAATGACTGTCGCCGTTTGCATTGAAAAATAACTGTGAATCATCAGCGTAGAAATGATAGTTTATCGAATTTTCATTTAAAAAATGATAAAGCGGAGCCAAGTACAGCGAGAAAAGTAACGGTCCCAACACTGATCCTTGTGGCACTCCGGTTCTGGATTGTAATATATCGGAAAAAACTTTATTGATTAAGACTTGAACACTCCTCTCTCGAAGATAATACTCGAAAAACTCGAGAACGGTTCCATTTATGTTGTAATAACTGTTTAAAATTTGCGGAAGTGTTGTGTGGTTGACTGTATCAAAAGCAGCGCTAAAATCCAAACATATCAAAAAAACGGGACATCTACAGCTAATTTTTTGATATATAAAGTTCGCGCAAAAGAGCAGGCCGGTTTCTGTAGAATGTTCAGGGCGATAAGCAGACTGATTTTTTGGTCAAAGATTGTTTCTTGACAGGAAAGATTTCACCTGTACTGACACATCTTTCTCAACTACTTTTGACAACATGAGTAGATTCGTTATTGGCCGGTAGCTGTTTACACTTTCCGGGTCTAAGTTTCGTTTAAGCAACGGCTTTATGACGCCAATTTTGAAACAGTCTGGGAAAAGACCAGAAGTCAGAATGAAGTTTACTATATAGCACCAGAAGTCTGGAAACTTTTTCATGAAAGCCTTCAAAACATCTGCTGGTACAATATCTGCTGGTGAGCTTGAGTTAGAAGGCGATGAAACTGTATCGATCAAACAATCATTGTCATTTTGTTTGAAAAAAGACCATTGCTCACAAGTGCTATCAGATATTTTCGTAAATGAGCTCTCCTTAAGCTCAAAGGCTTCGATAATGTCACGTATTTTATTCTAAAAATGGGCATTGAAGGAATTCGCTATGGAATATGTACATGATGTTGCCGGTAACACATTGGATCTGTGATTGATCAAATCATTCAGATTGTTAAAAAGTATTCTCGAATTGCTGTTGTTAAAATTCATTGTGAAAAACTCATCTCTTTCGCGCGAGCACATTGCGATATTTCAAAAGTTGCGCTTTGTATAATGATACGTTTGTTTCAGATTTGTCCAGTTTCATTTTTCGTTCTAGTTTCCGTTTCTTCCGCTTTTCGATTAAGCATTCAAAATCAAAGTACTTTGGCTTCCCAACATGGTTTTTCTTTACCGTGCACTTTGCATATTGTTCGCGTTTAACCCGCATAATGTCGTTCAGACGATTAAAACCAATATTGATGAGTACATGAGGATCAAACTCTTTTACAATTTTAGCACTGCACATAAGCTTTTCAAAATCGTTAACGAAGTCCATCGTATATTGATTCAGGTCTGCTTCTCTCCACGACCAAAATGTCTGTAAACTCAATGTTGTATTCTTGATAGATGCTGGATTAGTTAACAGATCAAATAGTAAGCCATAATGATCCGACACAAGTGTGTTATCGGTGTTAAAGTCTTTACAGAAATTTACGTCATTGCTCAAAATGACACGAAGTTCATTCCCATTTATATGCGTACTTCCAGAGCTGTGTTTGACCAAATTGAGTTCTTCTATACACGAGATGAAAGATGAAGCAGTGGGATTGGGTTTGTTTAAGGGTATGTTGAAGTCACCCAAAATGCAGAAGAACTTGTACTCCAGCATAAACTGTGAGACCGTATTATTGAATTCAGATAAAAAATCTTTCACCGATGTACCAGGAATACGGTAAACACATAACAGACAAAAAGTTGTTTCATTGAAATTCATTTCAAAAACTCCATACTCCCAGTTTGAGGTCACATTCTTACAAACGTTTTTCACTTTCAAAGTTGACAGATCAAAAATTCCAATGCCTACGCCTTTTGTTTCTCTGTTAACATAAGAAAACGAGTAGTTTTTTGGTTTCGACAGATTGGAGAAATACAAACAAGAATCCTTTAGCCACGTTTCTGTTATCACCATGATTGAAATTTCATTTGCCAATAGATAAGCATGAATCACGTCAGTTTTATTACACATTGACCTCGCATTCCACAGGCAGCACTTCAGATAAAAATTGTTATCACGAGAATCAGATACCCGGGAAGGGGTTTTCTGATGTAGTCATGCCGAAGAAGTCCCGATGTCCATATCATTTACGTTCTGAAGTGTTTTCATCCATGCCCTTGCTTCATCATTAAGGAAGTACCTGCCTAATATGACGTGTTCGGGCCACGTCGAGGAATCTTCTGCAATAGTTGCCTGACTTTCCGGGAAAATTATGTGGAATGATTTCAGGTCACTTCTTTTCGATGAAAGTTCCCTGCATCCATGAACTATTAATCCACTGTCAATGCAGTAATTACGTAGAGTTTCCTCATTTACATCATTTGACAGTCGACTGATAAAATAGTGTCGTCTAGGCGGATTTCTAGGCTTCATTTCTACCCCTTTGACTGACACGTTAGTGTTGCATGAACCTGTCACAACTGGTACTTTAACAGGCGATAACTTCCTTAGTTTACGTTTCCCACCAGCTACATCAGAAAAATTTGAAGAAAAACTATCTCTTCGCGTCAAGCGGTGAAACAAAGGATTACGGCTCGACTGAGCTTTCGGAAGGGAAGTACTTGCACTTCCGGCAACAGCTTGGGCGTAACTACTCGTTGTCTGATCATCAGCATTTGGACGCTCGCACCCATTCAGGGGATCACCATTATCCACAATAACTGTACTCGGTTTTTGTTTCTGAAAGCGATTTGGAAAATTCGTACGCGTTTGAACGTTTTCACATCAGGGTTCTACAATCAACAATTTCTCTTTCATGATTTTTACATCGTATTCAATATTTTCAATTTTTTTAAGTTTCTCCAACGTGGATTGAAAGATTGAAATTGTACTTATCTTAACACATTCGGGGCATTTCCAAAGCAATTGTCCACATTGAAGTTGAGAAGGAACACCAAGACAGGACGTTTTGATAGACATTTCTCCACACAGGTAGCATGAGATTGTGTTGTCATTGCTCTCAATAGGTGATTGACAGCAGGGACAATGAGAATATTGACGGGGGTCACCACAGCTACCCCGCGAATCATTCGACATATGAAAATCTTCTATTTAATCTCAAATGAATTGTGTAGCAATTAAATTTGTGCTGGGCTTTTCTATTCAGTTTTTCGTTTAATCGATTTTTTGTCTGACTTTTTTCCTCAAAAATGGGATCAACGGGTTTCACTAGTCTCTAAGTATGACTCACTAGTATCTTCGGCGATTCGATTCACCGAAGCATTTTATGAGACCTAAATTTGTGATACCACTTAACCGCCAACGTCACTCCCCCACTCCTCTTCATTCCACCCGTATCCGTGCGCTCACCACCCCCCTCAATTAAGCTAAAACTGGTCTCTCTGAGCAGCGTAGCTTGCTACTGGCGAAGCCAACTGTTCGGCAGGCTTTTGAGCAATTCGCCAGACGTTAGTCGGTTATATTATTTATATCAGTTCATTTCTCAATTCATCAAGAGTACATCTTACTACCAGATGCATCCATAATAACACATTTTCTTAGAAGTAATTTTTTGTAAGAAACATCAATTTTATTTTCTTTCGTATGCTTGCTTCATGTCGAATCATGGCCTTGGGAGTCAATTGGCTGTTTTGCAGCATTCTGCCTGATGTGTCTTGTTTTGGCTTTTCAACTGTTCGTCGTTTAAATAATTGCTAGTTTGGCCAGCGTTTATTATTAGATCGGTGGCTAATTCGAAGCAAGGTTAAATTCAGTATTATTTCGCTATTTTCATAGCTGCTGATTGTTTCAATTTGCATTCGTAGTAACTTTGATGGTATACGAAATAAAATTCGCGCCATACGGGCAAATTTGAACATATAATTGCGCAAATTTTGCTGCTATAATTTGGTGTGCGCCGGCAGTTTTTCATCAATTTTTCAAATTTAGCAAAATATATGGGCTATTAGTAGCGATGATTTCTATAGCACAGTTGGAGGGAAATGAATGTTCTCTGTGCTATTTTTCCAATTTAACTTAATTGGCTGAAAATTCATCATGCTGTTGACAGCCTTTATCTGTGGTGAATAATTTGAAAGCCTAGTCAAATGTCACATTGTATGGCGCACTCAGTTTTTTTATCAGTTACCATTTGTTTATTAAATGGCTAACTCTTCATCACTGTGAAAAGAAATGCTCTGGAATAGTTTTTAACAGCGAAAGTGATGAGTTATGACAAAAATAACTTATAATCTACAAAGTGAAGCAGTGGAAAGAACTTATGAAACACAATAACAAAATTAGTATCCTCAGATTGGTAAAGATGCACGTCATAACAAAATTAATGAACTCTTTTAAAACTAGATTAACAGAAAATGACGCTTGAACATAATTTTCCAACAAAAATCATGCTTGAAGATGTTTATCATACAATTATTGTGTTTTATTTACAAATATGAACATTGATATCAAAAGGTGATGAAAACAAACTATTAGTTCAAATCAATAAAGAAACCAATCAATAATAATTTCATTGCAAAAATAATTTGTGACATTAAGTTTGAATTGCACGAAAAAAAAATTCAGAGAATTCAAAAAAGCCGGCAGCGCTTTTAGTATTGGAAGGGTTTTTGAGTTAACTATAAACAAATCGTACATTTGTTTATCGTTCATACTAAAATACTACGTGTTAACTCGGTCATATTTTGATACTTGTGCGGTGGGCGATCGAAATAATGTGTGTTTGCGGGGGGGGGGGGGTGGGTTCTGAGTTGGAAAGGGCTGTTATATTTCAGATATCTATATTATAGCGCCACAATTTTGAGGATAATTTGTTGATTGTCTGAAAGCGATCAAAAGTGATGATCGGTAAGTAATTAGTTAGCACATTTCAGCACGATTCCTCAAGTGGTATAGTTAAATGTGTAATATCTTGTTCACAACTATTCGAGGGCACAAGTTTAATTGCTCTGCTATGCTGATTGTCTCTTCTGAGAATACTGGAATCGCTGTGGCTTAAGTGACTTGCACTGATCACTGCAAATTCAGTAGATGAGTGCAGGTCTAAACTTCTTTGCTTCTTTTCCAGAGGCTTTTTATCTCCAACTTCTAAACTACTGTACTGTTTGGAGCATATTAGAAGGTTGATTTTTTCACTCGTTTCCAAATCTTCTAACTCGATAATTTTGTGGTCTTCCGAGAAATCGGTCACGGGTTCTATTTGAATAACTACGTTCGTTTGTTGTGGGTTTTGGGAATTTTGGGCTTGTGATGTATCGTTGCAGTGGTTTGTATCGAATTCTGAGTCGTTCGTTTCTATCACTGCTACCGTGTTCGGAGGTGTAGTTGTATTACCTGTGAAATAGAAAAGATTAAACTCTTAATATCACTCGTTTTAATTAGAACAGTCTTGTATTATAAACTCCATGCTACTTTTTTCGCCCTTAGCAGACCGCTTTAAGAATGATTATTCATAACTGCCTCGTTGGTTCACGATTTACCTATCTGAAAATCTGTTCCATGTCACCAAATCTTTCAAATTTGAGCTTCACTCTAAAACCTTGCCTCCGGATGAGCTAATGATTTGTTTCTCATAGTTAACGCCTTGACACAATGTAAAGAAAGATGAGATTTTTCTTCAGAACTTTTGCAAAAAAATAGCCCGATTTTTGTTCTTTTCGATTAATCGAAAGTAGAAGTCCTCATGTGCGGCTGGTAAGTGGCGAGAGTTTTCTTCAGAATAATTTATTCTAATTTTTTTTAATTCTTATATATCCATTAGCTGCTGATGAGCAAATTTTTTATTCTTATATATCCATTAGCTGCTGATGAGCAAGGAAATTGATGTACGTTGTCATCAACTGCGCAAACAAACTTATCGTTGTCCATTTCAATTATATTGCAAAACGTGGTAGCTAAAATACTTCCTCAATTTTATATTAAAAGTTGTGGTTAAGTTGTCTTAGTATGCTGTACAATGTACAATTGCAGTGAACAAATATACAATAAACGATGATGGAGTTTGACATTTTACCGACTCAGATAGGTCCGGTAACTTCACTGAAAAATTTAATTACTATTTTAATCAATGCGGAAGCTAATTAGTGTGCATTTGTGTGCTTGCAATTAAATTAGCGACGCTCAAAAATGGTTTAACGTCAAATTTATCAGATGACAAGGGACAAAAATTTTGAAGTTGAAAAAATTTTTGCCATACTGCTCTAACGTAAAAAACTAAAACTGACGAATTTTAAATTTTTATTGGAGCGTCAGAATAGTGTTAATTAAAAAAAAAGTAGTAACTGTTTTGACATAGAAAAGGCAATGGAGTCTGAAAAAATAGAAATAGAGCGGTGGGCTTCGGCAGTAGCTAGCTAGAGTTTTGTGAGGCTAGCTTAAGCATAAAACAGAGTTGGAAGTGATAGAGTAGAAAGGGGGACGTGAAAGGGAGTTTGGGAGCTATGTCAGTGGAGGGGGATCGAGCGTGCGGAGTTTTGGCCAGAATGAGATTTGGACGAGGGGGAAACAGGCCTTCACACCATACTATGTTGTGTTTTTCCAGCAACATCAATGTCTTCTCAACAACAAATTGTAACGTTAGAAACCAGTAAAGACCTGCGAGAAATGTTGAACGACTTAATGAGTTGCGACTTTTCTGGTTCATTCATTTTTTGAGGACAAAAAATTAATTGTAACAAAAATAAGGTGGCAAATCATGTTCAGGCGACAAATGGCATCAAACGGCAACATGGCCCACATGAATGCTAAAAGCTTTGTTTGAAAAACATTAAGAAAGTTTTGTTGAAAATTAGATAGCGAACAATACTGCTGACTGATTGATTTTTGCTCTTGGTAAATCAACTTCAAGAACTTTGCTGAATTAGGAGAATGAATGGTAAATATTGGAAAGACGACTATTCAATTTCTGTTGGTTTTTTCTTTTGACAAGTGAAAATTAACAAACATATTCGAGTCAGTCAATTGGTCACAGGAAAGTGCAAATTTTCCATATGAAAGCGCATAAGAAAGTGCATAAAATAGCAGGTAAAATATAATAATTACGGATGGAAACACTAACAACAAACAATACGAACAAAATGGAGGATTAAGGTCATATGCATCTTTTGTGAAGTTAAAAACTTCCAACTGCGGTCAATCAAAGTGCGGTATTTGTAAAAATTGACAGATAAGCTGCTTTCTCTTTGAAGCGTTCTATTTTTTTGAAAACGCCGATAACGTTTCCATTAAAATTTTTAATGGGTTGCTTTAATGATTCGCAGTATTTTAGTTTTCTCAATTTAAAAAAAACGTTGACCAAACAACTCACAATTTTTATCAAGCAAGAAACATAAATACACTAAAATTAATTAATGGTAAATTTATCTGAAAATTCACCTGAAAATTACCCTAAAAGTTAAGGGGGCACTTCCCTAAAGTTCACCTTAAAAGTAAAATTTTAAGGAAAAATATAAACTTTTTTCCAGTATTTTGTAATTGTCACTCATTTAGCTCACTCCGTAAATCTATATTAAAAATGTGTCTTAAAACAACTGCAGCTTCTAGCCAAACGTACAAAATTTTCAGTTCGTACGTTTGGCTAGAAAACTAGTTGACAAATTGGCAGCTCTTGATATTAGAGTATAACAAGGAGGCTCGGTAATGTGCGTACGCACATAATGTTCCGACCCCGCTCATCCATATTCTTGACTTAATTGGCTATCAAATGATGAAGAGATAGAAAACTTTCAAGAAACACAGCGTTCAATAAACAACCAATAAAATACGATAATGCCAGACTAGAGAGCCGATAAAAGTTGTTTATGATAGGACTATTAGAAAGGAAAATAATAAAAATCAAACAGCAAACATTATTTACGACCAGAACTCGATGTCTGTAATAAAAAACAACATAAAATCAAACTCACATCAGATAAAAACCAGAACAAAACAGTTTAACATATACTTCATTAGAAATATATTGGTCGCGCAAAACTTCAAAGCCAATGGAATCAACGATTATTGTTATAATTTAAAAAGAAACCAAAAATGTTTTGAAATGTACAAATATATAAAAATCTATTTTTTTTAAATTCTCGTAGTAACAGCAGTAACAACGCCGAGAAACAAATGTTTGAAGCTAAAAACATTATAAAGGCTAAATTATAGCTCACTGAAAACGGGTTGTGACCTGTGTTTACAGAGTCTGAATGACAAATCGACAGAAAAACCATTTAAAAAAGACGAAGCTGGAAAACCAAAATTTATTTTTGAAAACAAAATTTTCTCAAAAGTCATAACAGACTTAGGTTTACAACAAAAAGCTAAAGTCGCGAGCCCACAAAATAACAAATACATAAATAAGCCAAAACTTCAAACAATTTTACGACATGACACTACTCAGGGCACTATAATTATAAGATGTTAGCTGCAAAAAATGTAAATTGTCATTTTCTCTTCATCTTAGCATCAACAAGTGTTCCTTATAAAAGGACTGTTTAGACATGACAACAAAAAGAAACGCCAAAATTGAACAGTACAGAAATCTCGAAAACATTTTATGAAACTAAATGGTCGACGCAATCAATCACAACGTCTAAGCAAATGCGAAAAAAAGTTTGCATCAAGAAAAATAATTGAGACTTCTAATGAGTGAGATTGAGTTAAAGGTTGAACAAAATAAAAGCAGAAAGGAGACATGTAAAAAAATCATTTTTAAATTTAAATTAAAGTCTTTTTAAATTCATTAAAACAAACAGCAAACAACTGACATCTTTAACTAGATTGAGTTGTACGTCTTGAGGAAGCACTATATCGTTATCGTGTATATGGCGTATAACGACGAAAAGAAACATAAACATAGGCAAAATAAAAAAAACACACAAAATTTTGCGAGATAACTGTGTCTCAGCCCAAAAAGCATAAACTATTCAACAAAAACAATTTAGATATTCAAGTACGCTTCCTTCCAAGGTTCTGCTTTTTTACGATGCCTTTTTTTCAATTGGACTTGAAAGGAATGTGATAACGTGACAAGGAAACAAAATGAAACATTAAAATATGCAACTATGATCAAAAATAAGAGAAATTGAAAACGCATACTACCAAAGGAAACCATTAGTTGAATATAAAACCGTTACCGATATCAATTTAGAACTCAAGGTTACCCCTGTTTGGTTTCCCCTTGTTTCTATGGAAACTGTGCTAGACGTTGAGAGAAAAAAGATAAAATAGTGGCAAAGTTCAAAAATTCATCGATATTTTCTCAAAACATTCTCAAAATCCATAGTCATAACAGATATTAGATAACAACTAAAAAAATGTCTAGGTTCCTCTATACCTTCCTTAAACTAACTGGATCTGTCATTGGTGACACTAAGTCATTCGGCTGCAAAAGGTATAAGAAATGAAAGCAAAACTCAAGAAGTCCTTAAAATTTTTACGAGAACAATTACTCAGAGCCATAGAAAACATTAGCTTAACTCTAAAGCCATAATATAGTATCGCTGGGTCTCGTTTATTGTAAATAGCATCTTTCATTGATTGAGCCCTGATTTAAATTTCGTGTCCTTAATTTATATAAAAACATTTACACAGCGGAAATATTCTGAAAAAAGAACGCGCCCCAATAAAATCCAAAAAAAATTTGTCATAAGGATCCATTGTGAGATCAAGATCAGCTCAGATATTGCTGCGCGTCTAACAAAACACTCAATTTTTGAAAATTATTGCGAAATAGATCAATTCTATACAAACTCTTTCCGTTTGTCAAAAAAAATTTTGCATTTTGTTTATTTATCGAGTTTAAATTTCCAAAAAATTGGCAAAATTATAATTCCAGCTGACTCTTGCAGCCAGCGTGAGTCCAACTAGTTCTTTTCGGAGCTTAAGAAGAATATGACCGCAGTTTTAAAATGTCTGCTTCCAGCAAATTTAAAGCGAGTGTTCTGAAAAGGCCATTTTTTTAACGAAAAAGTCTGGATTTTGAGTAATTTAGCATTTATTCTAGCCGAAAAAACTCGGATCGAACAATTCAGCAACCCTCCTCTGTCTTTAGAGATAAAAATCAACAACACTGCCGTTAAAAATTTTAACATATTTTGGCAGAATTGACAAAAATTTGGTCAAAAATGTGAATAAAAACAGCTGCAATACTATTAATATTCACAAAACTTTAAACCTCGATAACTCCCTATAAAAAACGAATATTTAAATTTTTAATTCTGTATTCTACGATGGACGGGCTTTCTAGTGATACCACTCACAACTCTCTACGATTATTATATCGATCAGCCAAAATTGTCTGAACAAAAAAACCATTTGAGTATATAGTTCCTCCCCCCTCAAGAGGTGTCGGAACAGAAAATGTTCTGTAACAGTCATTATCGCACTATAAAACTAAAGTAACACAAAAAAGACTAAACCAAACTAAAAGTGATTTGAAAATTCACCGAAACCGGCAAACATCAAAGTGCGGAGACGTGACCTTAAACGTAATATTTGAATTATATTGACCGACGAAATCTGACAATAGATGACACTTCTGGGGAGCAGAAAAACCCTTTAGTCAAAAATTTCTCGGCCCCTAAAGTGGAGTATGAGCAAAAGGGACCAACAGTGGCTTTGTTAGAATCAACTGGCTGCTGTTATTAACATACGTTTCTATATGACTTGGGATAATGCGTCTTAATACATCTTTGACCCTTGGCCTTAAGCTTTCTCAATCTTTTCTGCTTTTAGGTTATTTTTGTAAGTAAATATTTTCATAATTATAGAAGTTATAACACGCATGATCGGGTTTTTAAATGCCAAATCTCTGCAGAGCCAGATTCTACAATACCAGATTTCAATATAGAGCCAGATTTCAAACTTGCAAGTTTTTGTTTCCAGCAGACACGTTGGTTACGTGACTCTGATAAAGTCAATTCGACAATCTGACTTACATCTCGATCTGCTACGTGATTCTCGATAAACGCAACATTCTCCCATGACTTCATCAGAGTCACGTAACCTATAAAAATCTAATCAACTTTTGTCTCACTAACCTCCATCAGAATTTGCGTCACCATGTTCTTCAGAAAGTGACAACCACGGTTTCTGTCTGTTGTTTTTATTGCTCAATTTGCGAACTAAAGGATACGTTTCAGCTACTGCCCTGGTCTCCGACGTTTCGTCATCGCCCTCCCGTTCCGTCACGTTCGGCGAAACTGAAGACCTTAGAGGTTGAGATTCTGACGTGGCCTCGTTTGCGAGCGTCACTTCATGAGGGCTTTCAGGTAGCGACACAACTCGACTCTGTTTGATAAGTTTTGTCATTCGGGTGAGTGACTTTCGATGTTTGTCAAAGCTTCGTTTAGTCCAGTGCATGTTGTCTTCGTGGTTTATTGATAAGGAAGCGGCTTGTCTTGGCTTTTTTCTGGCTCCCAGGAGTAAGCTGGACCGCTCCTGATTCTCTCCAGAGGTTCCTTTAAGCAAAGATACCCACGTGTCTGAATTACTTTTCAAATCAGTTACTTATTCCAAGGATCAGTTTATCAGCATTGTCATATTGAATAATTAGACTTTCATTGCTGGGCCATACCCAAGGCACATAGAACTGATTTCGAGCTAGTGTTCTTTTTAGTAGAGTGGGCGGTGGTGTGAGATCAATTCAGCCTTACATTTAATCTTTTTTTCCTAAAATAGTCTCTGTTCGTTACAACGGCTATTGCCAGCTCTTATAGAACTGAATGAACCATCATCGGAGTTAAAACATGCATTACTTTGTTTATACATACTGAGTAAATTAAAATTTTGCTCACAGACAAAACTATGTATACCTGATACGTCTATTGTGAGTCCCTTGACATTGCTGAGTCTCTTAGTACACGACTCTCCACTCCCACTCCTGTAGAGAATGGCTAAGGGTACATCGTCTGGTCTTCTAAGCAGGATCTTCTTCGTTCCCATGGCCTGCGACCCACTGGAATTGGGAATAGCTGGCTGCTGTAGATGGGAGTGGTGGGACGCCAGTTTGTTGGAGGGGGAGAGGGGCAAAGAGTACTTTTGATGGGCGCCCAACAGAGGCTGAAATTGGATATTAGAAAAATAACAAAGAATTATAACCGCGCATACCAAGCTATAATTCACCAATATCTCAGTTTGCAAATCTAGAGGTGCTATATCTCACTTTTGTAACAGAGGCTGAAATTGGATCCTTTTAATAACGAAAAGTGGCAGCACATACCAAACTACATTTCAATAATATCTCACTTTTTGGCGGTCAAACAAGCCGACAAGTAAGCCAAACGAATTTTGAAAAAGAGGTAAGTACGCCAAAAATTTTGAGAGACAGACGTATTATGTTTTATCCCTGGCGTCTAGCCCGCGAAGAGGCATGGCCATGAACAGCGGTATGCTGGCTCAAAATTACTAGATATCCTAAAAATGATGTATATTTGTTTCTTTGCTGCTTTGGAATTACATTTGAATTGCAAATAGTGTATGTTGCCTTGACTGTAAAGGGTTATTAATGCACTATTTGTGAAAGATTACCTAACTATTACATAACATTCAGCTTGCTTTTACGTCGGCTCACTTTTATTTTTTGTAGCTGGCACACAGAGCTGCAATTCGCAGGTAATTTTGGCGGGATACCGACGCTTATTACCGTTTTTAACTGGTACCCTTGTTGCATTTGTATAAAAAAATAGATATTTTAGTAATAGTGTGACTGCCTATCCACAACTTGCTTGTGGTGCGGCGACCTTTCTGTATACACGCCATGGCGAATAACATGCCGTACCCGGGTTAGGGAGGCTGGGGGGCATCATCAACATCGGGGGAAAAGGGCAACGAAGGCGGATTATTCTGTGCAGTGTGTTCGTGTTAAACTGCTGGTATTAGATCCAGCCAGTTGATTACCTCTACAATGTCAGAGATTCTACTCAAGTAAGAGTTTAGCAGGGGGCAGTATTCAGTTCTCAGTTGTGCTAATGGAATAAGTGCAATTCGTGGCAGCGGTTGTTCTTCTACCATCTTTGGTAGAGGTGTATGTTGTTGCTTGCTGTCTTTGGTCACTTCTTTTCAATTGAATTGTTCTCTTTTGGTTTTTGTTTCACGCGGTTCCTATAAGTATAGTTTAGTGTCGGTTTCATGGGACAAAAACTGGTTGAAGTTCTCTTTTTATCAGCACAATGGCACTGATAACTGTCAGCTAGAAATCGCTCTGTTAACAATTCTGTGTGAGCTTCAACAGGCAGCATTTCACCCTCATTGTGTAGGTCACTGTTGTGGAACATTTCTACACAGACAGTAATTGTTCGAAAGGCAGTGTTTTATTGTGTATGTAGGTAGTTCGTTTGTTTTGCTGATTGTGGAAGCCCAAATGGGAGCACCGTAGTTCAGGACGATCCGACCGATTGCTTTGACAGTCACAGTGTCTCTTTTGTGCAGCCCCAATCGCTACCAGCAATCTTTCATTATGTTATTGCGCTTTTAGATTGTTTCTTTGGCGCTCCCTACATGTTCACAAGAATTTGGCATATCGAAGGTGACACCAAGTACTTTTTGGACTTTGCCACTCCTTGCTCCATGTTGTGAACAAAATTGCACTTGATTTCTCAGCCGATAACTTAAATATTCTTGATTCTAGCCAGTCGTGTAAAATATTTAAGTAGGGAGTTATCATGTCACATAATTTTTCAACCTGTGGGTGAGATGTAGCTTAAGTTATATCATCAGCTTAAAACCTGAGGTTTATATTTTTTTGGGGTAGAGGCAGCTTGCTCGTGCAGATGTTGAAAAATGTTTGCGATAATACATAACGTTGTAGGACGCCCTGTTTGTTTTTTCTACACTGAGATTTTCGTTATATTCTATGTAGGAAAACCTGTCTTGTAAGTATGAAGCAACTCATCTTTTAGAAGCTATTTTGTAGTGGTGCCTTGTGTATGTCACGTCGCAGTAGGTCATGATCAAGCGCGTGGAAAGCTGCCTTGACGTTTAGGGATACTAGTTAGAGTACGGTTGCAGTGTTTATTTTGATTATGGCCTTTTTGCATATCATTGGTGACAATATTAAGAGCTGTTGTTCCGAACTGCTTGGCACTAAAGGCGTGCGAATGATTTTTATTGGATATTCTCTAAGGTCACTCAATAAGAGTTTTTCTGTTATTTCTGCGATTGGGGAGAGGAGTGCAATCGATCCTAAGCTTTTAGATCCGTCTATGGGTTTTCCTGGCTGCTGTAGGGGTATAGCCCGAGCAACTGTCCAAATGTTTGGGATTTTTGCACTGTTTACAGGACGTTTATGATGTCAGTGAAAAAGTTCAGTGCTAGGGGGCCTAGATAGTGTAATGGGAGTAGCGCTATTCTATCTGGGCTCAGTGTTTTACTTTTGTTCGTGTCTCATAGCCTTCGCTGTTACACTTAAACATTTTGCCCTCCATTTCCAATTTCCTTATCGTCCTTAGTGTATTTTTTTTAATTTTTCCTGGGGTGTGGAGTGTATTTTTGGGTTAACTGGTTGGCTCATTTCCTTGAATTATGATGAGGAGTAATTTTTTAGCGGTAAAGTATATGGCTCTATTTGCAGGTGGTCTAGCTTTACTTTTAGTGTGCTCCAAAGTTCAGAGCATTTTTCTCTGTGAGTAAGTGTTTGTGCAAATCAATCCAATTTGTGACTTCTTGACTTTGAACAGGTTTGTTTATTTGATGCTTTAGTGGCGTTTTTGGGGTTCCATGAATGTTTTTTTCAACTTTTTTTTTATCTTTTCAGAAAGTTTTACAGCTTCACTGGGAAAACTGGCAATCACTGTTTTAAATTTTTCTTGTGGAACATGCCTGCCAGTCGCAGTAATGACAGTTTTCCATATGATTTTTGCAAGCGGTAGAAATGGTTGGCCTTTGATGTTTCTTCAGTTTTAGTTCAATTTCGTCTTAAAAACTTTCCCAGTTAGCTTTGCAGAAGTTTAAGAAACTTTTTTTTGGTGTTGTTTGTGTGATGAGGTCACAACTGATGGCTAGAACTATTGATAAATGGTCCGAGCTTAAGCTGTACATCGTTTGCCAATCGATTTTCTTTGCTATGCTTGAGCTGGCGAGACTGATGTCCGGGGAGGAGCTTTTAAAAAATCAGTTAAGCCGGCCTTTTTGTGGAGTACTACATGGTTAGAGAGGTCTATTTCCTTTGCCGTATTGCGTCCCCTTGTGCCTTCTGGTAATGTTGGGTTCCAAAGAGGGCTATGAATATTCATATCACTGACAATAATTCAGTCATCTAACTCAAGTAATTTACTTATTGATTTCTTGTATCATGCATCACAGCTAAACGGAACTGGAATGCAGATGTTCACTAGTTTGATGTTATTAATACCTGCTGTGAGTGATGTGGATTGGACTTCTGGGTGCCTGTCAGTGGTTTTAAGTTTAATTTTTTGAATCAGAATTTCGTCCATAAAGATAAAAGCTGTCCCTCCACCTTTGCCTCTTTCTTGGGTCCTATTTTCTTGGATTATGTAGTAGCCAGAAGGGTTTTTAAGTGGATTTTTCATTGAGGTTTGTCTCCGGGATGGCAGCTAATTGGATGTTACTTTACTGTATCCAGTCTATCATGGAGATGTTGTCTAGTTTTTGGTTGAGTCCCTTACAATTCAGTTGAAGAATGTTGAGGTGTGTTGTCGTGAGTGGAAAAATTTCGCCTTGTATTTGATTCTATTACCTTGAACGAGGAGCAGCGTTTAAAGTCAAACTTGTTGTTCTATTGCTCTATTGACTGTAAGTTGGTGCAATTCAGGTATATCCATCCTCCGCGGCCACACCAGACGCCGTATAGATTCCAGTTCCTACGGTGACAAATAGCACAAAGCGTTAGGCCGGGATTTGTTGCAACGCTGCCGAAGATGAGGAGAAAAGGCAGAGCAAACATGTGTTTCTTAATGAAATGCATACTAGGGACCACTGGGCTTACCTGATCTCGCTGCAAAAACCGGTTTCTCGCAGTCTGTGTACAGTGTGTATGAATCCTGGGAGCAGCTGCTTGGTCCTAGCACTGCCGCGTGGAGGCGGCCATACTTGTATACGTTCAATCTTACTTCGTCTTGCTTTGCCTTCATCATCTCACTTTGGCAATTCTGTAGTTACGATGGTAACTAGTTTCGAAGTCTTTAACTGTTTCAACTTCAAATTCATTAACTAAAATCAAAAGTGTTCTGCTTAAGAGGGGTATCTTGCACAAGTATTGCTGAAGGACCGTCATCTTGCAAGACCCTTGCAATACTCCTACAATATTACGTCTTCTTGCAAAATGTTGCATGATTACTGTCTTTTGCATGAATCTACTCACGTTCAGGCTTTCACTTATAAAACGGCCATGCTCGATCAACGGTGGTACGAAAAGACCATGCTCGACTAAAATTTCCAATGGAAAGTCTCTACCTCGAGTTTTTTGATCATCTGGACTTCAGCTCGACCCAAGTTTTCGCTGCTCAACCCAGGTTATTTCTTCTGAACTTTAACCCGACTTTTATGCTGGACCATCGTAATTTTCTATTTTTTTTGGAAATTTTAATTAGTCATGGAATTGTGCTATAATATTTATCACGAGTTTCAATTATTTGTGATCAAAATGACTGCAAAAAGAGACTAATTCGTTGTTTATGAAATGAAGAATGTTACAGCTGTGCTCACTAATTCTTTTCAGCCGAACCAAGTTGTAATAGAGTCTACTATTTTTTTATCTCAAGACAGCAAATTTATCTCTAGAATTCAATTGTTCTGTAGATTGTTTTAGCAAAAAAACAAACAATTTCCTACGTATGATTGCCTGTTGCAATTCCAGTTTGCTACTGCTCGTGGATAATTCCTCATCCACCGAAAAAATGCGAAAATTAATTAAAAGACCAAGAACATCTTTTCCTCGACTTTTGAAAAGATTCTTGCTCGCGCCATGAAAAGACCAAGCTGGACCTTAACTTGCTGTGAAAAAACCCTAGCTGGACTAATTATGGTCATATTGGACCCTCACACTATAATTAAAAAGTCTTTTCATAAGTCGAGTTCTAAACCTGGGTACCAAGATAACTTCCATTGAGTTCGACTAGGGTCAGCAACTCACGCGTTCTTGAGAGTTAGACGGCTCAAATGAGAAGCGCTGTCTATACCGCCGTCTGCCCCCGTGAGGACCCCCACCCCCACTACCACCACTCACGGGGTTATTCGACTCATGAGGTGGTCGCCCGTACGGTCCCGCAGTCCTAACTGAAGTTCCCAACTCGTGGTCGGAGCCCCCGCTGTCGGTTGCCGTACTGCCCCCAAAAGACTGTTGCTCATGGGAGGAGGATCCCCCCATTTTGACTAGAGATGATGAGGAGAGAGGGTGGTGTTGGTAGTGGGTTTGGTGAATAGTTGGAAGAGATGAGTCTGAAATGTGGAAGGGAACATTGAAAGATGGAATCTTAATCTAAAGACAATATCAGTCAATGCATCTACCGTAACAGTTAAATGATTCATTTATGAGTTTTTGTTCCGATTTTTAACTAGACCCAACTCGGTTATAAATTTTAGTCGAATTTGATTAAAAAACTAAACGAAATTCTATGAAATTTCTTTTCAAAACTTATCATCAGCTTGCAAACATTTAAGGTCGAAACTGCGACCGGAAAGCAGCAATGTACTATCACTCTGCTACAATATTTTGCGAACTATAATTGTTTAAATTTGATATTAGGTGGGGAAACTTTCAATTACGATATTCTGGCTGCGTATTATTGGGGGGTGAATAAATTGCAAGTAAGGTCAAATAACTTGCGCGGTTGTGCTAACAGCTCAAAAATGTCTATGTTTTAGCTCGATATAGTTTCTTTTCCTGACGAGTCCTGACGACTGAACAAAAGCAAACAAAAAAATCAACTTTTGCATTTAATAAAATATTGCGTTAATGAATACAAAGCTGAACCTGGAGCTTCGATTGGTTTTGAGGCAGCTACAATTCCTGATGTACTTTGTCCGTTATTTTCCTTACTACTCCCCCCTCCCCCACTGTCACTCTTTTGCCCCCCTCCGCCAATGCCATTCTCATCAGCAGAACTTTTGGCTGATCCCTGAGAATCTCCAGACACGGCTCCGTCCGCGTTCTTCTTCCTTGGGGAGGGGGTTTTGTTGTTCAGGTTCTTGAGACTGGTTTTGCGGCTGTTTGAGTTCCGCTCCTCCATTCCAGTGTCACTCTTGGATTTTTCACTCAACTCATCATCGGCTGCGTCTACACTATGTATAGTGTATAGAAGTGGACCGGGGGCTTTCCTGGTTACCTGAAATACGCAAAAAACATAGCTGGCAGATTGCCAGAAAATAACCGCAATAGCTTTGTAGATCTGCAGTCACAAAAAGATAGTACAAGAAACAGACCAAAAAATGCTTTGTTATTAAATGCTGAGATGTTATTTTTATTAGGAATTTGCTTATCCTAGTGCTACTTCTATTCCCTGCTCTCAAATAACCCTCAATTAGAGTAACACACATTCACTTGACCTTATCTCTTTGAATTAGAGTGAAGAAAAGTCAATTTTAGAGTGAGGAAGTCATTTTTGAGAGTGAGGTAAGTCACGTGTTACCAAAAACTCGCTCCAATAAGAGTGAAAAAAGACACGCACGCACTTCAGTTGAAATTGCATGAACGAATGAACAAAAAAGCAGATTTGATGTGATTGTGAGGTCATAGGGTCGTAACAAAAATTTGGACGACGAAATAAAAAAACATAGCAGGACAATTCCTGACACACAATTCAAAGAATTTTCATTGACTAAACAAAAAACTAGACCAAGAACGGACTATGAATTGATTGGGAAAACTATTTCGAAAAAAATCCGATCCAGAAAATCGAAAACACTGTAAAAATCAAAGTGAAATTGCCACATGTGATTAAAAAAAACCACTAGCGAGGAAGAATTTTCACTGACTAAAAACAAAACTGGACTTAGAACGGACTCTAGTGAATTGTGAAAATCATTTCCAAAAAATTAGATAAAAAAACAAAAAAAAACAGAAAATCAACATAAAAATGCGGCATGTGAACAAAAAACAACTAGTGAGAAAGCGAATTTTTGTTCAAACACCGTTTTCTCACTCTACTTCAAAATTAGAGCAAAAAATTTCACACCGCAAAACCGCTCGCTTTTTTGCTCCACATCCTGTTTCGGCGTGACCGAAGTCACTAATCCAATTTGACCTTAAATATCATGAAAATATGTGAACACATCTTAAAAAAGAAATTATTTGAATTGTAAAAAACCATGAGAAGGCCAACAATAGCCTCAGCTATCGCTTCGCGGCTATTAATAACATAGAGAAAAAGACAATTGTTTCTTTTTCTCTGCGAAAATTCTTTCCCATTGGAGATTTTAATACAAATCATATTGTTATATTACAAATCATATTACAAACGTGAGTCTAGCTATTACAAACTTCATATTCCTTCAAATGTCCAAAGTGATCGATTACTTAATATGAATCTGAGTTCTCCGAATAAAACATGTAAGAACAACAGCTTTACTTATATCTATCTTGAATCATTCGTTTCATTTAAGATGACCTAATGTCATCAATCGTCCAGACAGACGGTCAGCCATAACACACCCCGAAAAACACGGGGAAGAAAAACTAAACGAACACGAGACTGTTCCTAAAATAGGTAATCAAACCATATGTGCAACCCCATAAAGCCACTACCGAAAGCAAATCTACCACCGATTGCCTGCAATCTTAAAACTGGCGCAAAGTTCGCGCGAGTGCAAAAAGTGAAAGTATAAAGCAGTATAAAACTTTTCTATTGAACAGACCATTGCAAAGATGTACGTCATACTTTACGTATGAAAACGAACATCCAAATATGAATTATCCTTATAATTTTTCAAATAATACAGCGTTATTTGAATCATATGCATTCATATGTTCAACTTTTGGCTATAGTCGTAAAATTTACATGTTTCAATAGAAAAAAGTCAAACAGTCTTGTACGTACTTTGGTAAGTTTCCTGTAGTTGACGGATGAAAAGTCGTGTTCGACCTGTCCGAACTCAGCCTCAGAAGTGGCGATGGATGCGTGAGATGCATGGGAGTCTTCACTACTAATGGAATTGTGTCTCATCACAGCCGAGGGGGGAATAGTGGGGAAGGAGGGCTCCACTCCAGAGGAAGCACCCCCGTCACTCTCCTGCAAAACATGCAAAATTATTTGAGAGACACTCTTTAATTGATCTTGTACATACAGCAAAAACATTGTACTTTCATGGCCGAAGAGTTTTTGGTGGCTTTTCTAAATTTAGATGGATTTTATCCGTCACATTTGAAAGTCATCATTGCATTCGCTTAGCAAAGTTGCGATTTATTTTGTTTTAAATTTCTCAAATTTTGATTCCAATTTGTTGTTGCCAAAACCCAGTTGTCAACAATTGTCGAAGAAACTACATTTCAATCAAATCAATAATTAAGTATTCTCTGTTCGGTAACATCTTAAGTTTTATCAATGTTGATTTATTGACTTCTTGTTGCCCCCATCTCGTTGCAATTGAGTTGATATTTGTGAAAGTGTTACTAGATTCTTGTTTCGCAAAATTCTTTTCAAATACTTGAGCATAGTGTTTTGGCTAAGTGCCGTGTCAAGAATAGGCGGTGTCGTTAGTGTTAGTTTAATAGAAGAGGTGAATCACTATAAGCAAATAAACAACATCAGTACCTGTCTTAGAGTGACCAGGTGTTGCAGATGAGAAGGGGATGAGTAGCTTGGATCTCCTTCATTTGACACTGATCTTCTCACACTCGAGTGAGCATGTGCGTGTTGGTTAGAAGTGTCGAAACTGTAGCTGAATGAACCTGATGCTGACCCGCCCCCTCCCCCACCTCCGCCACCACCACCCCCTCCTCCGCCGGTTGAGTCATAATGATGACCTAAATAGTTCACAAGCACTAAATAAATGAGTATTTTTTTATACCAAAAATATTTTTGTTCAATTCTCTCAACTTTGGAAACAATCTTTTTCTTTGATTTTGTTAATTTTTAGTTTGTTCTGTATTGTAAGCTGGGGGCCAGTTTCAGCGCCGTTTTTTGCCACTCGTTTATTTGTTGGGTAAATGGGGTGTAATCTCCGAAAAGTCTTGAAAATAAAAATTGTTAAGAAAACCGCTATACCTGGTAGATGAACTGGTCCATACTGGGTTGCTATTAAGCCCATCGCTCCAATGGCTTTGTGGGTTTTGCTGATTGAGACAAGGTCTCCCGACTGTGAGTTGGTGATGCTTGATTGGCTGACGAATGAGCCGAAACTCTGCCGACTGCAACCCGAGTCAGAACCCGAACGTCCCCATTCGGATGATCTATACCAAAAAAAATAATTTGATATGCAAAGAAAGTTTTCATTCTACTTTTTCCTGCTTTTTAAGGAACTCGCTACGACCCGGGCTAATCCTCCAACCAATTCGTCTTTAAAAAGTTTTAAAAAAGCATACGAAATGTTGTCTTGTTTTTAACCGAAAAACTTTAATACTTCATCAAATGAAGTCGAGTGCTACAAAGTTTTATGATCTCAGTATTCGCAATGATCTATATCAAATTATCATAAATTAAAACTGTAAACGGAATTGAGTTTGAATTGATCAAGATCAAGACACGCGATAACAAACTCAGCGGCGGTTGTGGCTAGTAATGATAATTTTGATGATGACAGTTAATTCTGACATACCTGCCGACCCTCTGAAGGTTAATCTCGCTATGACCTCTGAGAGTACTGCTGCCCCTCCTCAGCAACAAGTTCTTCAGGCTGCTGCTCCTCGGAGTCAGACAACTCCTAGTTGACCTCGCACTCGCTAAACAAAAAATATTACAGAGTTTTTTTTTACTGTTACTAGAAATATATCCTATTCCATAAATACCAACGGATTCACTTCTGATTTAAATGCTAAACAGCCAACTAACATCTGAGGAATTTCTCTCAAACGACAAAGGGAAGCTCCATTCTATTATGGTAAGTTATTATAGAACACTAGCAATGTGGATCGAGGCTGTGCCTTAGCACAAGTTTCAACTCATGAAATAAATGTAAAAAGTTTGAATGCTGTACAAATGATACTGTGAAAAGTTTGAAAACATTGAATCTATTTACATAGATGCATATCCTCAATTATGCGTCTGAACATATAGTCATGCACCTGTAAAAATAGCAAGTTGACAATAAACTTCACTAATTTAAGGGTTTCGTTGCTTTCAGACTGATTGCCTTGTTCCTTTTTCAAAAGCGACACAGGTCATCAGATATTTTGAAAATTTTTAAAGACGTTAAAAAGGTCAACATATCGTTGCTCGTCATAAATTTCAGCATTAACGTCATGTCTAGGTTTCAAAAACTTCAATTAAATGTATTGGTCGAATTTAAGCTTCATTGTCGCGCATAAACATAGGTGACTACGAACAAAAATTTCGTACACAGAGACCCCATGATAGTAAAATATATAGTTACTTTGAAAAAGGCTTTATTTTTCGAGAAATCAAATTTAGAAACTGGAGAGTTTTGACAGAAAAACAAGAGCGTATCTGTCATTCAGAATTTTTGAAGAGCTCTGTCACTTCAATCTAAAGTTCTTTCCCGGAGCGCATCGCCAGAGAGATTCAGTACTGGACCAGAAAAAAAATCATAATGGTTTTTAGGCGGGCCATTACTATGTTCAGGTCCGAGATTTCACTGTTTAGTATGATTTTAGTAAGACAAGATGAGTCATCAACTGACTTTCGTCTGAACATGAATTTGTTAATTCGGTTTGCGGTCTGGGCATAAACAAATTCTGTCTGCCCTGGTTATGGCCATATTAAAATGCCGCCTGGTTTTGATATGCGCATAGCGTACATAATTACCCGCGCTTTCGCGCTTCTATTTGCTCAAGAGCCAATTATCTCGCGTCTCTCTCTCTCTCTCTCTCTCTCGCTATCTGTTTTGATCGTAATTAAAAATACATGCGTTTTCAATATAAATGAATTTATATCTAGTTGCAGAACTTGTTCTGCGTAAGAATTCAATTAATAGGCTCTGAAACTATGATTATAACTATGCTTTTGAGTTATAGTTTTTGAGTTTGTCTCATGCATTTGATTGATTTGAATTGCGGCCATTTGAATTGCGGCTCCTTGAATTGCGGCTCCTTGAATTACGGCTCCTTGAATTGCGGCTCCTTGAATTACGGCTCCTTGAATTGCGGCTCCTTGAATTGCGGCTCCTTGAATTGCGGCTCCTCCGACCTCCGTCTCCGACCTCTAAACTCTTCTCCCGACATCAATGTCAGGCAGGATGGCTGGTGTGAATAATGTTCATGTAGGTTCAGTAACGTGAACGGAAGGTCGCAGAGAATAACTTCCAACATCGGGAGGTGAACGCCTGAAATAAATAGATCAAATTAAATGAAATAATTACCATGATGTGATGGTGATGGTCATAGGGTCGTAACAAAAATTTGGACGACGAAATAAAAAAACATAGCAGGACAATTCCTGACACACAATTCAAAGAATTTTCATTGACTAAACAAAAAACTAGACCAAGAACGGACTATGAATTGATTGGGAAAACTATTTCGAAAAAAATCCGATCCAGAAAATCGAAAACACTGTAAAAATCAAAGTGAAATTGCCACATGTGATAAAAAAAACCACTAGCGGGGAAGAATTTTCACTGACTAAAAACAAAACTGGACTTAGAACGGACTCTAGTGAATTGTGAAAATCATTTCCAAAAAATTATATAAAAAAACAAAAAAAAACAGAAAATCAACATAAAAATGCGGCATGTGAACAAAAAACCACTAGTGAGAAAGCGAATTTTTGTTCAAACACCGTTTTCTCACTCTACTTCAAAATTAGAGCAAAAAATTTCACACCGCAAAACCGCTCGCTTTTTTGCTCCACATCCTGTTTTGGCGTGACCGAAGTCACTAATCCAATTTGACCTTAAATATCATGAAAATATGTGAACACATCTTAAAAAAGAAATCATTTGAATTTTAAAAAACCATGAGAAGGCCAACAATAGCCTCAGCTATCGCTTCGCGGCTATTATTAACATAGAGAAAAAGACAATTGCTTCTTTTTCTCTGCGAAAATTCTTTCCCATTGGAGATTTTAATACAAATCATATTGTTATATTACAAATCATATTACAAACGTGAGTCTAGCTATTACAAACTTCATATTCCTTCAAATGTCCAAAGTGATCGATTACTTAATATGAATCTGAGTTCTCCGAATAAAACATGTAAGAACAACAGCTTTACTTATATCTATCTTGAATCATTCGTTTCATTTAAGATGACCTAATGTCATCAATCGTCCAGACAGACGGTCAGCCATAACACACCCCGAAAAACACGGGGAAGAAAAACTAAACGAACACGAGACTGTTCCTAAAATAGGTAATCAAACCATATGTGCAACCCCATAAAGCCACTACCGAAAGCAAATCTACCACCGATTGCCTGCAATCTTAAAACTGGCGCAAAGTTCGCGCGAGTGCAAAAAGTGAAAGTATAAAGCAGTATAAAACTTTTCTATTGAACAGACCATTGCAAAGATGTACGTCATACTTTACGTATGAAAACGAACATCCAAATATGAATTATCCTTATAATTTTTCAAATAATACAGCGTTATTTGAATCATATGCATTCATATGTTCAACTTTTGGCTATAGTCGTAAAATTTACATGTTTCAATAGAAAAAAGTCAAACAGTCTTGTACGTACTTTGGTAAGTTTCCTGTAGTTGACGGATGAAAAGTCGTGTTCGACCTGTCCGAACTCAGCCTCAGAAGTGGCGATGGATGCGTGAGATGCATGGGAGTCTTCACTACTAATGGAATTGTGTCTCATCACAGCCGAGGGGGGAATAGTGGGGAAGGAGGGCTCCACTCCAGAGGAAGCACCCCCGTCACTCTCCTGCAAAACATGCAAAATTATTTGAGAGACACTCTTTAATTGATCTTGTACATACAGCAAAAACATTGTACTTTCATGGCCGAAGAGTTTTTGGTGGCTTTTCTAAATTTAGATGGATTTTATCCGTCACATTTGAAAGTCATCATTGCATTCGCTTAGCAAAGTTGCGATTTATTTTGTTTTAAATTTCTCAAATTTTGATTCCAATTTGTTGTTGCCAAAACCCAGTTGTCAACAATTGTCGAAGAAACTACATTTCAATCAAATCAATAATTAAGTATTCTCTGTTCGGTAACATCTTAAGTTTTATCAATGTTGATTTATTGACTTCTTGTTGCCCCCATCTCGTTGCAATTGAGTTGATATTTGTGAAAGTGTTACTAGATTCTTGTTTCGCAAAATTCTTTTCAAATACTTGAGCATAGTGTTTTGGCTAAGTGCCGTGTCAAGAATAGGCGGTGTCGTTAGTGTTAGTTTAATAGAAGAGGTGAATCACTATAAGCAAATAAACAACATCAGTACCTGTCTTAGAGTGACCAGGTGTTGCAGATGAGAAGGGGATGAGTAGCTTGGATCTCCTTCATTTGACACTGATCTTCTCACACTCGAGTGAGCATGTGCGTGTTGGTTAGAAGTGTCGAAACTGTAGCTGAATGAACCTGATGCTGACCCGCCCCCTCCCCCACCTCCGCCACCACCACCCCCTCCTCCGCCGGTTGAGTCATAATGATGACCTAAATAGTTCACAAGCACTAAATAAATGAGTATTTTTTTATACCAAAAATATTTTTGTTCAATTCTCTCAACTTTGGAAACAATCTTTTTCTTTGATTTTGTTAATTTTTAGTTTGTTCTGTATTGTAAGCTGGGGGCCAGTTTCAGCGCCGTTTTTTGCCACTCGTTTATTTGTTGGGTAAATGGGGTGTAATCTCCGAAAAGTCTTGAAAATAAAAATTGTTAAGAAAACCGCTATACCTGGTAGATGAACTGGTCCATACTGGGTTGCTATTAAGCCCATCGCTCCAATGGCTTTGTGGGTTTTGCTGATTGAGACAAGGTCTCCCGACTGTGAGTTGGTGATGCTTGATTGGCTGACGAATGAGCCGAAACTCTGCCGACTGCAACCCGAGTCAGAACCCGAACGTCCCCATTCGGATGATCTATACCAAAAAAAATAATTTGATATGCAAAGAAAGTTTTCATTCTACTTTTTCCTGCTTTTTAAGGAACTCGCTACGACCCGGGCTAATCCTCCAACCAATTCGTCTTTAAAAAGTTTTAAAAAAGCATACGAAATGTTGTCTTGTTTTTAACCGAAAAACTTTAATACTTCATCAAATGAAGTCGAGTGCTACAAAGTTTTATGATCTCAGTATTCGCAATGATCTATATCAAATTATCATAAATTAAAACTGTAAACGGAATTGAGTTTGAATTGATCAAGATCAAGACACGCGATAACAAACTCAGCGGCGGTTGTGGCTAGTAATGATAATTTTGATGATGACAGTTAATTCTGACATACCTGCCGACCCTCTGAAGGTTAATCTCGCTATGACCTCTGAGAGTACTGCTGCCCCTCCTCAGCAACAAGTTCTTCAGGCTGCTGCTCCTCGGAGTCAGACAACTCCTAGTTGACCTCGCACTCGCTAAACAAAAAATATTACAGAGTTTTTTTTTACTGTTACTAGAAATATATCCTATTCCATAAATACCAACGGATTCACTTCTGATTTAAATGCTAAACAGCCAACTAACATCTGAGGAATTTCTCTCAAACGACAAAGGGAAGCTCCATTCTATTATGGTAAGTTATTATAGAACACTAGCAATGTGGATCGAGGCTGTGCCTTAGCACAAGTTTCAACTCATGAAATAAAAGTAAAAAGTTTGAATGCTGTACAAATGATACTGTGAAAAGTTTGAAAACATTGAATCTATTTACATAGATGCATATCCTCAATTATGCGTCTGAACATATAGTCATGCACCTGTAAAAATAGCAAGTTGACAATAAACTTCACAAATTTAAGGGTTTCGTTGCTTTCAGACTGATTGCCTTGTTCCTTTTTCAAAAGCGACACAGGTCATCAGATATTTTGAAAATTTTTAAAGACGTTAAAAAGGTCAACATATCGTTGCTCGTCATAAATTTCAGCATTAACGTCATGTCTAGGTTTCAAAAACTTCAATTAAATGTATTGGTCGAATTTAAGCTTCATTGTCGCGCATAAACATAGGTGACTACGAACAAAAATTTCGTACACAGAGACCCCATGATAGTAAAATATATAGTTACTTTGAAAAAGGCTTTATTTTTCGAGAAATCAAATTTAGAAACTGGAGCGTTTTGACAGAAAAACAAGAGCGTATCTGTCATTCAGAATTTTTGAAGAGCTCTGTCACTTCAATCTAAAGTTCTTTCCCGGAGCGCATCGCCAGAGAGATTCAGTACTGGACCAGAAAAAAAATCATAATGGTTTTTAGGCGGGCCATTACTATGTTCAGGTCCGAGATTTCACTGTTTAGTATGATTTTAGTAAGACAAGATGAGTCATCAACTGACTTTCGTCTGAACATGAATTTGTTAATTCGGTTTGCGGTCTGGGCATAAACAAATTCTGTCTGCCCTGGTTATGGCCATATTAAAATGCCGCCTGGTTTTGATATGCGCATAGCGTACATAATTACCCGCGCTTTCGCGCTTCTATTTGCTCAAGAGCCAATTATCTCGCGTCTCTCTCTCTCTCTCTCTCTCTCTCGCTATCTGTTTTGATCGTAATTAAAAATACATGCGTTTTCAATATAAATGAATTTATATCTAGTTGCAGAACTTGTTCTGCGTAAGAATTCAATTAATAGGCTCTGAAACTATGATTATAACTATGCTTTTGAGTTATAGTTTTTGAGTTTGTCTCATGCATTTGATTGATTTGAATTGCGGCCATTTGAATTGCGGCTCCTTGAATTGCGGCTCCTTGAATTACGGCTCCTTGAATTGCGGCTCCTTGAATTGCGGCTCCTTGAATTGCGGCTCCTCCGACCTCCGTCTCCGACCTCTAAACTCTTCTCCCGACATCAATGTCAGGCAGGATGGCTGGTGTGAATAATGTTCATGTAGGTTCAGTAACGTGAACGGAAGGTCGCAGAGAATAACTTCCAACATCGGGAGGTGAACGCCTGAAATAAATAGATCAAATTAAATGAAATAATTACCATGATGTGATTGTGATGGTCATAGGGTCGTAACAAAAATTTGGACGACGAAATAAAAAAAACATAGCAGGACAATTCCTGACACACAATTCAAAGAATTTTCATTGACTAAACAAAAAACTAGACCAAGAACGGACTATGAATTGATTGGGAAAACTATTTCGAAAAAAATCCGATCCAGAAAATCGAAAACACTGTAAAAATCAAAGTGAAATTGCCACATGTGATAAAAAAAACCACTAGCGAGGAAGAATTTTCACTGACTAAAAACAAAACTGGACTTAGAACGGACTCTAGTGAATTGTGAAAATCATTTCCAAAAAATTAGATAAAAAAACAAAAAAAAACAGAAAATCAACATAAAAATGCGGCATGTGAACAAAAAACAACTAGTGAGAAAGCGAATTTTTGTTCAAACACCGTTTTCTCACTCTACTTCAAAATTAGATCAAAAAATTTCACACCGCAAAACCGCTCGCTTTTTTGCTCCACATCCTGTTACGGCGTGACCGAAGTCACTAATCCAATTTGACCTTAAATATCATGAAAATATGTGAACACATCTTAAAAAAGAAATCATTTGAATTTTAAAAAACCATGAGAAGGCCAACAATAGCCTCAGCTATCGCTTCGCGGCTATTAATAACATAGAGAAAAAGACAATTGTTTCTTTTTCTCTGCGAAAATTCTTTCCCATTGGAGATTTTAATACAAATCATATTGTTATATTACAAATCATATTACAAACGTGAGTCTAGCTATTACAAACTTCATATTCCTTCAAATGTCCAAAGTGATCGATTACTTAATATGAATCTGAGTTCTCCGAATAAAACATGTAAGAACAACAGCTTTACTTATATCTATCTTGAATCATTCGTTTCATTTAAGATGACCTAATGTCATCAATCGTCCAGACAGACGGTCAGCCATAACACACCCCGAAAAACACGGGGAAGAAAAACTAAACGAACACGAGACTGTTCCTAAAATAGGTAATCAAACCATATGTGCAACCCCATAAAGCCACTACCGAAAGCAAATCTACCACCGATTGCCTGCAATCTTAAAACTGGCGCAAAGTTCGCGCGAGTGCAAAAAGTGAAAGTATAAAGCAGTATAAAACTTTTCTATTGAACAGACCATTGCAAAGATGTACGTCATACTTTACGTATGAAAACGAACATCCAAATATGAATTATCCTTATAATTTTTCAAATAATACAGCGTTATTTGAATCATATGCATTCATATGTTCAACTTTTGGCTATAGTCGTAAAATTTACATGTTTCAATAGAAAAAAGTCAAACAGTCTTGTACGTACTTTGGTAAGTTTCCTGTAGTTGACGGATGAAAAGTCGTGTTCGACCTGTCCGAACTCAGCCTCAGAAGTGGCGATGGATGCGTGAGATGCATGGGAGTCTTCACTACTAATGGAATTGTGTCTCATCACAGCCGAGGGGGGAATAGTGGGGAAGGAGGGCTCCACTCCAGAGGAAGCACCCCCGTCACTCTCCTGCAAAACATGCAAAATTATTTGAGAGACACTCTTTAATTGATCTTGTACATACAGCAAAAACATTGTACTTTCATGGCCGAAGAGTTTTTGGTGGCTTTTCTAAATTTAGATGGATTTTATCCGTCACATTTGAAAGTCATCATTGCATTCGCTTAGCAAAGTTGCGATTTATTTTGTTTTAAATTTCTCAAATTTTGATTCCAATTTGTTGTTGCCAAAACCCAGTTGTCAAAAATTGTCGAAGAAACTACATTTCAATCAAATCAATAATTAAGTATTCTCTGTTCGGTAACATCTTAAGTTTTATCAATGTTGATTTATTGACTTCTTGTTGCCCCCATCTCGTTGCAATTGAGTTGATATTTGTGAAAGTTTTACTAGATTCTTGTTTCGCAAAATTCTTTTCAAGTACTTGAGCATAGTGTTTTGGCTAAGTGCCGTGTCAAGAATAGGCGGTGTCGTTAGTGTTAGTTTAATAGAAGAGGTGAATCACTATAAGCAAATAAACAACATCAGTACCTGTCTTAGAGTGACCAGGTGTTGCAGATGAGAAGGGGATGAGTAGCTTGGATCTCCTTCATTTGACACTGATCTTCTCACACTCGAGTGAGCATGTGCGTGTTGGTTAGAAGTGTCGAAACTGTAGCTGAATGAACCTGATGCTGACCCGCCCCCTCCCCCACCTCCGCCACCACCACCCCCTCCTCCGCCGGTTGAGTCATAATGATGACCTAAATAGTTCACAAGCACTAAATAAATGAGTATTTTTTTATACCAAAAATATTTTTGTTCAATTCTCTCAACTTTGGAAACAATCTTTTTCTTTGATTTTGTTAATTTTTAGTTTGTTCTGTATTGTAAGCTGGGGGCCAGTTTCAGCGCCGTTTTTTGCCACTCGTTTATTTGTTGGGTAAATGGGGTGTAATCTCCGAAAAGTCTTGAAAATAAAAATTGTTAAGAAAACCGCTATACCTGGTAGATGAACTGGTCCATACTGGGTTGCTATTAAGCCCATCGCTCCAATGGCTTTGTGGGTTTTGCTGATTGAGACAAGGTC
>NC_134477.1:30563120-30588481 GCF_964194025.1 Convolutriloba macropyga
AATTGAGGCTCCTTGAATTGCGGCTCCTTGAATTGCGGCTCCTCCGACCTCCGTCTCCGACCTCTAAAGTCTTCTCCCGACATCAATGTCCAGCAGGATGGCTGGTGTGAATAATGTTCATGTAGGTCCATCAACGTGAACGGAAGGTCGCAGAGATTGATAGACTCGTGTCGACATCCAGAGAATAACTTCCGAGATGCACTTCATGATCGAATTGTACGTTGTTTCGAGGAATAGAAAATAATATACGTTGGCAACCATATATCTGAAATAAAAAAAGGAAGGCAGAAACCAAAGTCCAAACGGATCATAGAATGACATTGAATGAATAATAGATGAATGATAGAACATAAATGGTTTAGTTAAAGGCGATTTGGGGACAAACAAAACCCAGCAGAGCAAAGAAGTGAATTCGCTTCTCTTCTCTCTTCAAACGACCAATATTAGAATTGATTCAAAAACGACCAATATTAGAATTGATTCACAAACGACCAATATTAGAATTGATTTACAAACAACAACCAATATTAGAATATTAGCATTGAGAGAACTCCTGGAGGACCGAATAAATCATACAAGCCATATGTCGGTACCCTTTGCCAAACTTATCAAAATGAAACTTAGAAAAGCCACTAAAGTCCCTTTAGTGGCTAACCTTAGTCCCTTTAGCGGATAACCTTAGTACTTTTCAATTGATAACCAAGATTATTCCGGAGAAACATATTGCTCTTGGAAACAAGCTCCCGAGGCAGATCTTTTCGTCTCATGTTTCCTGCGAATTTCACAACAGTTGGCGCAACAGAATCGCGAAATTCCTTAAACTTTGCACAAATAAATTGAATTGGCATAGTTTTTGCGTCGTTATCACCGACGATCACGAACACATGGGTAAAACACTTGGCCTTTTCTACAAGACCCATCAGGTCTTCACAACGACGACCTCCTTTTGCATCGTATGAAGGGCTAAAAAAATTTAATCACTAAAAAAACTGAAAATTGAAAGAAATTTTCCGACAATGAAATTACCGATAAAAATTCAGAAGCTTGTCCTGTTCTAGGAACCACTGTGCGTCTCTCAGGTTTGAGTCACCGATAACCAGGAACCGCATCTGCAAAATTGGCAAAATCAGAGGTTATTGAATTTTTACGCAGAACAAGTTCAGCAACTTGATGCGTTGTGAGGCAAAATTGGCAAAAAGAGAGGCTATTGGTTGAAATGCTTACGCAGAACAAGTTCAGCAACTTGATGCGTTGTGAGGCAAAATTGGCAAAAGTAGAGGTTATTAATTGAATTTTTACGCAGAACAAGTTCAGCAACTTGATGCGTTGTGAGGCAAAATTGGCAAAAAGAGAGGCTATTGGCTGAAATGCTTACGCAGAATAAGTTCAGCAACTTGATGCGTTGTGAGGCAAAATTGGCAAAAGTAGAGGTTATAAATTGAATTTTTACGCAGAACAAGTTCAGCAACTTGATGCGTTGTGAGGCAAAATTGGCAAAAGTAGAGGTTATTGAATTTTTACGCAGAACAAGTTCAGCAACTTGATGCGTTGTGAGGCAAAATTGGCAACAAGAGAGGCTATTGGCTGAAATGCTTACGCAGAATAAGTTCAGCAACTTGATGCGTTGTGAGACAAAATTGGCAAAAGTAGAGGTTATTAATTGAATTTTTACGCAGAACAAGTTCAGCAACTTGATGCGTTGTGAGGCAAAATTGGCAAAAGTAGAGGTTAATGAATTTTTACGCAGAACAAGTTCAGCAACTTGATGCGTTGTGAGGCAAAATTGGCAAAAAGAGAGGCTATTGGTTGAAATGCTTATGCAGAACAAGTTCAGCAACTTGATGCGTTGTGAGGCAAAATTGGCAAAAAGAGAGGCTATTGGTTGAAATGCTTACGCAGAACAAGTTCAGCAACTTGATGCGTTGTGAGGCAAAAATGGCAAAAGTAGAGGTTATTAATTGAATTTTTACGCAGAACAAGTTCAGCAACTTGATGCGTTGTGAGGCAAAATTGGCAAAAGTAGAGGTTATTAATTGAATTTTTACGCAGAACAAGTTCAGCAACTTGATGCGTTGTGAGGCAAAATTGGCAAAAAGAGACGCTATTGGTTGAAATGCTTACGCAGAACAAGTTCAGCAACTTGATGCGTTGTGAGGCAAAAATGGCAAAAGTAGAGGTTATTAATTGAATTTTTACGCAGAACAAATTCAGCAACTTGATGCGTTGTGAGGCAAAATTGGCAAAAGTAGAGGTTATTAATTGAATTTTTACGCAGAACAAGTTCAGCAACTTGATGCGTTGTGAGGCAAAATTGGCAAAAGTAGAGGTTATTAATTGAATTTTTACGCAGAACAAGTTCAGCAACTTGATGCGTTGTGAGGCGAAATTGGCAAAAAGAGGCTATTGGTTGAAATGCTTACGCAGAACAAGTTCAGCAACTTGATGCGTTGTGAGGCAAAGTTGGCAAAAGTACAGGTTATTAATTGAATTTTTACGCAGAACAAGTTCAGCAACTTGATGTGTTGTGAGGCAAAATTGGCAAAAGTAGAGGTTATTAATTGAATTTTTACGCAGAACAAGTTCAGCAACTTGATGCGTTGTGAGGCAAAATAGGCAAAAAGAGAGGCTATTGGTTGAAATGCTTACGCAGAACAAGTTCAGCAACTTGATGCAATGTAAGACAAAATTGGCAAAAATAGAGGCTATTAATTGAAATTCTTACGCAGAACAAGTTCAGCAACTTGATGCGTTGTAAGACAAAATTGGCAAAAGTAGAGGCTATTAATTGAAATTCTTACGCAGAACAAGTTCAGCAATTTGATGCGTTGTGAGGCAAAATTGGCAAAAGTAGAGGCTATTAATTGAATTTTTACGCAGAATAAGTTCAGGAACTTGATGCATTGTGAGGCAAAATTGGCAAAAAGAGAGGCTTTTGGTTGAAATGCTTACGCAGAACAAGTTCAGCAACTTGATGCGTTGTGAGGCAATATTGGCAAAAGTAGAGGTTATTAATTGAATTTTTACGCAGAACAAGTTCAGCAACTTGATGCGTTGTGAGGCAAAATTGGCAAAAGTAGAGGTTATTAATTGAATTTTTACGCAGAACAAGTTCAGCAACTTGATGCGTTGTGAGGCAAAATTGGCAAAAGTAGAGGTTATTAATTGAATTTTTACGCAGAACAAGTTCAGCAACTTGATGCGTTGTGAGGCGAAATTGGCAAAAAGAGGCTATTGGTTGAAATGCTTACGCAGAACAAGTTCAGCAACTTGATGCGTTGTGAGGCAAAATTGGCAAAAGTACAGGTTATTAATTGAATTTTTACGCAGAACAAGTTCAGCAACTTGATGCGTTGTGAGGCAAAATTGGCAAAAAGAGAAGCTATTGGTTGAAATGCTTACGCAGAACAAGTTCAGCAACTTGATGCGTTGTGAGGCAAAAATGGCAAAAGTAGAGGTTATTAATTGAATTTTTACGCAGAACAAATTCAGCAACTTGATGCGTTGTGAGGCAAAATTGGCAAAAGTAGAGGTTATTAATTGAATTTTTACGCAGAACAAGTTCAGCAGCTTGATGCGTTGTGAGGCAAAATTGGCAAAAGTAGAGGTTATTAATTGAATTTTTACGCAGAACAAGTTCAGCAAATTGATGCGTTGTGAGGCGAAATTGGCAAAAAGAGGCTATTGGTTGAAATGCTTACGCAGAACAAGTTCAGCAACTTGATGCGTTGTGAGGCAAAGTTGGCAAAAGTACAGGTTATTAATTGAATTTTTACGCAGAACAAGTTCAGCAACTTGATGCGTTGTGAGGCAAAATTGGCAAAAGTAGAGGTTATTAATTGAATTTTTACGCAGAACAAGTTCAGCAACTTGATGCGTTGTGAGGCAAAATTGGCAAAAAGAGAGGCTATTGGTTGAAATGCTTACGCAGAACAAGTTCAGCAACTTGATGCGTTGTGAGGCAAAATTGGCAAAAGTAGAGGTTATTAATTGAATTTTTACGCAGAACAAATTCAGCAACTTGATGCGTTGTGAGGCGAATTTGGCAAAAAGAGGCTATTGGTTGAAATGCTTACGCAGAACAAGTTCAGCAACTTGATGCGTTGTGAGGCAAAATTGGCAAAAGTACAGGTTATTAAATGAATTTTTACGCAGAACAAGTTCAGCAACTTGATGCGTTGTGAGGCAAATTTGGCAAAAGTAGAGGTTATTAATTGAATTTTTACGCAGAACAAGTTCAGCAACTTGATGCGTTGTGAGGCAAAATTGGCAAAAAGAGAGGCTATTGGTTAAAATGCTTACGCAGAACAAGTTCAGCAACTTGATGCGTTGTGAGGCAAAAATGGCAAAAGTAGAGGTTATTAATTGAATTTTTACGCAGAACAAATTCAGCAACTTGATGCGTTGTGAGGCAAAATTGGCAAAAGTAGAGGTTATTAATTGAATTTTTACGCAGAACAAGTTCAGCAACTTGATGCGTTGTGAGGCAAAATTGGCAAAAGTAGAGGTTATTAATTAAATTTTTACGCAGAACAAGTTCAGCGACTTGATGCGTTGTGAGGCAAATTTGGCAAAAGTAGAGGTTATTAATTGAATTTTTACGCAGAACAAGTTCAGCAACTTGATGCGTTGTGAGGCAAAATTGGCAAAAGTAGAAGTTATTAATTGAATTTTTACGCAGAACAAGTTCAGCAACTTGATGCGTTGTGAGGCAAAATTGGCAAAAAGAGAGGCTATTGGTTGAAATGCTAACGCAGAACAAGTTCAGCAACTTGATGCGTTGTGAGGCAAAAATGGCAAAAGTAGAGGTTATTAATTGAATTTTTACGCAGAACAAACTCAGCAACTTGATGCGTTGTGAGGCAAAATTGGCAAAAGTAGAGGTTATTAATTGAATTTTTACGCAGAACAAGTTCAGCATATTGATGCGTTGTGAGGCAAAATTGGCAAAAAGAGAGGCTATTGGTTGAAATGCTTACGCAGAACAAGTTCAGCAACTTGATGCGTTGTGAGGCAAAATTGGCAAAAAGAGAGGCTATTGGTTGAAATGCTTATGCAGAACAAGTTCAGCAACTTGATGCGTTGTGAGGCAAAATTGGCAAAAAGAGAGGCTATTGGTTGAAATGCTTACGCAGAACAAGTTCAGCAACTTGATGCGTTGTGAGGCAAAATTGGCAAAAGTAGAGGTTATTAATTGAATTTTTACGCAGAACAAGTTCAGCAACTTGATGCGCTGTGAGGCAAAATTGGCAAAAAGAGAGGCTATTGGTTGAAATGCTAACGCAGAACAAGTTCAGCAACTTGATGCGTTGTGAGGCAAAAATGGCAAAAGTAGAGGTTATTAATTGAATTTTTACGCAGAACAAACTCAGCAACTTGATGCGTTGTGAGGCAAAATTGGCAAAAGTAGAGGTTATTAATTGAATTTTTACGCAGGAAGTTTTACGAACGTTCAAAAGATGAGCAAAGTTTCACAATAAATTTTTCCGTTTGTGAAAGATCTTTGTTTTTGGAGAAGTCTGTAAACAAGAAAATTTTCTTTAAAAGTGGCAGGGCAACAATCTTCTCGTGATCAGTTGAACGTACGCGGAAGAAAAAACCTTTCACTGGCCCAATCTCTTCCACAATTTCAAAAAGATTAACGTTCGCTTGAACTTCACCAAAGTAGGGTGGACCGCTTATTTTGATGAAGTACAGAATTTGTCCGTAGAATTCCACGTTGTCTCTTACAAATGAAACAAAACAATTTCCAATTTTTGACCGTTTATAACAAGGAGAGTCGAAGTAGACACCATTGATCAGATGACGGTTAAAAAACTCGGCTTCTGGATAAAACATTCTTCCGATTTTTACTGCATTCGTCTCCACAAACTCATCTGACATACAAGCATCATTGTTGTTGTCGAAGTCTGAATTTATTTTTGAAATGAGATACTTCAGATGCGGATCCTGCGTCTCAATGTTTGTTAGTTTTTGTCTCATCAAAACTCGTCGACAAATAATTTCACATTCTGAGTGTGCTCCTGAAAAAACTTCGCCAAAAACTCTATTTGCGGCTTCAAAGCTCATGGCGGAATAACAGTAAAGTGGGCCAAATCGTCTCACTTGGTTAACGAAGTGACGTAGGCAGTGAACATTTATAGTCTCGATGCGTTCGTTTCCCCCATGAACAGTGATTATTTCTTCACAAAATGTATCAAGAAACAGTTGTGCATCATAGGTAAAAGAATCACAGCTTGACTCCAACAAAAGACGCACACCAAAAAACAAATTCAACAGATGATTATAAAGTTTTTCTGGAATTCGACGCCGAAAAACGAGCGGGCTTATATAAAAGAGCCAATTAAAGTTTTCGTTGGCCTTAAATTGGGCCATTTCATCAAGAGAGCGGATTTTTCGCGAGTAGGCGATCAACTCCCGCGGACAAGATAATTGAGAAATGACAATATTAACTTTAATTTTCTCGTCTTGTGGCAGAGCTTTATAGCATAGTTTCAGGACCTCGGGAAACACACCCAAAAGAACGCAGTGCATGTAGTCAATGGGTGCCGTTATCGGTAAACCTTCAATCAAATCAGCGAAGGCACTTTTCCCCTTAACACCGGCAACGTTGACTAATTTAGTAACAGGTAGCGATTGAGCAAATTCCACAAAACAATCGTTAACATCACGCTCTCGGATCTGTCCTGGTTGCCCATAGGGGTAATAGGAGTGGGTTTTTCCGATTGTTTTTCCTTCTGCGGTGCAAAAATGACAGCCGTAGAAACCGTTGAACTTGAACATATTCAACATGTGACATTTTGCACCCAAATCGGAAACAAGTAGTTTAACTTTGAAGAAAGCTCGGAACGACTTTTTATTATGTTTTAGTTCAATACTTGATAGCAATTCACTCCTTATATGCGGAATCAATTCATTCCAGTTAGGGGTTACATTACCAACAAAAAGAGCTGCTAAAATAATATTACTTCTTGACATTCTCTGACGAGGCGGCAAGTCGGAAATTTGGATCCAGATGGGCCAAAGTTCTTTTCGCATTGTCGACTTTTTAATATTTACACCATCTGAGAAAAGAAGCAAATTGAAAAACAAATTACCCTGGGGTGTCATCTCAACTGGGGGTGACAAAGAACAGTTCAAATCGCTATAGGGGTTTTGCTTGCGAAATTCTGCGTAACTCAAAATTTTATCAAGGTTCCTTTGAACTGTATCACGCAGTTGGACAACAAAACTCATCACACAAAATGACTGTCTTGGCGACTTCCGTAAAACACGTACCTCTTGCTGGAACATTTTCTTGGCGTTACGAACATAGGAAAAGCCCGAAGGAAAATTGTTAGGACTGGGAAGAAATACTTTTATCAAGGTATGTAAAACAGTTGAACACTCGTCCGAAAGTTTGAAATGAGAGCAGAATAAATCGGTCAGCAAAGATGCATTTCTAACAGATAAATCACTTCCTACGAACAACATATCGGAAAAGTTGTCGACAAGCTCATCTGAATCAACAGAAAACTGAGAGAAACTGTCATTCGCAGTCATCCGTACTGAACATAAATCAGAAATAGTTGACAAAGAGTTAAAAGCAGGAAGTTGAAAAATTTGCTCAGATTTTAAAAGGTCAGACAATTGACTTGAGTTACTAGCGACACTTTCTTCATCTGATGAAGTAACGCAAACAGAACCAGCCACTACGCTATCGCAATCCCCTTCAAATGGGCTGAGGTCTGCAACCAACGATACGTTACCGATGTCGTGGGACGGTGAAGATGGGCTCGACTCACAAAAACTAAGTGGACTACTTGTCAGCTCATTGACTCTTTCTACTATATCTCTGGCTCTTAGTTTTCGCTTTCTTGTTTTCCTACTTGGTGTTGATATGACTGAAACTTCCACTTTAAGTTCACAAATAGCTTCATTTATGATGTCTGACAGAAATAATTGCAATACTTCTTGTAAAATACGGTCCGCCTCAAGCTTTCTGTCATCATTTCTCTTGAGCTCACAAGTCTTGCAGAGACAAGAGTTATACTCAAAAAATTCTGGTCCGTACTTCACGAAAATTTCGTCTCCGGGTTTTATTTTTCGCTTAACCCTAAGTTGAACGATGCCACAGTCACTGCTAAAGTCATACTCACAATTTGGGTTACAATCAGAGTTTACGAACCGTATAGGACCAAGGAGAAGCAACTGCTGGCCAGTTCTTTCCGATGACATGAGCGAAAGATCCGTAACAACGCCATCGGGAACTGGAGTGACAAAGCCTAATGGATTTCGCTTAAAGATTGCTGGTGGCCAAACAATTTCGGTTCCTTCATACAATAGCCTGTAGCCACCATAATTATCGTACCTGATTATAAAAGATGGCTCAAGTTTTGTGTATGCCAGACAAATTGCCTCAAATGTTTCTCTAAATCGACAATCACTGCTCAGTTTTCGTTCAAAACTGCTTTCCCTCAATGTTTGAATAGGTTGCATTGCAGGTCGCTCCAGAGTTTCCACAAGTTTTTTCACCGCGAAGGAATCGCACTGTGCCAAAATTGACCAGTCTACTTTTCGTGGTAACATACTTTTTCTTAAAAACATTAAAATTTGGTCTTCAAAGCTAGTTTGTGTCAAAATACTTGCTAAGCGAAAATGCACGGCAATTAAAGGAAAACAAGTCCAATTAACTGGAGACAACAGCGCAAACAGTAAAACAAGTTTGGAATGCTAATACAATACACAAAAGAAAACAAACAAACATTTAATCTGTAGGCATTTGAATCTGGCTAATACACGAAGACTTCCAAGGTCTCTTGTGGTTTTGAAACAAAGCGTTGCTTTTTAGAAAATCAAAACGCAGATACTTTAACATGAAAATGGAATTTTTCTCAGTTTTTCAGAAATTTCTCAGATATTGTTTATGCTGCCTCGTTCATCTCTTCTGCAACTAAGCCACCATTTCCGTTTGGCATGTTCTCATTACTTTTACGTTCACTAGAGCGAATCTCGTTGCCTCTATTGTTCAAGCTTGATTTCGCCAATTCGTACATTGGGAACCACTTTTCCTCAAACTTCAGCTTGAAGAGGTCTAAAATAAAAAAAGTGCACAATCAAGAAGGAATTGCTTTAATCTGGGGAACCTAAATATCTCGCAAGTCAAAACTGTACAGCAACTATCAACTTCTAAGATCCATGCAGATAAATCTATAAAGCGCACCTTTCAGTAGCTCTTTCCTGGTGGGTGAGAAATCTGTCCGAGCCATCATTCCCTCTTTCTTCTTTAATTTAGGAGACAGCATGTGTGTCATGAGTTCCTCTTTCGTCCATAATACTTTGCAGGCATTGCGACCAATAAGTTGGGGGGTTGACCCTCCAACAGTTGCCAAGTCAGAGCCCTTACCTGGACCCTTCGTTATCATCAGTAGCGGTTCACCATTTTCGGGATAACTTTTTGGAGTAGGAAGTAAAACTCCCAACTTGGAAACCTCAGTTGTCTAAAACAATACTTGATCAAAGAGGTAAAGCAAAACTTTTAGATCTTTAACTCGAAAAAAGAAACGAACATAACCAACTAAACGTCGGAAGAATTGCTCTAGAACGACTTAAGGGAGCTCTAATCATTTGCAGCCTGCTTCAGTCTGGGCGAAGGGAGGGGAGTCTAAATGAGACTAAGAAGTTCAATAGTGGGCTTCAAATAACTACATTAGAGGTAAACATAAACCATTAATAAGATTTAATGTTAGAAACGACACCAGTTTCGGCGCAGTTTTCATTTAACTTTTAGTATTAAATTGCCACCAATTGGGTTCAGCTGCTTGAAATTGCGATTGAGAGAGAGTTTTAGATCACGCAATCAAGAGCAATTAAACGATAAAGTATAAAAAATGGAGCCTTATTAAAAGCTAATTGTATAGGAAAGAATTTGCTAATTGGACTGGTAATTGAACTTACTAATTGCTTCACTGCATTCGTGGACATCTGTATCTCACGATAGTTTCTGTTGGACAGTGATTTCAGCTCAGGTCGGAGTTCTGTCATACAGTTAACTATTAGTGTTGCCGCCTCCATTATTTTGTCTGCAGCCATTTTGATCGCATCAGCTGCTTCGCGATCTACATATCGGGTTGCCGACGTGTCCATGTCACCGGGATTTATTGCTTTGCCACGTTTCGTTTTTTTGCTACAACCCGATGTTGATGAGAGCTGTTTCTTAGACGCATCATTGTGTTTATTCTCAGCTACTGTTTGGGAATTCTAAATATGAGAGGACCTTTGCTCTCCTCTTAGTCCTAATAACATTAAATCCCTAAGTAAAATTTCAAAGCTCATTTACCTGGCTTGTGTTAATGGCACTACAATTTGGTTCATCTTGACCAAAGCTCGCCTCCCTGATATCACTGAAAGTTTTTGAAACATCCTCAGGATTGAGGACATCGATTGGCTCGTGTCCGGCACCTTCGACCTCAGCGTCATTTTGGTTCAGCACTAACCCTGTATTTCGTAATTCCTGCGAGTCAGACGGCATTTGCAACTTTCGCTTGGCTCGTTGGGAACTCACGTTACCGGATATTAGAACCTGATCAATATCCTCATAAACAGTCAAATCAGGATCATAGCATGGAACTATTGGCACGAAAGTCTTGTTGCCTTCGGCATCTTCAATTTGAGCACACGCTTTGTTTAGCCACTTTTCACAAAAGTCCTCGTGTCCCAGCTGTAGAACTCTTACTGTCCAGATATAAGACTTCGTAACTGGATTTTTTTTGTGCCATCGAATATTGACAAAACTTTCAGGCTGTAAAGAAACTATTTCCAATGACGGGCAAAACTTTTAATTTTGAGAAAATGATCTAAACGAAAATACGAAATGTCTTACTTGAACATGCAATCGTTCTGGGAATTCAAGGCAGACGCAGTTACCGCGTGCAGGAACAACGCTACAAGTCTGGTCCTCGAAATAAACCAGCCAAAACAAATTTTTCAGCTGAGTTTTTGCGACCTCAATCAATTGTTGTTGAGTCTCGAAATTTGAATAACCCAGTCCACGATTGCTGCGAGTTGGCCGCTGAATTTCATGGACCTATAAAAATTTTGAATTCTGCTTGAAACTTTATTCCGGGAGATTTCAAACGTCTATTTCAGGGCCTGTAGCTTAGATTACTTTTTCTTTACGTGTGCAAACACATCCGATGAAGGATGATTTGAACCGCAGATGAGTCAAATTCAGTAGTTTCTACAGAGGAAAAAACCGCTCGGTTATCAGAGCCTTGTGGTGTTCACTCAAACAATCAATTTCCAGAAAATCAACAGTCCAGAATGAAGAAGTCTTTTTTGAGATAGGTAAGTCACGTATGCGCAAAACAAGGATCACGCATAAGAACGAAAAAAACTCGTTGGACTTAGAGTGAAAAACGTCATGGACGCAGTTCAATCAAAACAGCATGAACCAATGAAGAAACAATAATAAGTACCAAAAAAACAGACAGATAGTCATACCAAAAAATAGAAATTTCAACGAATGTGATTGGTCGTGGAATTTAAAACACTGTACCTTTATGCGTTCAATTACCGCATCTGGCCATGCCTCAGTGGCCCGTGGGACTTGATACGAACCTATCACAACCGAACGTGAGACCAGTTTCCCCCAAAAAGGTAATTTTTATATTGCGGCTTATCGCATTTTCTGAGCGTTTTTACGTTAACACGCATATCCTATTCTAAAACATGGAGAATTTGTTGAGCAATCAGCCAATCAGAAAACAATATGCCTATTTTTTCAATTGTGGTTGGCCAGCAGTAAAATTTCTATATTTAAATTTTGGTACGTCTGACGTTTTCACTAGCGCCAGCCGCTATATTAAATGCTACGCTATCTTTGTAAAGCTCTATTTCTTTAGGCACGCAGCCAATATTTTATCAATAATTTATGATAACCTACAGATAGCACGTGGTACGTTTCAATTACTAACATCCGATGTTACAGTTGCAACAGCAACAGATCGAGCATCTTGGTAACCTTCGTTTTCATCATTGTATTTATACGGCTCCTGCACAACAACAACTTTTCTTGGGGGTTGAGACATAGTGCTCTGATTCAAGTGCTCTGATGCAAGCAAGTACAAGATCTGAAAAGTTATTAAAACATTTATCCATTTGAACAACATAAATTTGGGAATATTGTTTTCTCAAACTTCCTCTTGATATTCAGTTATCCCACAGCTAATTCAATCTCATTTCACCCCTCACACATCGCCTCCCATAGACGTCCATCGACCGCCCCCCCCCTTACACGTCCATCGACCCCCCACCCCCTTACATGTCCATCGACCCCCCCCTGACACGTCCATGGACCCCCCCCCCCCTTACACGTCCATCGACCCCCCACCCCGTTACATGTCCATCAACCCCCCCCTTACATGTCCATCGACCCCCCTTACACGTCCATGGACCCCCCCTTACATGTCCATCGACCCCCCCCCCCTTACACGTCCATGGACCCCCTTACACGTCCATCGACCCCCCCCCCTTACGCGTCCATCGACCCCTCCCCCCCCCACCTTACACGTCTATCGAGACTTCTTATTAATCTCTGCAACATTTTGTTCACGTTACTGAACCTACATAAACTTTATTCACACCAGCCATCCTGCCTGACATTGATGTCGGGAGAAGAGTTTAGAGGTCGGAGACGGAGGTCGGAGGAGCCGCAATTCAAGGAGCCGCAATTCACGGAGCCGCAATTCAAGGAGCCGCAATTCAAGGAGCCGCAATTCAAGGAGCCGCAATTCAAGGAGCCGCAATTCAAGGAGCCGCAATTCAGAGGGCCGCATTTCAAATAAATTAAGAGCAACGATAAGTGCAATTTTAATTCAGAACACGATACGGTATCGGTGCACTTTCTCATTCTAAGTATACACAGCTAACAATACACACATACGTCATAGCACGACATTTTGGTCAACTCAACATCATAACTCAACATCATAAATCAACATCATAACTCTTCTTTGCCCCATCTTGTAATTTCACTCAGATCTTGTTCATCTTCGTTTAACATTTGGTCCCACAGTGAGAACAACTTTTCCTTCACAATCAAATTAAACCAAAAATGCACCGTTCAGACAAAAGTTTGATTTGGTTTTGATCCAATTGAGTGAGAAAATAAACTGTGAGAATATAAACTGTGAGAATATAAACTGTGAGAAACTGTCAGAAATTATAAACTGTGAAATACTTTCGAGACTTTCGCATAACCATTGATCAAAAAAGTGAAGTTTCAATTATGGTAGAATTCAGAAATTAATCTGTTCCTAAATTAACAGTGATGTAGTTCATTTCCATTATAAATTTTGTTTCGAATAACAACGGGTACCATCTCATAAAATAGCCTAAACGGATACCCCAGATTGCTATTGGGAAAAAATGACATATAAACAAGTAACACAGTTAGGGTGAACGAAGTAACAGTAAAATAACTCATAGTAACGCACAGTTACTAACATAATAACTCATAGTAACGCACAGAAGTAACAGTAAATAACTCATAGTAACACAGTTAGGGTGAACGAAGTAACAGTAAAATAACTCATTGTAACGAAGAGCTAAAGTGAACAATGAAGTAACAGAAACAATAAATACTAAAACAAGCAACAGACAACTATAAACAAGACTAAATTGACAAACACGACGAAGACTCGGACAACTCAATCACTCTGCTCCTTTTTGATCTTCTCAAGTTACTGGATGAATCTGAAGCTTGTGTTTCTGTGTTTGGGTGGCATCGCAACATATGGCGTTTGATGTTAAACGCATACAGGCTAGTAAATTGAAAAATTGAACACTTTTCTGGCTCCACACTTTTCTCGTGCACCTTCGCCACGTGGCGGTCTGTCATGTACTTGGCGTTTGACTTGTAATCGCAGTAATCGCAAACGAACACTTTCTTCTTCGCCACTGAACCTCTTGTACTACTCAATCCCCTCTTTCTATTAACCTTTGCGTCTGGCTTCACTGTTCTCATTAATAATTTACCATGGCACAAGTCAGTTTCAAGATCAATTATTCCCAGATATAATGTATCCTCCGTTATAATTATCGATTGCTCCAGTTGAAACTCAAACACAACATCATCGGTGGCCATGGTAAACAACAGAAAGGTAAACAATAGAAAGGCAAACAAGAGAAAGGTAAACAAAAGAAAGGTACACAAGAGAAGAAACACAAAGCAACAATCAGATCTGAAATACACAACATATGAAGACCATTGAGTCTACTATTCAGACACTAGAAAAAGGTTAACGGAAACAGACTGATAAACATTGGGATTGACACCCCACGGGCGAAGCCCGATGCTTGCCTGCTACTTCTACTACTACACCACAAGTTATTTTGATACTCGCACATCGACATCCGCCTCCGCCTCCGCCTCCGCCTCCGACCTCCGCCTCCGACCGCCGCCACAAGCACTACTACACCACAACTTTCTGACTCGCACATCGACCTCCGCCTCCGCCTCCGACCTCCGACCTCCGCCTCTGACCTCCGACCTCCGCCTCCGCCTCCGACCTCCGCCTCCGACCGCCGCCACAAGCACAACTACACCACAACTTTCGGACTCGTACATCGACCTCCGCCTCCGCCTCCGCCTCCGACATCCGCCTCCGACCTCCGACCTCCGCCTCCGACCTCCGCCTCCGACCTCCGCCTCCGACCTTCGCCTCCGACCTCCGCCTCCGACCTCCGCCTCCGACCTCCGCCTCCGACCTCCGCCTCCGACCTCCGCCTCCGACCTCCGCCTCCGACCTCCGCCTCCGACTCCACTGCAAAGATGTAAATGCACCAATATATGGTATAGTTTGAGCTAGAATAGCTTTTGAGGGTATCGCCATATTAATAAGTTTAAGCATGATATCAGCTATTCGAAATTTTCAAAACTTGCTATGTTCTTTGTATGTACAGTCTGATGATGAGAGAAATGTGAAACATTATGTGCAGTGTTGACCAAGAATGTAAAAGAGACTGTGAAGAAGAAGGGCAGACTGGGATGTTGCTTAATCGACTCTGGGCAGACTGGCAAAAGTATTTATACTGCTATTTGTCTGGTACAGTACTGGTTACCATTGAAAGTCAATGCTACAGCGCTGAAACTCACTGTGAGCAAGGTCCGGGTTGTTAGCTTTTCCCTCAAATTGTCCGCAAGTTTTGAGAAGACCAGCCAATAGTTTAAATAGCGAGGTCCAAAACGAAATCTGTTTTTTGGCGACGAATGAGAAAACATCGCAAGTGTATCAGCATGGTCACAGTTACCAAAAATCGCTGAGAATTATAGAAAATATTTAGTATTTGGCGTTCTGTTGAACCAAGAAGTCGTAAAATAAAAATTCAACAACTATCAGATGAAAGGTTTCAATTTGTCGTCTGGAATTCTCTTATTTGGTATTTTATCTGACATTCAGTTAATTTTTAATTGACAATTTTGATATCTAAATGTTTTGAGAAGTTTCTAAGAAATCTAAAACTACAACAAAATTTTATTTGCTTTTGTAAAAAGTTGGATTTTTTATGTCCCATCAGTGCTACAACCAACAGTTTTTTGCCCCAATTGAATGCTTCAACGAGATCAGCATGTTTTTTTTCACGTGCTGGAGCAAATAAATCTCGCAAAAGTTAATTGTTCCGACCCCTCTTGAGGGGGGAGAAACTATATACTCAAATGGGTTTTTTGTTCAGACAATTTTCGCCGACCGATATATTCATCCTAGAGAGCTGAGGATAGTATCACTAGAAAGCTCGTCCAGCATCAAATATGGAAACGAAAAGATTTCTTTTGTTTTGGTTTTTTTACTAGAAGTTATTGATGTTTAAAGTTCTGAGAAAATAAGAGTGAATTCCGTTGTTTTTATTCACATCTTCCGGTATTTTTGCCTAAAATTTCGCCAGTTTTGCTAAAATTTGTTAAAATTGTGAAAAGTAGTGCCGTTTATTTTATTTCTAATAAAATTATTTTCGACTATTTAATGTTTTTTGTCAAAAATTCTGGCTAAACATTTCAAAATTCAGCCTTTCTCATTAAAAACAGCAAGAAATAAGCTTCTTTAGTCCACATTCATTAAATTTGCCGGAAGTAAACCCCAAAACACTACTAATAAAATCTTTGTAGACTCAAAGTGGGCTATTCCTACTTCAACTTCCGTTGAGAGTGCTCCGTAAAAAAAAGTTGTCGTTTTTCGCTAATTTTACTATTTGATTATCATAAACGCAGCATTTATATTTGACCTTTTAACTAACAAATTATCTAAATCTATAACATTCGAAAAATTAATTGTTCCTAATGGACAAACAGCATTAGGAAGGCTACCTTTGGAGCAATCTCCGATCGTTACAATTCAAAAAGAATTCGAATTGCAATCATTCGGTCTTTTTTTTAAAAAAAATTGAACTGTTTTACATTAATAAGAGAACAAAAGTTTTCAAATCAAAGCTCAGTATTGATGGGTGCAATTGTCTTTAAAAGCTGCTCCAAGTTAAAATATATTTAATTTTTTACTCGAAAACTTATGTTCGTTTTGACTTTAAAAAAAAATTTGATTTATGAATAAATAATGGCTTGTTGAACATTGCCTCTTTTTTTCTTCATTTGGTCAACTTTTAGCTTAGTGTCAGCAATGAAAGAATGCTTCTTCTTTCTACTAATTTAAAGTTTAATCTCTATTAATTTTATTCGCCTTGCGTTATGGTTTTCTGGCTTTGATACTACTAGATTTCACATTTTTTTTATTTTTAGATAAATGCCCATTTTTCACTTTTTATAGTTTTCACATCACGTTATCACATTATTGACAGTTCATATATCACATTATTGGCGTTCAGAATTGAACGCATAGAGCACAATTGAACATATTAAAATCCTGAATAGATTACGGTTTTATAGGCTTCGACATTACTTTCTTGAAAAAATTAATTGAATTTTTTCTATTTTTTGAGTCTTATTTTACAGTCTTTAACTGTCGTTTTTATTTTGTCAATTTACTCGTATAAAATATCTTGTCTAATGACAGACGTCATTGGCTTTTCTTGGAAGAATAGATGAGCCAATATTCCGACATTGGTAGATAGATGATGGCTTTCATGACTTTGAAAACAATTGTTGTTCAAATTATAAACTCTTGCTAACTTCGCTATTTTACTTAATTTAGCCTATTTTCTACTTGTTACCTAGTCTCGTTAATCAGAATTCACATACTGCATTTTCTGTGTTCGAAAAGGGCGCAATCGAACATATTTTGAGGTCCAAAATATGGCTTTGACAGCGTTTTCTGGCAAGTTTTAATTGAATTGTTGTTTGTTTCTTGTTGCTCTTTGCAACCACAAGAAAAATAGAATAAGGACAAGTCCTAGTCTCATTCTATAGAATTATTGGTAATCGTAAACTTTTTAGATATTTTAGTTGATTTCTAATGGTTTTCATTACTTTGAAATTAATTGTAATTTAAAAAATAAGCGAAGTTTTCAACTTTACTGTTTTTGTTCTTTTTCGTCTACTTGTTACCAAGCGTTATTATGGACTGTTCTCATATCTCTTTTGGTGAATTACAAGTTATTTTGTTTAGTTTCAATTTTATCTGACGCTATGTTGACTTTGTTTTTAAGTTTTGTTTCTTAAAATGGACATTAAGTTTTTGATGTAATTAATGTTTGTTGTTGTTGTTGTTGTTGTTTGATTTTGCTGTTCGTTTTAACTCTTGCTTTCTTAATATTGGCATATCTCATCAATCTAGTGCCTCATTTTTTACTCCTGTGAGTTATTTACTTTGGAGGCTCTTTTCGTTCATACACTATATTTGAAAAATACTTGAATTTTTGGGATTTTCTATCTGTTCCTCATTTGTATGACAATTATGCCAAAATTGTGGATGAAAGGGGGCGGAACCTTATGTGCGATCGCAAATTACCAAACCTCCTTGTCTTCGATGATAATTTACTTTTTTTTAGTTTTTAACCAAAGGCAATTGTATGAAGAAAGTATGCACCAGAACAGTCTTGCTTACCTTCCAAAAGTTCACACTAATATATTAATTTGTCTAATCTGTTTGTAATTCGAGAGCATTAAAGAGCAATGGTCCATTTGTAATTATATAACAGATGGCCACTATAAGAGTTCAACTTTTAACATGTTTGCATCGTTATACCTTTTTGGAAGAAAAAAATTGTGAAATTGAGCAAGTTTGAACCACACACACCGCTTTTTAAGGCAGCATTTCCTAAAAAAAGATGTTAATTATACAACAAAAATATTGTCCTTCTGATCTACGGCACAAAAAGCCTATCATCGACTTTCTCTAGTTCTAATTTTATAATTGCGAAAATTGTTCTCTGAAATCTTGATAATTTGTAATTTCAACTATTGATTGCAAGTTTTTCCGTCTTTGTGGTCCCATTCTTTTAAGATCTGTTCTGACTTAATAAGTCACAAAATTCTAAGACAGGTAAGTTTCTGATTCTCAAATTTTTTAATATTTCTATTGCGTGTCCAGAACTGAAGTTTTTGTTGTTTTTCGGCAGTCTATTTGACAAATCGCGCCCGGCATTATTCTTTCAGCAAGATTTTCTATTCGAAGAAAACTAAATGAAGCAGTCATTTAATCCATTTTTAGATAATATCTAAAAAGATAAATAACAATGAAGGATAAAGTAGTTGACAAATTAGTTTAGAAAATTTTTGTATGTAATAAATTTTCCTCTTTTTTCATCTAAGCGGAAAATTTTGCGGTTGAATTGATACATAGGAATTCCACAATTTTTTATTCAGCCTCAATTACTTCAGTTTTTAAATGACAAAAAGAGTGTTCGTTTCATCGAGACTGCGTTTTTTCAGCAGCGAAAACTTTGAATTAATAGTGCACTAAAACCCAGCAATTTTTTTTTACTATAGATGCCCATTGTTCAAGCCAATAGGAATATATGATTGAAAAATAGTTTCAAGAAAAAGAAACAACAGTTGATTAATTACAAATATATGCCAAATTTTGTATAGAACAGTTTTGATATAATTTGTTTCCCAAAATGTTTTTACAGAAACCTTGAAATTTTGCCGTTTATAGTCTCTGAGACAATCAGAGAATCAATACAGAAAACAAAACGTAAGTTGTTAATCAATTAAGTTTTGCCGAGGATAGCGAGTACACTTTATAGCAGATCATATGCTACAGAAATTTAAATTTAATAAATCAATCTCAATTATGTCTTGAGGATGCTAATTAGTTTGCAATTATTCAAGATTATTGGCTTTGATTTCCCGCAATTGTTTAAGAGTTAAGAACCGAAGTGAAGTGTTGGGTTATGGGTATTCGCAAGCGGAATAAAAAGCGTTTTTAACTAAGTAGAAAAATATTTTCTCAAAAGGAGAGAATAACAAGAATGGTATTTTGCAGTAGAATTTAGAAATATACAGGAGAGATCTGATTATTAGATCAAGATGGTGATTTCATTTTGAGGATGAAAAAAAGGCTCAAAACTAGCTGTAGGTATACCCATTATCAGTGCGCGAAAGTAAAGATACAAAACTAATCTTAGCACCATGATTTACAGTGGGGTTCGCAAGGGTTACCTAATATGGTTTGCTTCTGCAAATTTCGCAAAAATCAGTCGCAGGGGGTACCATAGATGGTATGCATTTATACTTTTCTAAGAATTTGTTCACATTTCCGGTGCTTCCGGTGCTATCATAATCTTTCAATACATAGCGGGAAGATCAAATAATCTCACTCTAATGTTATTTATCTAGATTCACCAATTTGAACCGAATATTGATTCTAAGCAACAGTTCTTGACGATTCATTTATATAAACTATGTGATTAAAATCAATTTGCTCTCGTATTTGTAATCTGGTAAGTGAAACTTTCTTTCTAATTCTCACTAAGTTGAAGACTATAGTTTGATCGGTATTCTAACACCCCACTAAGACTTGAGCTGATTGCGTATAGTCTGTTCCCATCAAAACAGTTCCGAATGTTTCCATCTTTGATACGGGTAAGGATTTCGTGAATATGTTGGCTGCCATTTGTCAGGAGGAACGTAATGAGTTGAATTAGTTTCATCTTCCGTCTTGTCCAGAATGAAGTGAAATTTTGTCTCAATGTGTTTGTTTCTCTTGTGCATTTTTTGGCACAATTTGTTGCAACTCTTGTTGTCCTCCCCAATTGTTGTCCGCTCCAATGGATGTTTCTGTTGGATGCCAAAATCCTCCAGAAGTTGTTTCTGATACAATGCTTCTTAAAATGCGGCTGCCATGTCCTGATATTCTGCTTCTGATGAAGAAAAAGCGACTGTGGCCTGCTTCTCGACACCACAGCTGAGTGCTGCGCCACATCCGTTGAGCTTGAAATAGTAGCGTTGTTGATTTTCTGTCGTTCACGTCCCCAAACCAGTCTTCGTAACCGCCCCCAACTAAATCATAACTAGCTTCTTTTGTGTAAGTAAGTTTTAAACATTTTGAACCTTGAAGATATCGCAGAATTCGTTCTCCGCACATCCAGTGTTGATTGGTAGGTGCATTCAGTTCTCCTGACAAAATATTGACTGTGAACATGATGTCATTCTGTTTGGCCAGATACAGAAGTGATCTAACATCTTCGTCTCCGTTCTTTGCTGTCTGAAATTTTAAATTCAAATCAGCTGGAGTTCTTGAGGGATTGCATTGATCCATTCGCTTAAGTATTGTTTCTATGTAGCTTTCTTGGTCAACTGTGACTTTGCTCTCTTCTCGTCTAATTTTTAGACCCAGAAACCAGTGTAATCTCCCTCTGTCCTCCATGTGAAATGTTGCCTCGAGTGCCTTTTTGACATCGGAAATTACTGTCATGCTTCTTGATGCTACTATGATGTCGTCAACCCAGACCAAGATTAAGGTGTGACCCTCCATCTCTGCTCACGCAAAAAAGCAATGGTCATTCCTGCTTCTGGTGAACCCCTGTCTCAGTAGGAAATTTGGCAGTTCCTTATACCAGTTGTTAGCTGCCCGTTTCAAACCATTAATTGATTTATTTAGTCGACTTACTCACTTCTCTCAATCTAATCGTTGTTTTACATACTCCTGTGGTTGTTCCAGATGCTCTTCTTCCTCTTTTGGTGAGTGCAGGAAAACCGTCTTGACATCAAACTGGTGCATCACATTGCCCTGCTTCGCTGATAGCTGAGGTACAGTCCTGAATGTCTCTGGCTTACAGGTAAGCGCAAAAGTCTCAAAGTAGTCCAGTCCTTTCACTGTTTAAAGCCTTTTACCACATAGCGTGCTTTAAATTTGTCGACTTGACCACTGGGTCCCAATTTCACTTTGTAGACCCATTTGCCCGGTATGGCTTCCCTGTCTGTGGGTGGTCTAGTCTCGTTTTCTTGGAGTGCCAAGACCTTGTCCTTCATTGCCTTCTGCCACTGGTCCCAATCGTCGCTTTGCATGGCTTCGTAGACTGTTTTGGGTTCCACATGGCCACCATCAGTCACGTCAAGATTTCTCCAAAGAATTGCGGAACGTTAATGGCTCCTGTCCCTCGTCTGCGCTCTGCTCTGTCCGCTTGCTCCAGTGCCTCTTTAAGGAAGCCAACTGTCTCTGACTGTGAGAATTCTTCTATTTCACTGTCTTCCAGCAATTCCGAGTCTCTGAGACTCCCTGTTGTTGCAGTAGATTCTTCGTTTAGTGCTGCTTCCTCAACATCTGAGACATCTCGTCTCAGTGTCGTTTCTTGGGTGTTCACGCTCTCTGCGTCATGCCACTCCTCCTTTATTGCAGTAGATTTGCCCTGTTCCTCTTTGTTGCCATTGTCTCGATGACCATGATCTGGGTGCCCGATCCCCAGTTGATTTGACCCCTCATCTAGTAGGTCGGGCGTCTCTGTGTTGACAGGAATTGAGCCCACTTCGGACTCCTTGATAATCACATCTGGAACTGCCACCACCTTGCGTGTTGGATACGTACACCATGTATCCGTTTTCTCCGTCAGTGTATCCCACAAACTTTCCTTCCAGTGCTTTGGGTTCAAGTTTGTTGACATTTCTGACCCGCTTCCTCATGAAGACTGTGCAACCAGAAATAGGTAATTTACTAACTGAAAGCTTAGATTTTATACCCCGCATCAGCTCTGCTGGGCATTTTTTTTCTCCTCGTCTCACAACCAACTTCTTGATCCTTGTTGCGTGGAGAATTGCTGCTCCCCACGTCATGCTGGGAAGACCCGAGTCTATGAGCAAGCATCTTGCCGTCTCCATCAGTGTCCTGTTGCACCTCTCAGCTAACCCGTTCTGTTGTGGCGTCTCTGGTAGGGTCTGCTCTGAGAGAAACTCATTTGCATTGTCTTGTCTCAGCTTCTTGGGCGTCCCCACATTGAGAACAAACTTCTTCAGGCTGCCGAGCGCTTCACTTTTTGCAATAAGCAAGTGCACAAACACAAATTTCGTGTGATGGTCTGCAAACACAATGCAGAACCGGAACCCTTACAGTAACTTTACTCTGAAAGGTCCCATCACGTCTCTGAAACCCTCTCCAACTTCTCTTCTTCTTGGGTCTCTGTCAGTCTTGGTACTGGAGTCTTTGTGATCTTTGCCAATGCGCACACATTACATACATCATCGTGTCCCCCACTGTCTCTGGTGCATTCGTGGCCACATCCGCTTGATTTAAATGACCCAATAGTCAGTGCCACTTCCTTGCACTGTCAAGTTTTATGCTGTTGGAACTCATGTTGAATTCTAGAACGCTGCAGGGTAAGTAAAACAAATTATTTTCTTGTGTTAGTTTTAACCGTTTTCCCTTCTGGAGTTTCATGCAGCTATTTTTTTTCTCGGAAACGAAGCTATGTCCTCACTCCGTGCACCTTGAGACTAATAAGAGGTTTGAAGAATAGTCAGGCACACACAAAAAATTTTTGAGTTCGCATTGGAATTCCCACTTGTTTGAGAGTATATTGATCCTCACACAGCCTCTGCCCATCACTCTGGATGCCTCTCCATTGGAACTTCTCACCGCTGATTGAATGGGCACAAAGACCAGGAAAGCGTTGATGATCATCACTATGTGATCTGTACAACCACTGTCCACTAGCATGCCTGCTGTCTTCCACTGGGTAAGAGTTGCCCAGTATTCCTCGTCTAGTGAAGCCAATATTGGACCCATTGCCACTGACTCCTTTTTGCCTCCATCTCTTTGTCTCTTGCATGCCTTGTCTAGGTGACTTTTCTCACCACACACATGCTGCATTGTGCTGTCTCCTTCCTCCGGCAGTCCTTGGCAAAGTGTCCAGAGATCCCACACACAAAGCAGTTTACTTTCTGGGGTCCCTTTTTGAAGTCACGTTTCGCTGCCAGTGCCACTGAACCACTTTGTCCCTTGTTCCTCTATGCTTTGCTCTCATGGAAGTTCTGCAGCCTTTTCCTAAACTCTGTGAAGTTCGTTGCCGGGTTTAAGCTTTTCTGTTTAACAAAACTTTCATACCTCATTGACAGACCATTGAGGACCAAGGCGTTGAAGAGGGTCTCTGAGACTGCTTCCCTGCTTCTTGTAGCCTTGTGAGCAATTCCTGTCCTCTGATAAAGAAGCTATCCAAATCCTCAGCATCCTCGAGCTGCAGTCGAGCAAGCTGTGCCACCAAAGTCACCATTTCCGGCGTCTCCACACTCTGAAATATCTCTTGCAGAAGGTTCCAAGCCTTTGCTCCATCTGCGATGCCGTCATATCCCACGCAGTCATGTCTCATCAGCATGAGGGTTGTTGCATCTAGAGTCAGTGCCAGATGACACAACATATTGTTCCGTTTCTCTTTGATGTCTGCAACTTCCTTTTCATATGCATCATTCAGCACCTTGTGGTTCTTCTTTTCATCATTGCTTGCCCCATTGGCTGATGGTGTAGGCTCTTTGGGTTGCTCCTCTGTCCCAAGTAGTGATTTGTAGAGTCCTTCGTGTGCATCATTGCCACAAATCTTATGCTCCAGATTGGAACGTCCTCTGCTTTTCCTGTGTAGGTCAGCAGCTTCACTGTCTGTTGATCCATCGTCATAGTTTGAGCAGGCAAAACAGTTGTGAAAAGAAAAAGTACTAAGCAGAAAAATTTATGACTGTCAACAACATTTTGATTTTGTTTAGAGATTAGTTTTATGACTTAGAAATTAGCTGGGTAAAATTTTGTAAATTTTGCCGAGGATAGCGAGTACACTTTATAGCAGAACACATGCTACAGAAATTTAAATTTAGAAAATCAATATCAATTATGTCTTGAGGATGCTAATTAGTTTGCATTTGTTAACGATTATTGGCTTTGATTTCCCGCAATCGTTTAAGAATTAAAAACCGCAGTAAAGTGTTGGGTTATGGGTATTCGCAAGCGGAATAAAAAGCGTTTTTAACTGAGTGGAAAAAATAATTTCTCAAAATGAGAGAATAACAACAATGGTATTTTGCAGTAGAAGTTAGAAATTTACAGGAGAGATCTGATTATTAGATCAAGATGGTGATTTGATTTTAGGGATGAAAAAAGGCTCAAAAACTGGCTGCATATATACCCATTATCAGTGCGCGAAAGCAAAGATACAAAACTAATCTTAGCACCATGATTTACAGTGTGGGTCGCAAGGGTTACCCAATATGGTTTGCTTCTGTAAATTTACCAAAAATCATTCGCAGGGGTGCCACAGATGGTATGCATTTCCACTTTTCTAAGAATTCGTTCACATTTCCGGTGGTATCATAATCATTCAATACATGCCGGGAAGATTTTACATCAAATAATCCCGCTCTAATGTTATTTATCTAGATTCACCAATTTGAACCGAATATTGATTCTAAGCACCATTTCTTGACGATTCATTCATATAAATCCTGTGATTAAAATCAATTTGCTATTGTCTTTGTAATCTGGTTAATTTTTTTTTCTAATTCTCACTAAGTTCAAGACTCTAGATCGATATTCTAACATGAAGCAAATCCCAAAACCAAACCAAAGAATTTTAAAGAGGAAATTGGTTAAACTTTGCATTTTCTCAGCCAGTAAGAGGATGCTATAAAATGTAAAACATTTTAAACGAGTTTTAATATGCTTAAGTTTTAAAGCTGCAAATTATATTTCATTTATCAAATATTTTCTCAGCCAAATCTTTGCAGAATTTGGGACAATATTTTGTGTTGGTCATATCATAGTTTAGTGAATGAGAAACGACATAAAAGTTACGAAATCTTTCAATTGCTCCTTTTTTTGCGATTTCTCGCAATTACCAAAAACATTGCAAGACTGAATGCGTCAAATTCGCGACAAATAATGACGGATAGAAAATACAGGATTTAAATAATTTACATATATATAGATCATATATGCTGGTTTGAGCGAGGCAAACTG
>NC_134477.1:30588681-30639946 GCF_964194025.1 Convolutriloba macropyga
CGTTTGAAAAGATTGCGCAAAAATATACTTTACAAACCTGACAAATATAGACTTATACCTATTAGATGCATGTAATGGAGAGGTCATGAGTAGATGCTACGATGCTTCTACGTGACCTTTTAAGTGTCAATCTACGAGCAATAATCTTTTTCTTCTGTTTCCTATTATGATCATGTATGATTTCTTAGGTTAGATCCTCTTTGATCGCATACAACATCCATTCAATTAGTGTGCATTAATGCTTCATTTACGTATTTTTTCACCTCATTCCGGGGTCATATAAGCAAAATTGGATCTCATACAAAGTTCACGTATGATTTCATTGATTTGACAGTACAATCGTAACGATCGAAATCAAGTATGCATAGCATGATAATATGATCATTGTATGAAATCGAAGAAATTTCAATCAAAAACGTCAGATTTGTGGTAAACGAAAGGAAAACTTACACTTACTTGTTCGTCTAACTTTCAACTTTTCCTTGGCAGCTTCAGCTGAAACAAAAAGACTTCTCTATTAGTCATTTGATTTAACTTTTTTTTCACCTATAGCTACGACACATTTACCGTAGAACTGTAAGGTGTGAACTGTTTAGGTGTGAATTTTTTCATCATATTAACACAGATTAAAACAACTTGTTTATTCTATCGCTACCCAGGTGTTCAGACCATTCTATTTAATTAGGATTTTTGAAATTACTCTCCTGTCCATGCAGGATTTGTGTTTTGTGAGTAAGGACAGATGTGTTTCTGTCAATTCTTCTACTTAGAAATGTATGCAATGTGTTCAATAGACTTCAAACTTATTGGGGGGGTCTAAGTAGGCGCAACTGCTGTGAATATAGACCAGTACTGGATTCGAATCTTGATTGGACTTTTGTCCATAAAAGCTTCATCTCTCTAGACAAGTATACGTTGAAGAATTAGAGCTTCCTGTCAAGCTATGTCAAATTTATCGTGTGCCCAATTTACAAATGTTTTTCATATCTCAATCTCCTACTCAGTATACTAACATAGTCCAGCAGTTTCCAAGATGGCATCTAGGAATGTGTCTGTCTTCGATGCGGCATCCCAGTTGATAGACTGGAGAGAACCATCCTTCTTCGCCTTCTCCATCACTGCTCGCCTTTTGGCTGCTTTCTCTCTCCGTTTCTAGAAACAAGATGTAACATTTAAACCTGGTAAGTATGGCTATGTCGACTAATGCAGCCGTTACAGTAGCAGTACAAATTGTCATCTGGGTGTAAACGTATATCTATGAAAAATGTTCATATTCTACCGGAGGATTTCAAACAAAGAAGACAAATCAGCACACTTTTTGATCTCCCGAATTGAAAATCAAAATTGATTTTTTTCTTGCATAACTTAACTCTTCTACTTGGTTTCATAATTTGATAATCAGCGGGGCTGACAATCATACAATTTTTTTTGTATTCATAATCGTCACCTAAGGTGATCTGATTTCCTGGTTGTCATACTGAGTGTTTATTTCCTAGAACTCATACAACTATACAATTTTTTTCGGAAAGCACAAGAACTGTATTATTTTTTTATTTCGGTAAGAAGTTGCACAAATCCTAGTAATCACGCAAGCTTATGTGACGCGGAAAACACTGTTCAAGTCACTATATGTTAAGGCATCTAAGCAGCCACAACTACTCTGAAAACGAACCACTACTAGATGTGAACCCGCATCTCTTAAATGCAAGCCAAGTGTGCTAACCATTTACACCAACTGTTCTTAAGCTCTCGAACTTGGGCATCTCTTATAATCTATTTTCATCTTCTGACCAAGTATACGTTGAACAACTAGACATTCTTTAAGTGCAGATTTACAATAGTGATACAACTTGTACAAATTTACAAACATTTTCAATGTCCTCTGAAAAATTTTCATTGAAAGTTCTGTAATAAATGGGTTATTATAAGTATAATTAGTATGGTTATAAGTATAATCAGAAAATTTAGTCAAATGAAAAATATATATTGACATACAGTGATAACCTTTGCGGTTCAGATGCGTGTAAGTGTTTTTCGGAGCGTCACAAAAGGACAACGTGGAATACCACCACTGATTTCTTTAATTAAAATTAAGAAAAACATTAAGAAAATCAACACACAAGATCATATTTGATTAACTTTAAATGATGCAAAAATAATATATGTTTGATACAATGGACCGTACTAGGAAATGCATTATTGTTCCGACCCCACTTGTGAGGGGAGGAAATATGTACTCAAATGGGTTTTTTTGTTCAGACAATTTTTGGCCGATCGATATATTCATCGTAGAGAAATGTGCGAGGTATCATTAAAAATTTCGTCCAGTGTAGAAGTCAAAACTAGAACGATTTTTTTATCTTCGTTTTTTTTCGAGGAGTTATCGAGGATTGAATTTTTGTGTGAACACGGGATATTTGGCTTGATTTTGTTCACTTTTAAGGTAAGCTTTCTTCAAATTAAGGTTTTTTAAAAATTTTAATTCAAAATTACAATTCACGCCGCAAAATGAGACAATTTCGGATTCTTAATAGCAAAAAAACGATAAAGTTTTAGTTCTGGCCTCATAGGGAAGTTTAATATAAAAAAATCGAACTCTATTTGAGAGCTCTTTTTTTTAGAAAACTTTTCATATTTTGTTTCGTTTTTTGGGTCACCTAAAGACTAGTCACTTTTCATATCTAGGTTCCGTTAACTATCATCTATGATTTACAGTCAAATGAAACCCAATAAACCAAAAAAAATGTTTTCAAGGAACCGCTAGTTTTTTTTGGGTTCGACTGTGAGTTTTCGTAATTTTAAACGTAAATTTGATTTTCTTTGAAGTTTTACTAAATTTTGGAGTCCTCTGGCATAGTTTAGTTGACTAAAATTGCAATGGGTTTCGTAATGATCATTAAGTGAACCTATTTAGAGCTTTCAGTGGACAGCTAGCGGATATTAAGACTTTAAAAAGTGATTTTTCGAGAATTTTTTTTAAACAGTAACCGATCATAAAATTATTCTCGTGAATTGTTAGTCAGTCTCAGTAATGACAGGATCACCTTCCTTTCTACTTCAACCAAGGGCAATTGATTTAGCGGTTTTATCTTCTAACTATTGGTGTTATGACTTCGATGCCCGCGTTTTCGTAATTATTTTTGGATATTTTTTTTCATAATGTTGGTTCCTTTTGAAATCTTAACACATATCCTAATATTGATACTTAGAGTTGCTTAAAGATGACGGTCAGTGGATAATACACAAAGTTTTCAGAGAAAAACTTATGGGTAAAATGGCTTGGAAAATTCTTCTCGCACATTTCTACTTACTTTTCGGAATTTACCTGTTTTTGTTGTTGTCTTCATAGTTAATGACTTATTGTAATGTCTTAATGAAGACATATGAAAAAAAACATCTTTGTTGTCTCATTGAGGCGTAACTTAGCTTACTTTTTTTAGCTTTCGTTAAAAGCTATTGATGTTAATGGCGTTGATACTAAGGGTTTTCTCAAAAATTTTTTGGTTTTTATGTATTTGTTCCTATTTATTAATTTATTGGAGTCAAATTAATGAAAAGAAGATTCCCATTGCTGCAAGAAGCAAATTGAAAGTAGAAAAGATTTTACTGAAAAATTCATTTTCCAATGGCTTCGGCATTTTCTACCTCAATTTTTTTTTTGAATTTGCTTATTTTTGCTTTTTTAGTTCTTTAGGTAGCCGTAAAATGCTGACCGGTCCCGAAAGCTTCTAACTGAGGCTTTCCTCAAAGCAGTCAGTTTTTTTTTGAATAATCAAAAAGTTTAAAATATTATATATTTTTAAGATTTTGAGAATTTTCCAATGTTTCAGTTTTTGTTGTTCTTTTCGTCAATTTTCAATTTGTTTTAATCGTTGACAGGTCCTATACAAATCCACGTATTATAAAATTTAACTTGTTTACTGATTTTATGTTGCAACAGATATTTTGTTTGATGAATAATATTCGTTTTCCTAAAACGTTAATTGAGTGGTGTAATCTTGTTTCTTTTTCTCTTTCTTTATCACAATCGAGTAACAACAGATCCCAAAAATTTTCAAATGTGGCCCAGTTGATTTTATCTATTCATTCCATATAATTTTAGCTGAATAAGTATAAATAGAAATTGAAATAAAAACACATAACATTCAGATAATAGCTAACGATTTTAATGGCTTCACTAATTTGTGTTTTCACAATGTTAGTAATTTGTTGCTCGTATTTTTTTGAGTTTTTTTGCATTTTTAGTCCATTCCTATGCCTTTTCTAACCAAACACGGGTCCAATTGGTTCCTCATAACTTTTTAGTAAATTTATCAAGAACTTTTTCATTAAAAGCTAATTCGTTTCAAGCCTTTTGAAATTACTTTGTTTTAAAAATGTTGATTAATTTTTGGATTTCACCTCATTATTTCTAGTTACCTAGTCTCATTAGGGAAAAATCTTATCTGATGTGTAGTTGGAAAAAAAAATTCGTGTAGTCAGGGTTTATTCTGATTGTTGTTTGACGTTGTTACTAGGTGCTTTTAAATTAAGATATTGAAATTTTGCCGTGAAATTTTTGTTTTCGCTTTTTTGCTGTTTTTGTTTTTTTCCTCGTAGTATTTTTAATGGCAGATCTTGTTGTAATTAGGCATGGCGTTTTTTATATTAATTATAAGTTTGTTTGTATAACGATATTTTAAAACTCAAACATCAATTTTTGATTATCTCTTTGCAATAATTTACGTCAAAAGACAGTTAAGTCAATAATGTAGATGAACGCGGGTCAGAACATCATGTGTGAACGAGCATTAACGAGCCTCCTTGTAGTTTCTATGACTATGCTTATGATTTTGCTGTCCCTTTGGAGAAATTGTATAGCTTGCACCAGTGGTTAGTTTGTCGATAGATCTGAAGATCTAATAAAAAATTCTAGAATTTTTAGCAAAACAATCTTCTAAAGGCAAGAGAGCAGTCAAATATCTCATCTTACAAATTGGTACACAACTATTGCAGACCTTAAATTCATTGTATCAAAAGTGGTGAATCAATATTTGCATCTTTGAATATATATCTGAAGATATTCATCTGAAATCAAAATCAGAGCATTAAAATACCAAGTCAAATGATGACCTTTATCTAGAAAGAGTTTTGAAAAATAGGATTGTTTTGTGAGATGTAAGATCCAGACGCAAATCATGCATGTCTTACACAACATTTTGCAAGATAGAAGTCCATTGCATATGAGCTGAAACTTGTGACACATTCGCTTCCATTTTTTTTCAAGCAGATGTGTATCGTACAAGACTTTGGCATTCGAACGGTTTTCTTGTAACATCAGGCGAGAATCTTGCAAATTGTTTGATTTTGAATGTTTTCAGCTTTGTGTGGGGAACGCACTAAAGTGAGCCTCTATTGAAATTTTAGAATAAATTGCCAGTCTCAATGAAACAATTACAGAATCAGTGGAAATAAGCTGTTAGCAGCCATCAATTGCAGCATTTATAGGACAAGAATTGATAATGGAGCCTTATTATTATTATCAAGTTGCGTAAATGGATGTGAACAGTTCTGCTAAATGTCAGTTTTGCTGAACAAACATTAGAAAATTGTTTTAGGAGAGCAGAACACGAAACTTAGTTCTTAATTAGAAAAAATAGACAAATAAAAACTACACAGAGATGGGTCCTATTGGTTTCCCAATGAATTTTTTGTAAATTTTTCAAGAATTATTTCATTAAAAGCTAATTCTTTTCAAGCCTTTTGAAATTACTTGGTTTTAAAAAATTTGATTAATTTTTGTATTTCGCCTCATTATTTCTTCTCTTTGACGACTTGTTACCTAGTCTCATTAGGGAAAAATCTCATCTGATATGTAGTTAGAAAAAAAGTAAAATTCTGTAGTTAGGGTTTAGTCTGATTGTAATTTGACGTTGTTACTAGGTGCTTTTAAATTAAGATATTGAAATTTTGCCGTGAAGTTTATGTATTTGCTTTTTTTGCTGTTGTTGTTTTTTTCGTAGTATTTGTAATGGCAGATCTCGTTGTAATTAGGCATGGCATTATTTATATCAGTTACTAGTTTGTGTTACGATTTTTTTTTAATATCAATCATCAATTTTTGATTATCTCTTTGCAATAATTTACGTCAAATGACAGTTAAATCAAAAATGTAGATGAACGCGGGGCAGAACATCATGTGTGAACGCACATTAACTAGCCTCCTTGTAGTTTCTATGACCATGTTTATGATTTTGAAGTCCCTTTTCAAAAAATTGTTTAGCTTGCACCAGTGTTTATTTTGTCGATAGATCTGAAGATCTAATTAAAAGTTCTATAATTTTAAGCAAAACAATCTTCTAATGGCAAGAGAGCATTCAAATATCTCAGCTTACAAAGTTGTCCACAACTCTTGCAGACCATAAATTCAGTGTATCAAAAGTGGTGAATCAATATTTGCATCTTTGAATATATATCTGAAGATATTCATCTGAAATCAAAATCAGAGCATTAAAATACCAAGTCAAATGATGACCTTTATCTAGAAAGAGTTTTGAAAAATAAGATTGTTTTGTGAGATGTAAGATCCAGACGCAAATCATGCATGTCTTACACAACATTTTGCAAGATAGAAGTCCATTGCATATGAGCTGAAACTGGTGACACATTCGCTTCCATTTTTTTTCGAGCAGATGTGTATCGTACAAGACTTTGGCATTCGAACGGTTTTCATGTAACATCAGGCGAGAATCTTGCAAATTGTTTGATTTTGAATGTTTTCAGCTTTGTGTGGGGAACGCACTAAAGTGAGCCTCTATTGAAATTTTAGAATAAATTGCCAGTCTCAATGAAACAATTACAGAATCAGTGGAAATAAGCTGTTAGCAGCCATCAATTGCAGCATTTATAGGACAAGAATTGATAATGGAGCCTTATTATTATTATCAGGTTGCGTAAATGGATGTGAACAGTTCTGCTAAATGTCAGTTTTGCTGAACAAACATTAGAAAATTGTTTTAGGAGAGCAGAACACGAAATTTAGTTCTTAATTAGAAAAAATTCTTAATGAAAAAATTTGTGTGGAACAATGTCAAAAAAATTCGTAATCTAAGCAGAAGGAAGTAAATAATTGATTTTCCCACGCCTGTCTGTCTACCTGAAAACCACATAAGTGTAGGCTGCCATCGATAACTCGACTAGTAGCAGCCTAGCTTTTTAGAAATCCTTTCCATTAAGGAGGGATAGAATGATTTATTGGTTCAGCGACCCTGGGAAGTAAATAATTTCCCCACACATCTGCCTCAAATTAGGGTAGAAAACACGCACGCGGGCAAACACTGCTTCATAATGTGAAAAATCTATTAAAGCTCAAGTCAGGCGAGTTTATAGATTGAAATGTATCTATCAGTTGCAACTGAATTAAGGGAAGAAAAAAGTTTGGATAATGATTGCGGTCAATTAGCTGTCATCATTATGAACAAAAAAGAATGGAAAAAAAATAAAAGAGTGTTCAAGAGTTTCTGTTTTAAGGAAGAGTGCAAGAAAAAAATGTTCAAACTAATGCTTTTTGTTACAAGTAATTAATGCTTTTTTGAATATACTTAATTGATACGAGTATATTCCACCTTTTGGTCATTACTTTTTTTAACTTATTTCAATAAAATATCCATTCTATAGAAAATTAGACAATTCAATTAAATTGTTTTTTGGACGTTGGCTAACGTTGGTTTTCAACCTTATACACAGGATGTTTTTGCTCTATTCAATATTAGAGTATCACTTCTCACTTTTTCTTATCCTGTAAGCGTCCTCATAAAAACTGACATGGATATCCGCACGTTAATTTCCTTCTATCAGAGTCTAATTGCAATTCTAATTTTGATAGTTTAAAATTAGCCCCGACCATTAAGGTTTGAAAAAACAGCAATTGCGGGTCAGGTAAAAAAAATTACGCTGTGATATATATATATATTTATATATATATATATATATATATATATATATATATATATATATATATATATCTTTCCTTTCCCCATTTGAAGAACATTCATTGATTTATGATTGATTTTTTTCATGCAATGATTTTCTTGTAATGAAGTTTATTTTCTTATAATGATTTTCTTTTAATTAAGTTTTTTCTTGTTGTTACTGCACTTATTTATAATGGTTTGGTGATACCAAACTGACATGGGTTTGCGCACGTTAATTTCTTTTTATCACAGTCTAATTGCAATTCTAATTTTGATAGTTTAAACTCAGCCCCGACAATTAAGGTTTGAAAAAGCAGCAATTGTGGGTTAGATAAAAAATAATTACGCAGTGAAATATATTTTTTTCCTTTCTTCCCCACATTTGAAGAACATTCATTGACTTATGATTGATTTTTTCTTGCAATGATTTTCTTGTAATGAAGTTTATTTTCTTATAATGATTTTCTTTTAATTAATATTTTTCTTGTTGTTACTGCTCTTATTTAAAATGGTTTGGTGATACCAATTAAGCAGCAAAAACAAATAAACCCGGTTGACCTGATTAAAAAATGTTAGAAAACTACAATCTCTTTTTCGTGCCTAAAGTTTTTCGTAAAAACACTTTCATAACTTTTATCAGCAGAACGTATATACCTAATGTGTATACCTAACGTATGTACTTATATGGGTAATGTTTCTTAAAAATAGGAAAAGTGCGAAAAAAGCTGAAAACTTGTTTAAAAAGGAGTTTTAGAGGAGTTATCGAGGATTGAAGTTTTGTGTGAACACGGGATATTTGGCATGATTTTGTTCACTTTTAAGGTAGGTTTTCTTCAAAATAAGATGTTTATTTAAAAATATTAATTCAAAATTACATCTAACGCCCTAAATTGAAACAATTTTGAGTTCTTGATGGAAAGAAGGCGATAAAAAGATTAGTTCTGGCCTCAAAGGGAAGTTTACTGTCATAAAAAAAAACCGAACTCTATTTGAGATCTGTTTCTTTTAGAAAACATTTCATATTTTTTTTGTTTTTTGTGTCTCCCACAGACTAGTCACTGTTCATATCTAGGTTCCCTTAATTCAAAACTTGCAGTCAAATGCAGCCCAATGAACAATAAAAAAAGTTTTTAAGGAATCGCGCGTTTTTTTTGGCTTCGTATCTGACTTTTTAATTGTAAGTTTAATCTTCGTTGAAGTTTTTTTAAGTTTTGGAGTCCTCTGACATAATTTTGTTGATTAAAAGTGCAATGGTTTTCGTAATGATCATTAATTGACTCTCAGTAAGGGAAAGATCACTTTGCCTTCTACTACAACCAAAGGTATTCTAGTTAACGGTTTTACCTTCTAACCATTGGTGCAATGACTTCGATGCACGCGTTTTCATTTTTTTGTTGTGGATAATTTGTTTTCCTAATTTTGGTTATTTTCGGAATCTTAACACATTATCCTAATATTGATAGTTGCAGTGGATTAGTGATGACGGTCATTGGGTCATACACAAAGTTTTCAGAGAAAAACTTATGGTTTAAATGGCTTCGACACATTGTTCGCGCACTTTTCTACTTACTTTTTGTTTTTTACCAGTTTTTGTTGTTGTTTTCATAGTCAATGACTTATTGTAATGTCTTAATGAAGACAAATGAAAGAGAAACATCTTTGTTGTCTCATTGAGGCGTAGCTTAGCTTATTTTTTTTAGCTTTCTTTAAAAGCTATTGATGTTAATGGCGTTGATACTAAGGGCTTTCTCGAAAATTTATTGGTTTTTATGTATTTGTTCCTATTTATTGATTAATTGGAGTCAAATTAATGAAAAGAAGATTCCCATTGCTGCAAGAAGCGAATTGAAAGTAGAAAAGATTTTACTGAAAAATTCATTTTCCAATGGCTTCGACATTTTCTACCTCAATTTTTGTTTGAATTTAATTATTTTTGCTTTTTTTGTTCTTTAGGTAGCTTTAAAAAGCTGACCGGTCCCATAAACTTTAACTGAGGATTGACTGAATGATATTACCCAAAGCAGTCAGAGTATTTGAATAGTCTTAAAGTTTATAATATTATTTTTTTTTAAGATTTTGAGGATTTTTCAATGTTTCAATTTTTGTTTTTTTTCGTCAATTTGTAATTTATTTTAATCGTTGACAGGTCGCATACAAATCCATGTATTTTAAAAATTAACCTGTTTTATGACTGATTTTAAACTGATTTTATGATGTAACAGATGTTTTGTTTGTTGAATAATATGCGTTTTCATAAACTGTTATGTGTGTGATGGACTTTTTTTCTTTTTCTCTTCCTTTAGCACAATTGAGTAATAACAGATCCCAACGATTTTCAAATGCTGCCCAATTGATTTGATCTTTTCGTTCCGTATAATTTTAGCTGAATTGGTATAAATAGAAATTGAAATAAAAATACACAACATTCAGATAATAGCTAACGATTTTAATGTTTTAACTAATTTGTGTTTTCATAATGTCAGTAATTTGTGGTTTGTAATTTTTTTGAGTTTTTTTGCATCTTTAGTCCGTTCCTGTGCCTTAGACTACACAAAGATGGGTCCTATTGGTTTCCCAATGAATTTTTTGTAAATTTTTCAAGAATTATTTCATTAAAAGCTAATTCTTTTCAAGCCTTTTGAAATTACTTGGTTTTAAAAAATTTGATTAATTTTTGTATTTCGCCTCATTATTTCTTCTCTTTGACGACTTGTTACCTAGTCTCATTAGGGAAAAATTTCATCTGATGTGTAGTTAGAAAAAAAGTAAAATTGTGTAGTTAGGGTTTAGTCTGATTGTAATTTGACGTTGTTACTAGGTGCTTTTAAATTAAGATATTGAAATTTTGCCGTGAAGTTTTCGTATTTGCTTTTTTTGCTGTTGTTGTTTTTTTCGTAGTATTTGTAATGGCAGATCTCGTTGTAATTAGGCATGGCATTATTTATATCAGTTACTAGTTTGTGTTACGATTTTTTTAATATCAATCATCAATTTTTGATTATCTCTTTGCAATAATTTACGTCAAATGACAGTTAAATCAAAAATGTAGATGAACGCGGGGCGGAACATCATGTGTGAACGCACATTAACGAGCCTCCTTGTAGTTTCTATGACCATGTTTATGATTTTGAAGTCCCTTTTCAAAAAATTGTTTAGCTTGCACCAGTGTTTAGTTTGTCGATAGATCTGAAGATCTAATTAAAAGTTCTATAATTTTAAGCAAAACAATCTTCTAAAGGCAAGAGAGCATTCAAATATATCAGCTTACAAAGTTGTCCACAACTCTTGCAGACCATAAATTCAGTGTATCAAAAGTGGTGAATCAATATTTGCATCTTTGAATATATATCTGAAGATATTCATCTGAAATCAAAATCAGAGCATTAAAATACCAAGTCAAATGATGACCTTTATCTAGAAAGAGTTTTGAAAAATAAGATTGTTTTGTGAGATGTAAGATCCAGACGCAAATCATGCATGTCTTACACAACATTTTGCAAGATAGAAGTCCATTGCATATGAGCTGAAACTGGTAACACATTCGCTTCCATTTTTTTTCAAGCAGATGTGTATCGTACAAGACTTTGGCATTCGAACGGTTTTCATGTAACATCAGGCGAGAATCTTGCAAATTGTTTGATTTTGAATGTTTTCAGCTTTGTGTGGGGAACGCACTAAAGTGAGCCTCTATTGAAATTTTAGAATAAATTGCCAGTCTCAATGAAACAATTACAGAATCAGTGGAAATAAGCTGTTAGCAGCCATCAATTGCAGCATTTATAGGACAAGAATTGATAATGGAGCCTTATTATTATTATCAGGTTGCGTAAATGGATGTGAACAGTTCTGCTAAATGTCAGTTTTGCTGAACAAACATTAGAAAATTGTTTTAGGAGAGCAGAACACGAAATTTAGTTCTTAATTAGAAAAAATTCTTAATGAAAAAATTCGTGTGGGACAATGTCAAAATATTTCGAAATCTAAGCAGAAGGAAATAAATAATTGCTTTTCCCACGCCTGTCTGTCTACCTGAAAACCACATAAGTGTAGGCTGCCATCGATAACTCGACTAGTAGCAGCCTAGCTTTTTAGAAATCCATTCCATTAAGGAGGGATAGAATGATTTATTGGGTCGGCGACCCTGAGAAGTAATTAATTGCCCCACACACCTGCCTCAAATCAGGGTAGAACACACGCACGCGGGCAAACACTGCTTCATAATGTGAAAAATCTATTTAAAGCTCAAGTCAGGCGAGTTTATAGATTGAAATGTATCTATCAGTTGCAACTGAATTAAGGGAAGAAAAAAGTTTGGATAATGATTGCGGTCAATTAGCTGTCATCATTATGAACAAAAAATATGAAAAAATGGAAAAAAATAATCAAAGAGCATTCAACTTTTCATTTAAGAGGAAAAGGTAAAGAGTGCAAGAGAAAAAAAACAATCAAATTAATGCTTTTTGTTACAAGTATTTAATGCCTTTGTGAATATACTTAAATTTTAAAAGTATATTCAACCATTTGGTTATCATTTTTTAGTTATTTAAATAAAATATCCATTCTATATAAAATTAGACAACTCAATTAAATTGTTTTTTGGAGGTTGGCTAACGTTGATTTTCAACCTTATACACAGGATGTTTTTGCTCTATTCAGTATTACAGTATCACTTCTCATTTTTACATATCCTGTAAGCGTCCTCATAACAACTGACATGGGTTTGCGCACGTTAATTTCCTTTTATCACAGTCTAATTGCAATTCTAATTTTGATAGTTTAAACTCAGCCCCGACAATTAAGGTTTGAAAAAGCAGCAATTGTGGGTTAGATTAAAAATAATTACGCAGTGAAATATAATTTTTTCTTTTTTTCCCCACATTTGAAGAACATTCATTGATTTATGATTGATTTTTTCTTGCAATGATTTTCTCGTAATGAAGTTTATTTTCTTTTAATGATTTTCTTTTAATTAAGTTTTTCTTGTTGGTACTGCTCTTATTTAAAATGGTCTGGTGATACCAATTAAGCAGCAAAAACAGATAAACCCGGTTGACCTGATAAAAAATATTAAAAAGAACTACAATTTCTTTTTTGTGCGTAAAATTTTTCGTAAAAACACTTTCACAACTTTTATCAGCAGAACGTATATACCTAATGTGTATAACTAACGTATGTACCTATATGCGTAATGTTTCCTGAAAGTTAGTAAAAGTGTGAAAAAAGCTGCAACCTTGGTTAAAGAAAACAACGTTATAAAATTATGAGATATCATTGTTCCGACCCCACTTGTGGGGGGAGGAACTATATACTCAACTGGGTTTTTTTTGTTCAGACAATTTTGGCCGATCGATATATTCATCGTAGAGAAATAAGAGTGGTATCATTAAAAAGCTCGTCTAACGTAGAATTCAAAATTAAAAAGATATTTTTTTGTTTTTCTCAAGGAGTTATCGAGGTTTGAAGTTTTGTGTGAACACGGGATATTTGGCATGATTTTGTTCACTTTTAGTGTAACTTTTCTTCAAAATAAGATTCTTTCTAGAAAAACTGTAACTCAAAATTACTTTTCATACCACAAAATAAACCAATTTCGATTTCAAAATAGACAAAAGGCAAGAAATAGACTATTTCTGGTCTCATAGGGAAGTTTTACTATCAAAAATATTCTCTGAGAGCTCTTTTTTCTAGAAAATTTTTATAACTTTTCGTTTTTATAAGTCACCCAGAGACTAGTCATTTTTCATATCAAGGTTCCGTCAATGACAACCCTCATTTATAGTCAAATGAAGCCCGATAAACAAAAAAAATGTTTTCACGGAACCGCTCATGTTTTTTTGGATTCGACTTTCAGTTTTTCATATTTTTTTAAAAAATTTAATTTTCTTTTTGAGATTTTGCTAACTCTTCGGAGTCCTCTGGCATTAGTTAGCTCTATGACCAAATTGTAACAGGTTTCATAATGAGAATTTAGTGAGCCTATCTAGTGCTTTGAGTTGACAGCTAATGGCTGTTAAGTCTTTCAAAATAAATTTTCGAAAGTTATTAATATTAACCAAACATAAATTTCTTTTCGTGAACTGTGAGTTAGTTTCAGCAATAACAGGAATCCCTTCCTTCTCAATGCAACCAAAACTAATCTGGTTAGTGGTTTTATCTTCTAACTATTGGTTATTTGGCTTCAATGCCTCAAGATTTCAAAAATTTTTTTAATTTTTGGATATTTTCGTATTATTGGCTCCTTTTGAAACCTTATCACTTTAAACTAAAATTGATCACTCCCATTGGCTTAGAAAAGACGTTAAATGGATCATGGAAAAAGTTTCCAGAAAATAACTTATGATTAAAATGGCTTCGACACCTTCTTCCCGCACTTTTCTACAGAGATATTGGTTTTTGAATGTATTTATTGTTGTTTTCATAGTCATAGGGCTTATAGTGTTGTCTTACTGATTACCAATGCATGACAATTATCTTTGTTCTCCCATTGAGCCATAACTGAGCGTATTTACTGAGTTCCGTTGAAAGCCATTGAAATTAATGGCTGTTGAGAATACAAAAATAATAAAAACATATTTTTTGAACATTAATCAACCTTTAACTTTTCTTCGTGAACTACATGTCAGTTTCACAATTGGCAGACCCCCTTCCTTTCTACTTCAACGCAAGTTTCTCCAGGTAGCGGTTTCTTTTTGTAACTTTTGGTTTTATGACCTTGATGAACGAGTTTTCATAATTTTCTTTAAATTTTTGGATGTTTTTTTTGTAATTTTGGTTTCTTTGAAATCTGATCACACTATTTTAATATTGATAGTTCTTGTTGGCTTTGAAAAGACAATTCATAGATCATAGATAAGTTTTCAGCGAAACATTTATGGCTTAAATAGCTTGGACACTTTCTGCTCGAACTTTTTTTTGCTTGTATTTGTTGTTGTTTTCATAGTAAATGACTTGTTGTAATGTTATTGATGACCTATGAAAGACAAACAACTTTGTGGTCTCATTGAGGCATAATTTAGCCTATTTATTGCCTTCCGTTGAAAACTAATGAATTTAAAGCTTTGATGCTACGGGTTTTATAAAAAAATTTCGTGGTATTAATGTATTAGTTCATAATTGTTGATTATTTTGGAAGTCATATACCTAAAAAAATCCCCTTGCAGTTAAAAAAATCAATTGAACATAAAAAAGTCTTTACTGAAAAGATCATTTTCTAATGGCTTCGACACTTTTCTCGCTCAATTATTTTTTTTTTGAATTTGCTGTTTTTGCATGTTTTATTCTTTAGGTAGACGTAAAATGTTGACCGGTCTCATAAGCTTGTGAGTGAAGATTGAATGATTTATGTTACCCAAAGCATATTTTTAGGTTGAAAAAGTATAAGTAAAAACTGAAAAAAATACATAATATTCAGATAATAGCTAATGAGTTTAATGGCTTCAATAATTTGTGTTTTCGCAAATTGTTTGTAATTTTTGAGTTTTTTTTCATCTTTAATCCGTTCCTAGGGCTAAGTCTCACAAAAGACAGGTCCCATTAGTTTCATAATGACTTTTAATTTTATTTATCCAGAATAATTTTGTTATAAGCTAATGATTTTAATGGTAGCAATGTTTTGTTTTTTCGCAAGGGGTTTGTAATTTTTTGAGTTTTCTCCATCTTTCTAGTTCGTTTCTATGGCTTAGTCTAACCAAAAACAGGTCTTTTTTGGTTTTGTAAGGACTCTTTAGTAATTTATCAAGGATTACTCAGTTAAAAGCTAAGGATTTTTAAGTCTTTTGAAATTTCTTTGTTTTAAAAATGTTGATTAATTTTTGAATTCCACCTCATTGTTCGTTCTCTTTGTCGACTTGTTACCTAGTCTCATTAAGAAAACTTTCCACCTGCTTTATAGTTAGGAAAAAGTAAATTTGTGTGGTTAAGGTTTTATCTGACTGCATTTTGGCGTTGTTACTAGGTGCTTTTAAATTTAAATATTAAGTTTTTGCCGTGAAATTTTCGTTTCTGCTTATGTTGTTGTTTGTTTTTTCTCGTAGTCTTTTTAATGGCAGAGCTCGTGAGTGCTGTAATGAGGCATGACATTATGTAATTCAATTAGTAGTTAGGTTTTGTAACAGTTTTTTAAACACAAATATCTACTTTTGTTATTTCTTCATTTGGTTGACAATGAAGTCAAAAATGTAGATGAGCTCGGCTCGGAACATCTTGTACCAACGCACATTAACGAGCCTCCTGATTTTTCTCAGGTGTAGTTTATTGGACGATATAGAAAGTTTATAAGTTTTTTCGTGAATTACAGAAACAATTTCAACTACCTTATCCAAAAATTAATTGACCAAAGAAAAGACATTTCCAATATACTTGATGTAACCATCTATCCTGTAGTTTCACTTTCTCAGCTTAAGCAGAAATTACATCTGAACCTAAATTTGGACCAATTGTGTTGCAAAGTTTGGGATCTTTTGTCTTTCCCATTAAAGCCCCACAACCATCCAACCACAAAATTATAGCACCCCCCACCCACCCATAATGCCCATAATGCTATATATATATATATATATATATATATATATATATATATAAAACGCGTTGTGGGGAAGGGATCTAATGGGTAAACCCGAAATTCTTCATTTGTCAGATGAGTTGTTGGTGGTAGTTACCTGTTCCCTGTAGAATTCGCTGAAGTTGTTCACTATGATAGGGATGGGGAGGGCGATGACTAACACTCCACAGATGCAACACAGAGCACCTACTATCTTCCCAGAGAGAGACTTGGGGTACACATCCCCATAACCTACATCACAACAAATTACATCAAATAATTCACTGTGTTCTTAGACCATAGTCTGAATTGTCGTGTTTTCGTGTTTGAAAAATAAATTGTCTGCGACGAAACTCGCAGCAATCGTAAGTGTACTGATTTTTATCAATTCTATGGAGGCCCTGTATTTGGATTAAGTTGATCTAATTCACAAAAAGACATCGATATTGAAAAAGTTGAGCGAGACAGAAATTAGGAGCATTGAGAACATGTTTTATGATTTTCAACAGCATGACTTTTTAAACTTTATTCTGAATGTAGTTTGAAGAGACATTACATTGACATGTCAACTGACCTATTTGATTGTCTCTACGAATACATAAATGTAAATAAGCTATTGAAGAAGGTCACGGGGGTGAAGGTTAGCTTTAGAAAAACTGATTAATATTGTTAGTATTTAACGAAGCACGATACAAAACATACAGCAACATGAAAAAAGGGCTACAATCAATAAGTAATTTCACAATTAAAAAAAACTACTGCAATTTTTACAAAAATTTGCTCGAATGACCCAAGGTCAAAATCAAGATATTGCTCCTCGAATTTTCTGTTTTTTTTTGGACATCACCCAAAAGCATTATTTACCCGGAGCAAGTTTCAAGTCTTGATCAGTACATCTTCAGTGAAACAAGCGTCTTAAATTGAAAAATCAGTAATGACCACGTCTTGTTTCAAGTCTTAGGACTTGTGAAGACTTGTGATGACTTGCTCAAGACTTGTCAATTCTAAATCAAGTCTTGGAGAAGACTTGACAAGTCTTGAGTCAAGTTTTGACCAAGGCATGACAAGTCTTGATTATAACGCTGTTGATAAAGCAAAACTTGGGAAGAAGTTTCGATAAAACTTTAATAATAATAAATGCATATCAAAATTTAGCTAAAATTCATCAGATTCGTTCAAGAAATTTGTTGGTTTATCTAACCAAGACTTCAGCATCTATTAACTTATTCCCAAATATTGACTGTAAAATGATCTTAAGCGGACAAAAGGAGGGGCCATGACTGGTATATTTGAGAGATATCAGAAATGTTTTCGTTCTCTGTCAAGTGAAATTTCGGGAAGTGCTCCATTTTCTTGTGCCTCCTTTTTTAATTTTGAGGCTTTTGAAGACAGGTCATTGTATACGGCGGATTTTTTTCTTGCATTGCTAAACGAAACAAAAGTAACACTAAAAAACGTGTTCAACAACTGATTCCACTCTAGTCAACTCTTAGCTAAGAAATACTCAAGACATCTCTAGTCTTGCTAAAGTTTTGCCTGTATCAGAGTTCTGACTATGTCACTTTTCAGACTTGGCACGTATTGAGTCAAACCTTAAGTGTTGAGTCAAGTCTTGAGCACGTCTTGGCCGAGACTTGACAAGCCTTGAATCAAGTCTTGAAAACAGTTTTCAGATTTCCTTTGCTTTCATTTCGCAAGAAAAAAGTCGTCATTTGAAAAATTTCTGGTATCGCGCAAATTTTCCAGTCATGGCCACTCCTTTCTGCCTATTAAAAACAAATTGGCTTCCAATATTTGGATGCATGCTCACAAATGTGGGAAAATTAACAAATTTTGAGTTAAAAATCTGATGAATTTGAGCTAAATTTTGAAATGCTTCAATTATGAACAATGTCTTCGGAAAACTGTACTTTAGTTAATTTCTGCTCAATAGTCAAGACTTGTCAAGTCTTGGCAAAGACTTGACTCATGACTTGTCGGTTCTTGTCCGAAACTTACTTTAGACTCGGCGTGTCTTGAGCAAGTCTTCACTAGTTTTAAGACTGGACACAAGAAGCGGTCGGTACTGATTTGTCAATTTAAGACGTGTATTTCACTGGAGGAGTACTGGTTAACACCTGCAACTCGTTCTGGGATTACTTGTTTTTATAAGATTAAATTGGAACAAAAGATTGTCAATCGGCAATTAGCAAAAAATTTTGCGCGACATTATTTTCAAATACTTAACAGGATTAATTTGTTTTTCTCGTGTTTTTTTTCTGAGAACTTATTTTTCTGTACCTTTTATTCTGATATAACGTGCTGCTTCAGATAGTAAGTTCTGTAAACTTGATTTAAACAAAAAAAGTTTCGTTTAATTGATGCTATGGGACTGAATGAACAACCAAAATTTTCGAGGCAAAATATAACCCACAAAGTTGGACGAATTGTTTCAATTTTGAGCCAGAGAAATAGATATGTATTGGGGCAACTATTAACATGCTGTGTTGATCCTATGTCAACGCCAATATCATGAGAGTATGGTTTGGAACATTTGTGTGTTGTGACTGAGCCAACTGTTCCACAGTTTGAGAATCTTACTATGCTCTCTTAAATTGAGCTATCATTGCAAGCTCCATCTTATGATCAAAAACACTTACTTGACAGAGATTATACTCTGATAATAGAGGGTGAAAATGCAAGAAGAGAGAGGGAGGGATTCGCAAGTATTTTTTGCGATTTTTTAGTTAAGTTTAGGTAATTTTACCTTAACTGTTCAGGTGTGTTTTTTAGGTAAATTTAAGGTAAATTCAGATAAAAGCTCAGGTGGTGCTCCCTTAATTTTCCAGGTAATTTTCAGGTAAAGTTGAGGTAAGCTAAAGCAAGTTCAGGTAAGGTAAAACTACCTGAACGTTTAAGGTAAGTTGAAGTGTTTTCTGAGGTAAAATTACCTGTACTTTATTTAGTGTGATCCGAGCTACCCAAAACTTCTCTTTACATCAAGAATTTTTCCTTCTCAACATTTTCGGTGAACCGTAAACTAAAGCTTTGTAAGACTCTGATAGAACTATAAGGTGATTAAATATCTTTAATCAGTTTTTTCTGCTGTTCTGGATGAAATGACTAATCGGTCCGACAAAAGAAACTGATCAAGCCAAGCGAAAAGTTGTCGTAAAATGGTCGACAGACTCTCCCATGCGTTTTATTAAATATATTTGAATAACAACTCAGATAGTCATGCAAGTTGTGTTTTCATGTAACAAATTCTGTTCACAGCATTTGATTTCAACCCATAAACTCATTTAACAACCATTTTCAGTAATAAAGTTCAACAGAAGAAAATCGTCAGACCATCGGGCCACTTATCTTTAGTTAAAATTTTTTGTAGCAAGGAGTTGACTGTTTTTGAAGCAGCTTTTCGGTTTCAAAGTTAATTAGTAGATGCAAGCACAGAATGAAAAACTAATATTTAGCTAATAATTACTTGCGGCGATCAGTTATTTACTTGAGTCGCAAAATCTTGATCAAGATAGTAACCTTGAAGAAGTTTTTATGAAATACTTCAAGGTAATGAGCGCGGTCTTAACTTACCAACGGTTGTCATGGTGATAACAGCCCACCAGAAGGAAGCCGGAATAGATGTAAAAGAAGTGGCTGGATCTGTCCTCTCCGCAAAGTAGACGAGACTTGAGAACACCATGACTCCGATAGCCAAAAACAACATCAGCAGGCCGAGTTCCTTGTAGCTTTGTTTCAGAGTGAAGCCCAGAGATTGCAGTCCAGTGGAGTGTCTGGCTAGTTTGAGAACCCGCATGATTCGGGCTACCCGGAACAGTTGAACTGCGCGGCCCACCGTTTGAACATTGTTGACCTATAAATTTAACCACCACCTTGTGCAACCAACTCTTGTGATCATACCAATTGTGACTTTAACTAACTTAAGCAAAACTCCAGCTACAGAAGTACAGTTTTGCCGGGATCATTTGATACTTTACTTTTCGGTTGGCGTCAAACCAGCCGCTTTCAGCTCACTTTGTCCGTATTTATCAACAGAAAGCCCTAAAAACTTTTCAGCTAATTACATTACGCTAACACAGTACTATTGGGGTTTTTATTATCTAGCTGATTGATCAGGAACTACAATTATACCAGAGGCTTAATTATATTGAGAAATGTTTTTGCTTCTCCGGAAGTACCAAAATCATAATTAACTGTAGAATTAAGAAAACAAAACAAAAACAACCAGTCTAGAGAGCTTTCTCTTTTCAACCAATGTTCAAGCAATTATTTACGCTATGCGATGACTCAATAGGTTTCATTTTAGAGTCAAAAGAATAACAGAGAATTAGTTAAAAAAAATTTCCTAAAAAATAATTTCATTTATCAATTTTTTGCCATCTTTTGTCGATTGCATGCATATGCAATCGAATGAAGTTGCTTGAAAAACAAATTTAGTCAAGTTGGTCTGCCGTAGATTGCAGTGAACCGTTTAGAAGATTGCCTGGTAAAAAAACGCGATCTAAACATAAAATTCACGAAAAGTCTCTATTTCAATTTTTATTTAGGTTTTAGGTTTTATTTTTGTTAATGACTCCTGAACGTTCGCTACTCAATTCACCGCTGACAAATTTTAGCCCTGTTTGTGGCCGTGATTCCTACCCTAGTCGAGACCTGGAATTATTAAAAGACCATCCTCGAAAGATTTAAGGTATGAAAAGACTGTCCTGGACAGATTTTGGTTATGAAAAGAATTTGTCTGGACCTAATGTGATGTCCTGGACTTTGGCTGGAACTAAAGTATCCGTCCTAGAATTTGGCTGGAACTAAAACATACGTCCTGGAATTTGGCTGGACAATAAAGGTGTTCTGGCATTTGACAGGACAATAAAACATCTTCTGGAATTACGCTCGCGCTCGTTATAATGACTTGTTTTCAATTTCCTTCAAAGTTAAGGACATGTAGCGCAATTAGTTAAGCATTGGGTAAGATTGGAGATGGTCATGAGAACCCAGATGTTGTCGGAAGTTTTTAGTTTGCCTCATTTTTGCATATGAAAAGAACTGGGCTGGACTTATGGAAAGAATTAGCTTCGAATTTAACTAGGGTCCTCGACCGTGTAATTTAATTCAATATTTAGCCCCCCACCTGGAATTAATAGGTCTTTTCATAAATTCCAGGTCTCGACTAGGGTAAGTTTTATACCGAAACCGGTAACAATTGTCTGAAAAATTTCTTAAATGAAATCTTTTTTCCTCTTTGTCAGGTTTGAAACAAAATTTGTTGTGGTTCTCAATTTTTAGAATAAAACTTCAAGTTCAATAAAATTGCACGAACGCTAAAAATGCTTTCAGAGTTTCTCAGATTGCAAATTTTCTAAGACTTATTGTCATGACTGATGTCTATCATCATTCAATCCCTGCGAAAATAAAACTCTTTGGAAGAAATAATTAATCAGTGGTTAGTCAAACCATGTCGTCATAATAAGTGAATATTTTTTAAAAACCATTCATCAAAATACGCTACAATTTCTGGTTCAATACTTTTTGGTTTGATTTTGAAAAGCCCCTTCGGATAAAACAAAACTAATTCCTTAAACTCTGCTTCAAACTGCAGTGAAAAGTTTTTATTTGGATGGGATCTCTTATATGTCTTTTAATTGAAGAACTACACACAACCCCTTAAAACACTCAAGTGCACATTTTAAGGTGCCGAAAGTCTGCAGTGTCAGAAGTCAAAATGCCAGAAGTCGCTAATTAGCCAGAAGTTGAATTGCGTTGACTTTCGTTATTTGAAAACGTGCGCGTTTCGTCTTTTAAGCATGGTTAAGTGACTCGGCAGAAGTAACTTCGAAATTCTGACTTAATATCTTGAACCACTTCGCGGTTCTTGATAAACGCCAGAAGTTCTCAGTGAATTCAAGCAGAGTCACTTAAACATTACTAAATGTACCATTATACATTCACTATTATTTATATACCTTCACTATTTCTACTTCATGGTTTTTCAAATCCCAAATTGATTAGTTAGTTTCCGCTCTAAAAATTATGAGAATGGAATTTTGAAATTGTACCAACTTCCTTTTTATTAATTGTTCTAATTGCTCGAAGTCTCTTGTTTGGAATAATAGTTGTCGAGTGTTCAGATAAAGACATTAAAAAAGCAAATAAATACGTATCTAAAAATGGCAGCTAAAGGTATCTACTTTCTTTAAAATTGCTTTTAGAAGAACATGTTTTTTGCTCCTCATTTTCAGCAATATCTTATCAATTGTTGATTTCTGCAACATTAGAAAATGAAGCTATGGAGAATGACGTGATATGGAAAAAGAATTCTTAAGGAAGCAGTTGCAAACCGCCTCTTAAAGGCCTTTCTGTTTCCCGTTTTTCTTAGAAACCTTCAAATGCTTTCGAACCATATATTACGGCTTGGTTGAAAACAATAATGATTTCTCAATGTTCTACTGAAACCAATTTTAATTTCAAATGACCGTTAATTTTTAAAATCAAACGATGATAAGAATTTTTAGTTGAGGAATTTTATGGATGAGAGTAATCAAAACATTGCGTGCAAACGCACATTACCGTGCCTGCTTTTTGTCGATGTATTTTGTTGTTTGTTTGTTTGTTTGTTTGTTTGTTTGTTTGCATACCTGACTTCCGGATGCTGTGAGGAACACAGTGATGTAGAAAGGCAAGATGGCAGTCAGGTCTATCACATTCAGGGGAGCCTTGAAGAAGATCCACTTGTTAGGACTGCTCGCGAACCGTAATGCATACTCCAATGTGAACCATGCTGCAATCAAGACACCAAATTTAGTGAGTTCAGTAGTGGGAGCTTTTCTGCTCTTCTTAAAAGTTTAAAAATCATTTAATTGTGAACTGTTAAAAGCTAAAATAAAAGTTTGTTTATCTAACTATAACTATATTTGTTCCTTTTTTCACCTTATAGATATTTATGCCTCGAAAATAATACTCCGCCATTTCAGCGTATTTAAAGCAATTGGCGGGGTTCTACGATCTATTTCCTGTTGAGCTAACGGGGCTATAATGATTGAGAGTAGCCATATTTATATCCACATCGGAAATCCTTGCCGTAGGATTCTCACCTATGCAAAATGTTTCAATCGTCGTCAGAAATTCATTGTCCTCAAAGTTGTCGTGAACACTCGGTTGCTGTTGTGGTTGTTGATGGTTTCCAGATGGTTGTGATTCCCCAGCAGCTGCTTCCCTCCTACTTTTTGAACCCACCAGGTGTGCAGATGATAATGATGATGATGATGATGCAGAGGAGTGGTTGTGGGTTAGGTTAGCGTGAAGGGGAGGCGGGGCGGGTGGGGGAGGGGCAGATCTGGTACCCGGTTGTAACTCGGGCAGGGTGTTTAGAGATAAGGCCAAAGTTGATAAGAGTATGAAGAATATGGAAGTTACTGCGAAGATCTGAAACATTCCAACGGTCAGAATTTGCAAAAATGAATCCTACAAATCATTTATGATCTATCATGACTTGTAACAACTTTGTGATGGATGACCTGGGCAGTTAATTTATTGTTGTTCCAATAGTTTCAACAAAATTTGGTGATCATGCATAACGGCGCGTCTTTTTGTCTTCAATTGTTAATGACATGTTTCAGATAATAAAAGGTATCATATCGTGAAGTGCATGAATCATTTTCACTAGCAAATTATAGAGCGTCCAGCATTTGAGAGTCAACAAAGTATAGAGCGGCGTCAACAAAACCAACCACTAATTTTCATCAGTTTCAAAGATTTTTTGGATCTTTTCCGTTTGTCCCCCCCCCCCCTGCTTAGTTGGTGCATATTATTTGCAACCCCCCCCCCCGACGCACGTGTTATTTTTTCACACAATGATGGACTATGGGATGACACGTTCTATTTAACTGGGGGGTGCATAACGTACTGATGGGGGCACAAACGGAAAATATCCGACTGTTTATTACAATTTTTTCCCATTTTCTGTTAATATTTAACTAGAATAACTGGTTTTGCTTTTAATCAAGCGTAAAGTGGTGTTTCAACCCCCCCCCCCCCCCGAAATCGACAAGATTTGCAATAGTTTAGCTAAGTCGGCCAGTTTCATTAACGTGTTCTTCATTTGTTCATTTGTTAGAACTCAACAATTAACCGAGCTGCTTCATTGGTTAAACTCAACTCTTTACTTTAGAAGGTTGTTTGAGCTAGTGTTTTTTTGACCCCCAGATACAAATTACAAGTTGTTATATTGCACGTTACCATGTAAGAAAATAGCACGTGCGCCTCGGGCTCATAAAAAAGTTTATGCTCACTAAGCTGAGGGGGGGGGGGGGGGGAACCGAATAGATCCAAAATTTCTCATCCATTTTAGGTCTGTCTTTTAATTTTTTTGTGCTGAGATAATTTATTTTAAAAGCTATCTTCTACGGCAGCTCTATTTATAAAAATGCTCTAGCAAAAAATATTTTTAAAAAAGTCCACAATCTACGCCAAAATTATTACTGTTTCCTATTGTAGGCAAAAGCAATAGAAAAATTCAGAAAAACTCATTTCATGTGTTTCATAAATTCAAGGTTTTTTTTTAACAAGAAAAGGTTTTATCAGTTCTCATTTTTAAAATATTTCTGAGGTAATCCATAAAAAAAATTGAAAAAAGAATTTTGGCAAGCGGCGGGCTACTTAGTCATACATTGATTGGTGAAAAAATAAGTTAATGCATATATGGCCTTAAGTAGTTGTTGAGACATTAAATTTAGCACTATTTAATAAATTTTGAAGTTTGGTCTGGAGAAACGCCACTGAGTGATAACAGTTCTGAGAGAAGAAAGAGGTAATTTAGCATGCTGTTGCTTTAATAAACCTAAACAATCGTAAAAATTGTAAATTTTAAGACACGTCAAAAAAATTGGAACTAGATGTGCAACACAAATCCTACAGGAAAACATTTTTTCATGTATTTACTTGTTTAAAATTGATTAACTAATTTTGGGACAATCTATTTTTCGAATAATGGCGAAGAGTGTAAGAAGGAAATCGCAGAGAAATTATCAAAATAACGCAAGTATACAATTACAGATCTTTGTTTTACTTTACTTCGTCTGCACTTGTTGCTCGCATTTAATAAAGAGTATCTCTTAACGCCTCAGAGGTGTACCCCAAAATTTCTCCATTAAACAAAATGGCTCGAAAAAGAGATTAAAAAATGAGCAAAATTAGGAGACAAGCTTTGTATCATATCTTTCGCAAAAAGAGTTTTGCCATGTCTTGTAGCACGTTTCTGCTCATCTTAGGCCTCTGATTTTTGCATTAAATGTATCTTCAATCCACAATTAAGCCTAATTAAAAGCGCGCTTTTGAGCATGCAAAAGCGGATTGAAGAATCTTTTAATTGAGCATGCAAAAAATATTTATAGCTTTTAATGTGAGTTAAAGCTAGAATTAGTGACACGAAAACATTTATTTGCATTGAATTGTGGTTGTTGTTGTTTAGTGGATGACTCATGGGCCTACAAAAAACAATTTTAACCTTTTAATAGAACTTCAATACCTGCGTATCAAAAAATTGCCTTTGTAATGTTTATATTGAACTAATAATGTTCTTCTGAATTTAATATTTATGAGGTTTAATTATAGAAAAAGAGCAGAATTGAGGGTTGTTTCAGAAAAAAATTATTAGAGACATGAAAACCTGTAAATAGCCAAAATATAATAGACACCTATAAACGTGTAATTATACGCAGTAAAATTTTAAGTCAAAAAATAAACAGACACATGTATACCTGTCACAAGACAGGAAAATAGTCACGCACGGGTTGGATGGAATAAAGTAATAGACATATAAAACAGACAGAGAATTGAGGGATTTTTCAAAAAAATTTATTAGACACCTGTAAACCTGTAAATAGACGTAAAAATATTGCTTGAACAACAATTTTATTTGCCGAGTTCAATTGGAAATCACTCATTGAAGGGAATTTAGCCAGAAAAAACAGTATTCAATTCACATGTGGTTTTTTACCGACATTTCCTTCTGTCCAATTTCATCTTGATATGGACGAAAAAGAGGAACTAAGAAGTAGCTACAGGAGAAACTTCCGTTTTATAGACGGAAAATTTTACCTAATGCTAGGTTTATTGATGAAAAAAAGCCAGTCAACAAAAGAGCATAAAAAAGCAAAATTTAATCTGCTGCAAAAACAACTATAATTGGCACCAACATACGAAATGAGGTCCTCTTGAGGGCGTCCGATATTGATAAAACAACGTACTTTTCCGTTGGCTTAATGCATATCCTATTTCTTGTGGTCGTGCTTGGTTTATCAGACGGATTTTTGTTTCGCTATTGTCCGATCAGGCTTCTGGACATGCATACGAGACAGGCGCCTGGCGGAACTTCTTGGATCAGCACAACCGATTGTAAAAGAACGGATGAAAGACGAACACAGAGATGGAAAATTAGTGAGGCGACGATCGAGAATCGCAGTTGATGGTAATTTCTTTTTCCTTTAACCTAAATCGAAACTTGCAGGGATTTACAGAAATTAACTCATGTGTCAAATTTTCATAAAATTATCTCAGAGAAATGACTCTTGATTACAATTAAATGCTTGAAAAGCCATCAAAAAAATAGTGAGGTCCCGATCAAAAATATCAGTTGATGATAATGTCTTTCCATTACCCTAGATTGAAACCAAAGGATTTTTCAGAATTTTATTTTTTCGTCAAATTTTCACAAAAACTATCTGATAACGATGATGCTTGAAAACAAACAAAAGCCTCATAAACCATGACGAAATAGTGAGGCAACAGCCAAGAATATCCGCTGATGCTAATTTCTTTTTAAGGCACTTTAATGAAGCTTTAAGGCACTTTTATTTGCTCAAAAACGAGCCTCAAATTAGGCTTGATTGCGGGTTATAGATACAATTAGATCAAAAATTAGATACATTCAGTTCGAAATCGAGTTATATTGCGTGCGAAAAAGAGATACATAAATGGAACAGAATCGTGGTAAATAGCGCTCAAAAAATAGGAACCACAGCTTGTATGGCAATTTCTTGGTTGAAACTTGGACTCCTTTGCGATCACGGGTTGCACATTTCCCTTCAGTTTGGCCTGTTTTTGCTAAAAGATCTTTTTTTTGCAAAATTGTTGCCTTTTCAATGCAATGACCTTGGACAATCGAAAAAGAGGTACACATAACGGTGGAATTTGCCCATGAAGATTTAGGTATACCTCTGCGGCATTATGTTTCAAGCAGATTTAACTTGTCTGTCAATCTTTCAAATTTTTACTTTGGTTAATGCGGCTTTTTAGATATAAGTATACTTCAATGGTTAGCGCAAGCAACAGTTTGTAAAATACAATTGCCGACTTTTTTTCAATATTTCTACCGAAAAAGTGATATAATGATTTTCCTAAAACGTGGCATCAAGCATTTAAAAATGTTAGTTTTCTGAAAACGATTTTCAGGAAGGTAACTGTTTTTAATATTGCGGGCGTATCACATTTCTTAGCATATAGAGTTGAATCAACTCCCGGTAGCTTTCAGTTCTGAGTCGCTATCATGATATTCATATGGTTTTGTTACAATGTACGAGCAAACTGGAAAGATCTCCGTGATCTCGTTGTTTGTCCTTTCCGTTGCGAAACTTAAATTCATTTTTTTAATTTATAAGGCAACATGTATATGATGCATAAATAAAATAATTTCTTCGTCTGTGATTGTAAAGACCTGGAGTAGAATTTTGAGTTTTTATCTAGCATATAAAAAGCTCAGTACTCGTCAAATTTAATTCATCCTGTATTTCGAATAATACAAAATGACATCAATTAATATTATTGGAGTCAAAAACAACCTGATATCACATTATGATAAAAACATCCTTTATTTAAGAAACAGCTTTATATGCGTAATACTTCGTAAGAGTTACTTTGCGTGCGTACAAATCAATTCCAAGCCTGAATTGAAACGTGTATGCAATTGAAGTGCACCATTAATTTTGGTCCTTGAAGTGCAATTTCGCCCCATTTTGAAACAAAATTGCTGTCTTCTGACAAAGTAGCTGTGTTTGTTGGACCCTGAATTTTAAGTCCATTAGCCTAGGTTGCTTGCGTTTGCTCGCACTTATCGGGATATATGCTTAAAAGAGCAACAGCTTTTAAGTAAATTTAATTTTTCGTCTTTCGTCGTTGTTTCAAATTTGCATCCTAATTGTGTAAAACATTTAGTAAGATAAACAAAATTATGATAATTTGGATAATGCTTAGGTATGCGAAATAGCTGAAACTTTTAAGAGGCTTACCGTTTAAAAGATTGTTCTATGACGTCAGAAAATTAGCATAGGGTGAAGTAAAATTGTGGCACGACGTAACCCGACCAAAATGAATATCATAAAATCTTGCAGAATTCTTACATCTTGCGAAAATTATTTTCAACAACTTAACAGATAATTTTTGTCTTTGAAGATTCTAGCTAGAATCATGCAAGAGTAATTTCTCGTCTAAGCTAGTGTTCACATTCGTTCAAACAGTTTCGTACAAAACAGAGAGGCAACGATATATAGGTTATTTAAACATAAATCATAGAGTCACTGTTCTGCAAGAACAACAAAAGGCGTGCACAATCCCGCTTTTATTAAATCTTTACCAAATTTTTATTTGAACACTCAAAAGAGGCATTATGAAATTTTTCAATGATTTCATGTAGATCATTTTTGTAAGCCATAATTGCTCCGTTTTTAGAAACAGCTGTTACTTTTGATTTTAGAAAAAATTAAGTATTTCCAGAATCGTACTTTTTCGGATATGTACCACATATTTATACGTTTCTGTAAGAATGATCGGGACTGTTGCTCTACTGAACATAGTTTATGAGTTCCAAAAAACTTGATGGAGGTAAAAGGACGCTTTTCTGTAATTGCCCCCTCACGTCCGTTCGCACCCCCCACTTATACATGTTATAGCATATTGGTTTCATTTCATACACTAACATATACAATTATATACAAACGGCATTTACAATTTAATTGTGCAGCCAAGTTTTGAAGTTAAGACGTATACGGTAATCAAACTGTACTTATAATGTAAGCAAACAAAGAATAATCGTGTTTTTAACATTTTTTTGCTTCTCTTTTGCAGGATTAGCTCTATGGTACTAATTTTTTGACAACCGGAAACAAAAATTCATCCATTCGTCTACCGGTACCGGCAATTTATTAGGACTGAAATAAATGATCTCTAAGGACCAAAAAGAACACATTTGGGGGAGGGGTGCAAATAGACTGGCTATATAAGGCTTGGGGCAATAACAGAAAAGAGCCTGTAAAAGATCAGAAGTGTAAAAATTAGATGCTCCTGACAACTTCCTAACAATCTATGATAAGAAGCGTCTTAGATTTTCAATCCAACGATACTCTCCGTCAAAGAAGCGATTCATTCCAGATTTCATTACAAAAGTCCATCATGAACAATTTTATTGAATACATTTATCGCATCACTAAGAACGGCCGAATTTTGCCAATATGAAGTTCTTTTTGTTTATTTTTGCGGATCAGTACTTATCAGTTTGACTTGACTTCGTACACAAAAAATTGTTCCACAACTACCTCAAGCAACATATGACGCATTTAATAATTTCAGTCCTGGAAAGGATGAGCATCTGTCAATGACTTTTGTATTGGTTTGCCACAATGATCAAATTTCTGATTTTTTCTCTGCTCAACCAATGATTTTGTAGTGTGTTGAAAAGAGAAAAGTCAGAGGTTTATTGTACAATTTTGGCACAGGCAAATTCTAGATTCTTCAGGTAGGTTATATACAAGTTTAAAACAGAGAGCCGAGGATGGTTTCGAGGGTCATCTTCGCAAGAAGCAACGCGATTCAATGTGATTCAGCCTAGTTAAGTATCTGCTGGTATGTTGTCAGAAAAAAACTTCCTGTTATAAACCTCTCCTTGCGCTTGAAAATTAATATAAAATTTTAAATCTTAAAACTGATATAGAATGGTTCATTGAACAAATATCTGTAGATAATTTTAGGAGTCTAGATGTGACTATCTTTTATCAAATTAATATCGAATTTATTTTGTTAGTTCTCCAAAAACATTTTATATCCAATATCGAATAATATTTTCACTAAAAAAATTTATTGAAACAAAATTTCAATTTGATGAGTACCCTGAGCAGTTGTTCAAAACAATTGTCACCATGTCCAGGTTTTATAAAAAAAAGTACGGTAAAAATTGCGTTGAATAACAGTAAAAAAATTTCACCACAAAGCGCCCTATTTATTTTCCTCTCATTCAAGGGAATTGTTACCAAAAAATGTACAAGATTCTGAACATCTAGCCTACTGTATGTCGGTCATTTCTTCTTATACTGCGCCACCTGATATTTCACCGCTAAAATTTGGAAGTCTCTCAAAATTTTACTGCAAAATAATTTTCGGTTGTAATTACCGGTGAGTAAACAAAGATGTGCTCTTTTTAAAGGCAAAATTTTTATTTTCATCGCTTTCACCGCCTTTAGAGCTAAAAATTGTATATTTCAACTATTCACCCCTCATTCGCCGCAATTATTACGTTTTTAGCCGGGTACGTAGCACGTGTTATTGAAATTGTCCCGTAGTTTTCAACCCCTCCTTGTTTTCAAAAAATCATAAACTGACTAATGCCGGAAGAATTGATCTTGAACAACAGGTGAGTGGAAAACAGTTGACCACACCGTGATTCGAAATCATGGACCTTCTGATCCCTCACCAGAAGCACTGCGCACTCGGCTATCAGTCCCTTTTAGTGTCTATGCTGCAATTGTTTTTATTTTAGCAATAAGCTTTTTTTCGGAGTGAGAACTATAGGGCTCACTCAAAAATTAAGAGCAGAAGCCTGAAAAGTCACTTGATCAGTCCAAGAATGTTGTAGAAGAAAAGCGGAAAAACGGTCAATCAAAAAATTTGCATAAAAAGATCAACACATTTACAATACTCTCTATGAACTTCGTTAAAGAGCCATTAATAAAATGTTTTTTTAAATTCTTCAGGAAACTTTATTTGGATCAAGAATTTCTTTATAAGTTTCGTGATTGGGTCAGATAAATCATAATAACCATCTTTGAGTGCCCAAGCTGTTATCTCGGATTGCCCATATGGTTTCATCGGGGTCATTCTAATGCAACTAATATATTTAGCTCTATGCAATTAATGCTTGATTAAGTGTACATACAAACACAAGCGACCGTTTTGCTTAGTTAATTCTTTTTTATACGAAACTCTTGAACAATTAAGTTTCTCTATGCTTGTTAAAATGCTTCGAATGAGGATGTTCTCACATATGAAGGTGTTGTAAGTTAACAAAGAATTGGCGGGTATGTGTGACTAACTTTAGCGTAAGGTGATGAGTTGGGTTTTTCGACACAGTCCCACAATTTGCGTCTCTTGTCTGCAAAGTACCCCCTACCAAAACTCTGCGACTGCTGAGTCCGGAATTCCGACTCCTCCTCCTCCTTCCGCGACTCTTCGATCAGCTGTTCCTTCCGAAGGTGATACCTGTGCAGTTATAGGAAGGTTAATTTGAGTACAGGAGAGGAGGAGAGGAGGCACAAACAGAAAAGTTCCAAATTTTGAAGTGACTTTTCCGAGAGTCACGTAACTAATGGTTAGGTGACTCTGCTTTACGTCACTGAGAACTTCTGGCGTTTATCGAGAACCGCGAAGCAATTCGAGATATTAAGTCAGAATTTCGAAGTGAATTATACAGAGTCACTTAACCATGCTTAAAACACGAAACAAACACTTAAAACACTCACGTCCACATTTTAAAATGCCGAAAGTCTGTCGTGCCAGAAGTCAAAATGCCAGAATTTGCTACTTAGCCAGAAGTTGAATTCCGTTGAGTTTCGTTATTTTAAAACGTGCGCGTTTAGTGTTTTAGGCATGGTTAAGTAACTCTGCAGAAGTCACTTCGAAATTCTGACTGAATATCTGGAATCGCTTCGCGGTTCTCGATAAACGCCAGAAGTTCTCAGTGACTTCAAGCAGAGTCACTTAACCATTACTTCTCCTTCTATGAAAGTTCTATGACTACAACTTTTCATAGACGCCATAAATATGAAGTTGTAATTTTATAACTTTTTAAAATATGGGGTCAACCCGGGACCATAACGTGTACCACTATTAATGCTCCGATGATACCTTAAAACACGAAACGCGCAGGTTTTAAACTGACGAAAGTCAACGAAATTCAACTTCTGGCTAATTAGCAACTTCTGGCAGTTTAACTTCTGGCACTGCAGACTTCCGGCATTTTAAAATGTGCACGTAGCTTAAAACACGCAACTTGTACGTTTTCAAAATGACGAAAGTCAGTAAAAGTCAGATTCTGGCCATGTATACAGTATCTTCTAGTATTTTGAGTTTTGGTACTGTCGTTCTTTCGGCATTTCAAAAACTACACGTTTGTGCTTTAAGGTATCATCGGAGCACTAATGGTGGTACACGTTATGGTCGCGGTTTGACCCCATATTTAAAAAAGTTATAAAATTACAACTTCATATTTATGGCGTCTATGAAAAGTTGTAGTCATAGAATTTTCATAAAAGGAGAAGTAGTAACCATAGAACTCCCATTTTATGGAAAACTCGTAGTCATAGAACTTCCATTTATGAAAAAGTTTTATTCATAGAACTTTCATTTATGGCAAAGCTGTAGTTTTACCAATCTTTTAAAACATTTTGATTTATGAAGTCAATGGTCTATAATATGAAAGTTCTATGACTAAAACTTTTTGTCAACCAGGGGTATGTAGTGGACTAACTTGTGTTGGCAGCATGGCTCGAGGTAGAGTTCATCAATCTCCCAATAGGAGAGATCCTCACTGAATGCTATTGGACAGATGTCCTCTAACAGGTGCAGTTTACCCGTCCGGTAGAAGTTCAGAATCAAGGAAAAGGCACCTGAACAGATACTAAAGATGAAACATAGAGATATCAAGAGTGTAACACAAATACATGAGAACGTTAGGGTTCAAAACATTAGAAGTCTTTGGTATATTGACTTTGATTGGACGGAAACGAAAAACACACAAGAATCTTTTGTGTTTATTGTTGTTATGGTTTCTGAATTAATCATGAGAAAGCTTTGAGCTGGCTATCGTGTTTTTCGCTTTCATTTTGTCAAATAAAATCCGATAACAAAGGAAAACAAAATTGACCAACGTCGGACTAATTGCTCCTCAAACGACTGACTTTTGGAAGGGATTAGCTTTGATAATAGCTAGCTAAAGGTTAATAAGAATCCAAATATTTGCTATAAACTTTGGTTGAGCAGTTAAAAACTTTTTAGATCGGAAACCGACGATGACTGAGTTCTCTCACTAAAATGTCTTTTTGATCATAGCTTCCGGCGTGTTTTAAACTATAGATTTAGTGCTGCTTTGACATTGAGCGGGGCATCTCGTTCAGTTTTTATCCCTCAATTTAACACGTTTACAAAATGACACCTTCTTTTTTCTCATCGTGGATCTTTTTAAACTAACTAGCCTGGATGCCGGTCGAAGAAGTACTCGTTGTTCATCAATAGATAGTCGTCACACAGTCTCATGATGTCGTCATGTGACGTCGCCATCTGCAGTTTTCCCAGTCGGCTCCGAGGTATCCTTGCAAGTGTCTTCCACAGCACCTCGTGTCTGTACCCGCCCACATTCAGCACCTAAATGATGAGTCCAGAAGCTTACTTGCTGCTGTCCTAGATCAGAGGTCAAATTTTAGAGAGACTAAAAAGTTAGCATGGAGTTGATATCGAAAAAAAAAACACGCAAATTAGCACCCTAGTCAAATAACGATTTAACAAAACTGAATTCCCAAAGTAATTCCCGAACGAAAAATAATTAAATAAGAGCCAACTTGATCTGTGAAAAATGTGAAAAACAGACCTTTTTAAATGGTTTCTCTCTTTACGCATTGAATTGAACTGAATTTTGTTGAACGTTAGTTACAAAAATATTACATGTGTTACCGCTTCTTGATAGGTTTCGGTAAGAGTTTTGAAGAATGTTTTAAAAACCAAGAATGAATTATCCTCGAACTGATACATAATTCTCCGGTTGGTCAGTTGGTCAGTTTCAAAATTATGTAACTATTAATTGTTTTTGACATCTTGTTTGTAAATGACGGCGCTATAAATGTTGCTTATAAACCCATTTAATGCAATTCTTTGTGCATGGCCGGTTTTAGGTTTTTGACATCATTGTTCGCAAAATTAAGCATAGTTATCTCAAACTTTTTGCATTTTAGTCGTCCAAAGAGCTCAAAGAAAATCTCTGAGGTATTCAATTCGCACGATAAAAATATTTTATGTTTCCGGAGAATTTCTGCCCCAGAATCGGTTCTCCTTTGAAAAAATATTGACCGTATAATTCGTTTTTGCAATGTAATGTCGTGGTCGATAACACGGGTCCAAAGAATTCAATAAGTTGAATTTTGATTTAAATTTGGAACTGAAAATATACAAAAATTACCACGTATTTATAGTACTTATCTATGCAAAAATATACAGAGAAGATTTAGATTAGCTAAAAATATTTTACATGATTGACATGTGAATAGATCTTGGTTCCGAATCCGGGAGGTGATTTTTTATTTTCATCATTATTTTATGAGAATCATATATGGCCTCGGTACAATCGATTTAATTAGTTGGAGGTCAGTGGATGTTAGGATCAGGTTTCTGTTGGTGGGAGAATTTACTTCTGACATATGATTGATAGGTCAATAAGATAATGATAGCGCCAAAAAAAATTAGAATTGAGTTTAGTTTTGTGACCATTACTTATCGACATAGCCATTAAGTTCGTCAGGTAAGTTATTCTTTAGTTCTTTGAAACACTTTAAAAAGAAAACTTCTAATTTTCTTGATGTTTCTTTGAAACCATCACATGTAATAAACTTAAACAGATGACACGTGTATCTAAAACCATAAACAAGCATGCTCAATCAAATGACTAAGTTTGCATAGGCGTTGTAAAGTATGAACAGTTTTTCTTTTTGATCAAAGTTGCCGCTTTCTGTAGACCAGCGTACTGACGAGAGACAATTTTTCAAGTAATTTTTTTCAAGTAAAGTAATTTCTGAAATTCAGTCCTTAGTCCAAATATTAGACCTTGCATGAAGAACATTCTTGCAGTCTTTCACAGCAATCAATGGTTCATTAATATCAATTAAAATTAGGATGCCGAGAATTGACCCAAGCGGTAATCCAGGTTTTATTTGTTTTTTCATAGAGACAAAGCTACCCCAAAGTACACAATGTTCCCCATCATGTAACTCGTATGAAGTGCATTGATTTTACCGCGAAAGGGCACGATCTCGAGTTTTTCAAACCGTAATCCGCTAATCATTTGTGTCAAAAACTGTTAAAAGATATTCCCGTGAAAGTATAATTGTTATTTAAAACTGAATAGTGCTCCGAAATATATCGCATAAAAGTGACGGAAAAAGGCTAGGCTAGAACACGATTTTAAATTTTTCATTTTTATTGCTTAAATTTTTAGGACTACCTGCCATTTGGCAAAGTTTTGAGGCACGTGTTTAGCAATGTTTTGTTTGGCAAAGTTATGTTTGACCAAATTTTGACGCATTTTGATTCATTTTAAAGTTTTGATGCATCGGCATTCTTTTGTTCCTGTGTGGATCAAGTTTTGATGCCATTCATTGTAAATTTGGCAAATTGCTAGTCTAAAACAAAAAGAGCCTTTTCGTGGAATTTAAGTTGATTTTATTCAAAATAACGCAAAAGATTTTTTTAAAAAAAACAAACATTTAAAATTGATGCAATAAAATTTGATTGAGCCAGTAGCAATCAATTAGTAGTCAGTTAAGATCCCACCAAGTACAGACATTTTGTTAGCAATCATTTTTGTCGCAGATCAACGAATAACTGTGGTTATCAAACGTGAACCCAGTACTGTTCAAGCAGCTGACCAGTATGGTATGATTTTTTAAATAGTTGAATGCACAGGAGAAATATTCAATTGAGTTGACCAGCGTCCCAATAATTGAGAAATCTGACCTGATCTTTTGAAATTGTCTATTGTCAAAAGGACTTCAATTATAATTGAAGAGAATTGAGTAGAATTCGACTTGAAACAATTTGTTGGCGATTATTTGATTTATCGTTTCGCATTCCTATCCTTTAAAATACTAATCATTTGACCATATAATTTTCTTTAGCATAAAATGATGTTCAATTCCGTTTTTCTCGAGAAATTTTTTCATGATCAGTTCAGCTGCAAAATCCAAGCTCTCTTAAATATTACGCATTTTCCAAATTTTAACAAGAAAGAAGCCTAATCAACTTATTGTCCCGGGTCGAAGCCGAATGGTTATCTTGTAAGAACTTGCAAGTTTCTTGCAAATTCTTGAAAGGCAATGCATCGCCTTGCAAGTTTTTCTTCCAAGGACTTGCAAGTTCTTACAAGTTAACCATTCGCCTTACAAGTTCTGACAAGTTAACCATTCGACTTACAAGGCTCTTACAAGTTAACCATTCGACTTTTAAGTTACTTCCAAGTTAGCCATTCGCACACACAGACGCACAAAAACACACACACACAAACAGACACATACTCTAGTCACCATACACACACCACGCACAAACACACACGAGCACACAGATATACACACACACGCACAAACACAAACGCGCGCACACACATATACACACACGCAAACATCACACACACACACACTACTCACCATACACACACCACGCAAAAACGCACACACACACTAAACCTAAGAAAAGTGTTAAATGAAATTCTAAAAAATATATAAAAATGAAGCACCACTAAAAAATTTTGAGAAGACCCTGACGTTTGGATTTGAAAATTCAATCAAGGTCAATATTTTGGGAACATTTTTTAAAAAACAATCGCGACGAAGCTAATTGAGGTCTACTGTTTTTAATGGAATTGTCGAAGGATCTCTCTTGAATTGATTAAATTCGAAAAATAGCCACTTTGTCTACTTAGGTCAAAAATTATTATGTTAATCAAACGTAGCATGTGGCTCCCATGCTCTTTCTACGGTAATTGAATGAATGTTGAATTGAATTAACCAATAAGGGTTGTGCTCGACCGCAACGAACTTGCAGAAAACTTACAAGTTAGCCATTTGTCTTGCAAGTTCTTAAGAGTTTACCATTCGACTTACAAGTTTTTAGAAATTAAGCGTTTGACTCGCAAAATCCTACAATTAACCTATTTCTGCAAGAAACTTACAAGTCTTTACAAGTTAACCATTCGGTCTTGACCCGGGGTTTGAGCAAGATTAAGCAAGCTATCCGTAAGTATAATTATTACATTAACAATAACAATACAGACTTTTGAAGTGATTCTTTTGTGATAAAGTCACTGTTTGTTCATAAATTGTGAAAAACATGATAATTAATATTCAAAATAAGTAATACCAGCAACAAATTATAGTAATGTTATAGCGAGAGCCAGTTAATTGTGCAAAGGTAACAATCAAAAGGAATTTTTTTAATCAAAACTAATTAATGGTCCACACTGAATCAAACCAATTCAATCACTCTTTCGGCAAGTATCCACAAATTTGTCCCTTTACGTGCTATCCCAGAAACCACAAAAAGGTTCTAACTCCCAGTAGCTATGTTACTGTCCAGAAACTTATAATCTTCGCAACCAACAATTTCGAAATTAAAAATTATTCTTTTATGGTGTAATTTGGCAGGTTTTTTGTTTCTCTGTAGAATAACTAAGCGGTTTTGGTATCAAAACGCAGTTATATAGATCAAATTTTTGGTCGAAAGGAAATGACTGAAGATCTGAAACTAAAAAAAACTGAATCAAACTTTTGTTTGTTTGTTTATATAAATGTAGTTTTTGATGAGAGGTCGTTAGGCAATCGCAATGAGCATTCATGGAGTGACATTTTGAAAACGAATGTGCAAGTAGGGGCACATGCGGAAAAAATCTGAGTAAATAACCCAAAAAATTGTTGTGTTCTTATATTCAAATTTTGTCTGTCAGGTCAATCTGTCTGGGAAATTTAGGGAAAACGAAAGTGATTACTTGAAATTGGAGCCAGGAAAAAACAAAAATACTATAGTTTTAGTAATTGTACAGTAGAAGTGATCAATATTGTCAACCAAAAGCAGCAACTAAAGTTTTGGAGTTTCAAAGGGTCAAAAAATTGCTAAAGTGAATTTTTAGTGGAAATAACGTGCTATGACTTGAGTTTGATGTTTGAGATATAACTAATTATTGCTCCAAAGTATTCTTGAGAATAGATTGATAAGTGCAAAAAATTAGAAGGGCTTTTTGAAGGGAATTTTGATAGAGACAAACTCAAACGCCAGAAAATCAAGCGTACATAATTTCACCAACCCACCGAAAGTCCTGAAAATCCTACTTCCTCTAATCCAATTGACTTCAAACACTAACTGGTGACTCTATGGACAATTGTATACGAAAGAAAAGCAAAACGGGCTTCTCACGGTACTAGAAATTGTTCATTTTGGCTTTTAAAACCAACAAAACTAGAGGCGATAACTGACATTATTATGCACTTTCATGAAAGAAGCAACACTTTTCTTAGAGTCAAAATATACACTTGAAAAAAATAACCAAAGATAAAGAACGCAAACTAGTTAAAGTTCAGTTTCATGGTATTAACGCTAATGAATATTCTACAAAGATAAAGGCAGAAAGATCTTAGTATTCCCTGATTTTCTCGTCATTGTGAACATAAGCAATTAGTTAAAAATTAGTTAAAGCAAACGTTGCTAAATCCACAGGGGGAGCAAACGTATTCATGGGCTAAATCAAAGAAGAATCAGTTACATGAAAAAGAATAAAAACGGAATGCGTGTACTTGTATAAGAACTGTTGAACATGAAACATAAATTTTAATGGATCCTGAAATTATCAGAGCGAGTTGTTGAATTCTGGTCATTTTGAGCAAATATTTACATAAGATAGATTGCATCTTGTGATTGAACTTCTACGCCCACGATATCATTTATACATTAGGTCCATATGTTCTAAAAGGAACGACGCGTCATTTTTGTTGATAAAAGTTGATAAGGTTGAGCACCATTAAGAAAAAGAAAAACCATCAGACGTGAGATAAAAAGTCTGAGAGAGAGAGAGAGACTTACGTGGCTTAAAAACAGCGGTTCGTCAATCAAAATTGAGAGAAAGAAAGCTCAAGTGGAGCAGTTGGTTGCAGAGTAAGAAAATAGTAGTTGTTTGCTGTGAGTTCTATGTTAAAAAACATAGTTTTGCAGCTTTTCAGTGTTATTCAAAACTGTTGGTTGCGAAGATTTTTAATTTCTGGAGAATAACATAGCTACTTGGAGGCAGAAGTTATTTTAGTTTTCTAGAATAGCAAGTAAAGGGACAGATTTGTGGATACTTGCTGAGAGAGTCATTGAATTGGTTTGATTCAGTGTGGACCATTTATTAGTTTTGATAGAAAAATTCACTTTGATTGTCGCATTTACTCAAATAACTGTCTCTCGCTATAACAATACTGGTTGCTGGTGTTACAAATTTTGATTATTAATTCAATTATCAGGTGTGAAGTTTTCATGCAGCCGAGAGAGCAACATTTTTTGGGGGAAAACACAGTACATTCCCTACAAAAAAAGGAACTACAAAATAAATCTTTCGGAAGTTTGATGGTTTTTGGTTGCTAGTCATTACCCATCTAGAAACCTTCTAACGACAAAAATACAAAATTTTACATTTTCTCAAAAAACATTTTTTTTTCAAAAACTCTAATAAACTTGCATCAAAAAGATATTTATAATCAAAAGGTTTTGATTCCAGTGTTGATGAAGCTCAAAAATCATCAAATTTCATCCTCCAACCTCAAAAATATTTTTCAAATTTTCTTGAAGCGTATGAATAAGTTAGATTTTTGCACTACAAAGTTGTTTGTAAATTACTCAGCGTCTTTTCAAATCGTTTTCTGTAGGTATGATACGAAAAAATATTTTATTCACTCCCATTGACTACTTAAGTTCGACCCCCCGAGTGATGAAAAACGAGATTTTTTATTTGAATCAACAGATAGTGACAGTGTGCATATGGAATAAAACATAAGTCTTTTTGGCAAATTATAAAGTATTGGTGCTCAATTAATATAATAGTCAAAAATTTTAAGCTAGTAGATTTTAATCAATTTTTAGTGTGATTTCCATTCCAATTTGAGGTAGTTTTATCACAAAAAAGTTTTTTCGCATATTGCACGTTTATTCTCAGCCCTTTTACAAAAAGAAAAAATCAACGAATGATTGAAAACGCCTATAAGTGAACTGTAAATTTTAAAATATTTGTTTCAGTTTTTCTCCTATCAAGAAAGATAACACTGTTTGGTCTTTAAGCAATGTAAACAAATCACAGTTTTTACAAACCACCAGGTTAGAAAATCCTTTATTTGCAATAAATCAAGGCTTTTTGATCATTTAGGATGCGAAAGAAAAAAAATACTTTTTTTTTATTCTTGAGAAACGAAGTTGTACGTTATAGCTTGTGTTATGCTCAAACTGGTTCAGATAATTTTCATATTTGCAAAAAAAAGAATAAATAACTAACAAGATCTTTCAAAAATTTATTAGAATTGTTTGTGTTGACAAAGTGACTTACCACTTTCTTATTGAGGGCTTTGTTCTTGATAATCGTGAACACATCCGGGGGTTTGGGCAACCCACCAGCGTAGATTGCAGTGGCCATGTTATAGTAATAGTTCACAGCTCGTAACTTCTAGCATCAAATCCCGATAAATGTAGTAAGAAATATTCAAATTTCTCATCTATAAGAAAAATGAAGTTATGATTTTCAAATAAATTATCAAGATTCCATTAAAATAAAAGAGGCAAGAGAATTTGTAAAGTTGATTTATTGCCGCGTTAATTTTGTTTTCAATCGACCAGGTCACATGGTATTTTTTGCACCTTTGCAAAAATTCTTACTTTCAGCTTTGTGTTGTAATATATTATAACAAGTATTAACTTTTGTGGCAATACCAGGGGTGTTTAATCAGCGTAAGTAAGTAGTATACTAGCAAAGGTTAACCAACTCTGTTACCCAAAAAAATTACGTTGCCTATTTTTTGGAAGCATAATTTAAACTGTAAACATGGTGGCGCCTGTAAGTGAAAGGAAAATAAAGGCAAGGAATACAAAATTGAATCATTGCCAATTTCTGGCACCCACAAAAGAGTGATAAGAGTGTGAAAGAGTGATGGAAAAAGAAGAAATACAGCCTAAAATGAAAAGTGATGACAAATTTACATTTAAAAGAAGAATGTTACATTTTAACCGTTCATTCACTTTTCACAATTTTACAATTTGTTCATAATCGCCTACGCGCGCTACTGAAATTCCATATTTTCCCCAATTTTTAGCTTTATACATATTCAGTGATTATAGTTTTGTTTCACTACATTTTAAGCACCTCATAATTGCGCTTTTAAAATCAGTTCAGACTGACTAAAAAGTATATACATGAACAAAAATTTGTTTTTGAAAAAATTCATTTAGTAAATAATGTCACACGTAATTAAACAGATAAATCACGCAAAATGAACTCAATCGATAACTCAATACCAAAATTTAGCAATAAACATCACAAATTAAATGGGTTGCAAATAACTTGAAAAGGAAGTTGTGAGTTTTAACAACACCTCTGAGCGTGAAATGTTTCCCACTAATTAGAAGGAAACTGAAGTTAACTTAGATAGCTGAGAGGGAAAAGTGTAAGGGTAAATTTCGCCCGGGCGGAAGTTTAGTTGTCTATAAATAGGGTTGAAGACGACTCTACTCTTCTTCATTTTTCAGAGAAACTAGGTTTTTTGTTCAACCTTCAGCCAACCTCTGTTTTTTTTCTGACTTAAAAAAACAGAAGTTTCCAACGATTTTGAGAAAATGAATGACTTCTTTACTGCTAAGAAACTTATTTTCTATATTGTTCTTTTTCCAGGTTTTGGTAGCTTTTGTTATTTTTTTTGTTGCTCTTTAAAATCAAAGTGAACCTAATTAATCAAATAGTTAATGAATATATCATGCTTGTACAGATGAGGAGATTGGGGGTAAGGGATCTCTGAACTCAAACGAGCGGAGATTTTAGATGTAGATGCTGGTAGGGGGTCTGGGGAGGTGGTATTTGGGTGTGTACAAAATTTGTTTGTTTTTTGATTTTTCGACTTTGTAGGTCTAATGAAAGATATCCCTAATTCATAGCACACTTTCGGTTAAGCCGAGATCAATTTTGAGTTGATAAAACTCTTTCTGATTTATGTTAGACACAAAGTCACTCTTTCTCCAATAATTAAGCGGCGGTGTCTAAAATTACCTTTTTATTTTGTGGTACTCCAAAAGCTCTGTGTGTTTATTGGTTTACCAGCAGGCTACTTTAAAACTTTTCCTCAATTTTCCTCTCTTTCTCCCTCTTTTCCTTCATTCTTTTTCCTCCCGGCGTCTGAAATTTCCATTTACGCGTTTCCAGTAGTTGCTTTAAGCATTCACGGCAATTTTACTTGTTTTACCAACGCACACATAAAATGAACTTATCAGGTTGGGAAAATGTCTATTTTGGCAGAAAGAACATAAATTTAGCAGAAATTTACGAAAGAAACGTTTTTATTAATGAGTTTTGATCTAAACGACGCTGCACGCAACCTAGACTTTGCAAATCATAAGTACAAATGGAATGTCATTTTTTATAAAAACACACAATGTAAATTTTTTGGTAAGCACTTCATGAGTAATTTAAGGTTTGCCATTTAAGGAAACTGCATTAGGAAATAATCATTCAACCAGAAAACTAGTTGAATGATGGTTATAAGAACAGTTTAATGTTGTTTTTTGTGAAGGTCAAGTTTTAATAAAAATATCAAATTTACATTTTCAAAACAAATAAATCTTTGAAAAATTTTAGCAAAGAATAAAAATACATTGAAGCCTGTCATTATAACGTTGCTGAATTTACAGGACTCGTTACTCGATTTTTTGAATTCAGACATTTTTTTTCTTTTATGCCATTCGCGTATTCTGTTAATTGACAAATGTGAACTATTTCGCAGAAATTTGTGGCAACAAATAAAATATGTACTTTGCCTTTTTTCACATCCTTTTTGTTTCTGGTTTCTCCCGGCACAAAGTTCCCCTTTGGAACTCTTTTTTCCCTCACTCTTTCCCACCACAACCAACCACTGCACCAGTTCTCTGTATCTGGCGGTGAAAAAAAAACAATATATACAATGGTTTTGCAATATTGAACCCCGCACTAGTTGATAAAATAGCTAATCGATTTTGGGGGAGTAGGTGCTCCGCTGTGAATGGGAGCGTGTGTTATTGATAATAACAGCAGCAGGTATACTGTAGTTAGTTAGAGATAACTGATAACCAATATTGCCCGATGTTGAAACAGGTTGAGTTACGGGTGTCTAATGTGTGCGTGTGACTGGGTCGATAACTGAAGTGCTCCAAAATGTCTGAAACACAAAAATTATTTGAGGTTCTTTAGTTGTTTTGTCGCATTACGAGACTGGTGTTTTAATAATTAATCAAATGAATTCACTTAAATTCGCAGCTCTGATGGGAGGGGGGTAGTTTAAACTAAAGTTGTCATTCACAGGCTTCCTATCCCTGTCGAGGTGTCAATCACATAATGCAAAGTTATAACAGAAAAAACTTTCGGTGGGACAAAATTAAGCAAAATGAGGTGAATACGGCGTACATCATCATTATAAAAATTTAAGCCAGCTCACCGCAGCAAATCTGTTTTCTAAAGCTTTATGTCATCAATTTCATATATCTATCTTAGGACATGAAAATAGAAAAATGCATTTTTCACACAGATGCAATACTTCAAATTTTGTTTAGAAATGAACTTTGGAAACTTGGCATTACTGTGAGCTGCTGAAATAAATTCTTCCTTGAAATACTTCGTAGAAATAAAACATGCATGATGTTATCATTCAAAAAAGTATTAATTACGTTGACTGAAATTTGAAATACCGATATTTCTATGTAAGTCTTTGTAAAAATTTATGAATAAAAACTTTAAAAAAAATTTTTTTGCAGCACTTGGAAAAAATTTTGTTTAAAATTTAAAATTATTTTTATTATTTCGTTTCCTGCCACCTCTTGTAGTTCTATGAGCGCCTAAGAAATCAGGTCAGAGTTTACTTTTCAGTCAAAAGTTTCAAATATATGCATTATCATAACAGATTACATCAGGGGTTCAGAAGTTTCGTGTTGTTGATATCTATACTAGTCCACTACTGCTCCACTACTCGTAAGTAGAGATATGGAAATATAAACCGCTTCTTAACTTTCTCAATTTCTCAGCAGCTGAATTGTTGGTTAGCAAACCTATGAGAGCTGAAATATCAGACATTTTTGATATTTCTGAAAATTAAAGATAATTTTTGCATAATGGTTTCAATCCGTGCAATATGTTGTTTTACGGCGCTAGATGATTTCAACAATTTGATATATTTTTGTTAATCTTCCTGGATTATTTTACTAAGGTTTTTTCTCCCGGTACTCGTATCGCATATATATCTTGTTTTTCCCCAGGTGTCATAAAGGTCCTGTACGGGTTACTGTGCCTTAGTATGTTCCTTGTTAAGCTGAATGAATTTTATGTTCATTGATTAAAGATACTGAGGCTCATTTTATATTATTCAAAATTCCATAACGCACCTTAAGTTTTAGGTCTTAGAAAGATTTTGTTTCTACTTCTTTTCACTCCAATTCATTTAACCCGGCATATCATAACCACATGTCATTTAACCACTCCATCAATATTTAACCCCTATATAAATTCACCACTCTAAAGGAAGTAAAGGAAGTAAAGGAAGTAAAGGACAATAAGAGACGAAAAATTTTGAGGTGTTTGCTTTTCTACACACTCGCTTTTCAGGTTTAGGAATAAGACAAACGCGCAGTGTTTTTTTTCGGTACATGAAATTGAGCCAAGATGAAACCTTTCTTGTGAGTTTATGAATGCGGTTTTCTGTCTTCAAAAAACTCATCAACATCTGACCTGAATTATACCAAGAAAAATAACCAAGGTTTTCCTAGCCTAAATTTTTTAATAAAACTTATAATAATAAAATTTTATTAAATATAGCCTACCTGTGCAGTTTGGATCAAATTTTTGTTCAAAATTATCAGAAAGGGGTTGTATTAAATCAATTGAAAAATTTTTTTTGACAAAAGCTGTCGAAATATCTCGCAAATGTGAGATTGTCCATTATAAAATTGAATTATTTTCGAAAAACAGTGAAAATTGACCTTTTTTGAAACATGTCACAATTTTCGTTTTTGCTAAAAGTTTCCAAAAGTTATAATTGTTCTCAATTGCTGGAGCTCATATCTTTAGGTAGGTATTCGTAAATAATTTTGTGTTCTTTAGCGCGGAAACAAAACAAGGAAATATTTCACACATTTGGTTTTTTCATTTTAAACAATTTGCCCTCTGATGACTTATTAAAAAATTTTTTCCACAGTTTCCTTTCACAAGCAGACAAATAATAATTTTGCGTCAAACTTCGAGCACTGGCTTCAAAAAATTTAACTCCAGTCTAAGTAGCCGACCCAATTTTGAAGGTCGAATTGAAAGTTTGCACTCTAATTTATTGTTGTTGTTGTAACGTCTCAACATAGTCCTAAAAGTACTTAATACCCACATTGAATGAGATATAAGAAATAAAATTGTTTGGTTGAAATTGATTTCGTGGTTAGCAACTCATTGCATATTCATTTCCATTTGATGCCATATGTTTCAATAGTTTCGAGTATAATTCAACAGCGCAATAGTTTCAATATCAGTTTCCTTGTCCTGGTAAAACTCGACTTTTCTGCAGTTTTTGATCAACTTGAACAAATGTCCTAGTTACTTACTTGTTTTTGTTGGCCGACATGGGTTTCAAAACAAAAAAAGAATTGAAAGCAAAACAAATTGAGAATTAGAAGAAAACTGAGCTTCTAAAGTCAGTGAATAAGTAAACTTAGTAGAATGAAATGAAAAGAGTTCAGTTATAGGGAAAACAACTGTGCCGTGAACTATCCTTTGAGGTTTTGAGAAGCAGTCAAAATGCGGAAAACTCTACCGAAATTAGAGGATCAATTATTCCAAATACCAGTGCTCAAAACCCGGATCAGTGTCTAGCACCACCCCAGGGAAAAACCATTACGTCAGAATCGGAAGTAAACATTACGTAAACAAGGAGCTACGCAGGCGCATTCTTTGATGTAAACAGTTGCTTCCTGACAACAGTTTTGCGTCAATAAACAGACTAAGAATTACGCAAAGTATACCTAACTAAGTTATGATTAATAATAACAATAGGTTCGTTTTGTCTACGTAATTGCAGAGGCGTAAATATTACGCACTGAATTCTTCGCAGTTAAACAAAATTATTTTGGATATTTTGGTTGCAAAATTAGGATTTTAAGTTAGAAGAAGCAGAAATTTCAACGACATTTATATATTTGATCTGATTTGATTTGAATGAAAAATATTTGAAAAGATGAAGTTTTTGACAATACTGAATATATTTTGTAAACTCGGGTCGCACGGATTTCGTAGTTGGCAGAGAATGATCATATATGTTGTCATTTAAATCATAACTCATTTCCTCGAACGATCTCATCATGGATCTTAGGAAATTGTATATGACCTTGTATGATTGCTGAGAATCTTATTTTCTAAGTTGTATGATGATATCCAACTTACGAAACAAGTGTGATTTTTTGTGAATTCCTTTCTGCAAATAACTTGATTTTCAAGAATTGCCATACACCTCTTCCTAATTTACAGATTAAAAAAGGAAATTTAGCAACAAATGCAAACAAAAACACTAGTAGATTTCCAAAAAAATTTCCAAATTTTCTCATTAGATCGTGCTGAGCAACAGACCTAAGTAGTTGAGATCTTCTAATCAAAATCAACTTGTGTTATAACACCGTGAAAAACGCAAAAGTAGAAAGTAGTGAAAGCTACGAATTTGAAGTGAAAATTAATTCAATAGACTAGGATCTTCATTCCAAACAAAGCGTTGGATTTCGCTGAACAAAGTTGACGACAGAAACAAAGTTCTCTTATGAATGTTTGTAGTTTTCAATAGTTTACTTTGCGAAAAAATTTTTCTATACGTTTTTTATTTTCTTTTTTTTTCAGTTGAGAATGGACCGTTATCTTATAGGAATCAGACAGACTCTAATTCCAACAAATTCCAACAAGACAATACATCTTACGGTGAAAACCACCAGCAAGACAGACATATTTTGCCAGATTCCTACAAGATAACCATTTTGCTCTAAGGCTTTTGCCATCTGGCAGAGAAATGGTTTGCCATCTGCCAGATGGCTATTTTTCTGCCAGAATCTTACACGATACATATTTTCTGCTGAGTCCCACGAGATAATTATTTTCTGCCAGACTCCTATAAAACGAAGATTTATCTGGCAAAATTTTCAAAACGGGTTCTTTTTTGGGAATTTCCTGAGGTATTGTTTTGGTCCAAATTAATAAAACTCTCGCAATAATTTTGCTATAATCAAATGCTGCATTACAGTAATTCTTCTGGCAGATTATGTTGAATAATCATTATTCGGGCAGATTATGCGATATAAAATGTTCTCTGGTAGCATTTTGCAAAATTATCAATGTTATGGCAGATTTTGGAATATTATGATTTATCTGTAAGAATCTGATAGATTCATTGAAGATAAATATCCGGTCTCAACTATATATACCTCCCGGTTGAACTTATTATAAAAACAAGTTGAATTAATAAAGTTTGAAAAATTCAAGGAAAAACTCTTCAAAAATTGAGACGTCAACTGAGTCACTCTTCCAAAGTCTAAGCAGTTTAATTGGTCAACTCAGAAACTATGGATTTGAAAAGCTATCTATACACTGATTAGTTTCTACTGAATTAAAAAAATGAAAAAATTTTCCTTCATTTTGTGAATATGCAAACATCCTGAAACCTTTTAAACGCGCTCAAATTTGGACAGGGACAGAAATTTTGAGCACTTCCTACTTTTTTACGTGGAAAGGAATGTATTTCAAAGAGGCATCGGCTGTATACCTTTTCCGAAGCGTTGTACAGAGAAAATATAGATTCTGTTTCACCTTTGCAAAATAGTAGCAGAGGGCGAAAATCGAAAGTAATAAAAAATGTTTTCGAGGAAAAAGTAATCATAAAAGTTAACCATTCACATCTCTAAAAACAATTGTAAAAGCGACCAAGCTTGCTTTAAATTTTGCTTTTTGTCAATTTTTGTGAATAAAACAGTAGCAGTGATCTGTGACAAAAATTAGGTGATTAAGTCTTTTTTATTCATCCTGCAATTTTTTTTCAAGAATCAAACCGAACAATTTCTAGGTATTTTTTACATGCAATGATATACAATGCTCTTATGAGACAAGATAAAAAACGGAATTAGGCGTAAATTGAGATAGCAAAGTTGTAAGATAACGGCTTGTTTTTTTACAAGTTTTTAGAAGATTTATTTTTTATTAAAGAAAACTTAAGGTTCTCTGGCTACTGCCCTATCGTTGTTAGAAGGGAATGAAAATCAACGTTTTGTGGTGCAGCCTATTTGGCCAGAAGATATCTGAGTACTATCACTAATGTCTCGGCACGCCACATGCTTAGCTCTTTTATATACTACCTTAATAATCTACCTAGAGGAATATAAATGAACAAATTATATAACGCCGGTTGCTCTTTGCGTCCAGCTGCTTCGTTTTTTATGATAAATTGCGAAATATGATTAACATTATATGGATATAATCGATAAGCAATCTTTCGCGTCAAATAAGAAGCCGAAAAATGCTAACATCGAATTAATCTTTTTTTGAGTAAAATTGAATCGATAACTCTTGAAATAGAATGTTAGATAAAAATAGATTCAATTCAGTTGTATTTGACTTCAACTACAAAATACAGTACTCCTTATGCATACCAATGTTTCACTCCTCTTTTTATGTGATCAAGGCAGATCAGAAAGCCTTCTTTCCTAAACAATGCAAGTAATTCCTCCCCTTATTTCCCCACTGTGGGTTGGGCCATTTTTAAGGTTAAAATACATGTAAATCACGTCTCATTGCAAGACAAATCTCTAAATCATTCAATTACATTTTGCATTCTACGTTGTAGCAGTCTATAAAGGTACTTGACGAAGGTCAAATTTGGTTCAACAAATATGTGAAAACCCGTTGAACACGTTACAATTTGACAAAAAGCAGCTATATTACCTCAATTCAAATGCCCTTCATAAAAAAAACGTTGTCTTTTTGAAAAAGGAATGCTGACTTTAATTAAAATTGAATAAAAAACTTGCCGATAATTGAGGAAATTGGCTGATTATAAACTAATAAATCAGTGATTGAATTGGTGATCGCATTAGCGCACAGCGATGGCTTCCGAGGGGGAGGGGGGGGGGGTATTAACGTGATATACCTGAAAATTAGAGGGAAAATATCATAAGAATTGTAATTAACAATTAAAAATCATAATGAAACTTACCAGATTTGAAGGAAAAATCCGCTCGGTCAAATAGTGACTGCGGAAATTGAAGTTCAACTGACAACGATTTTTGAACAAAGACAATTTTAGCTTGAAGGTATTTTATGAAGAAAGGCAGAATAAACTGCGAGAAATTTAATCAAAACAGCATTTAAAAATTTCACAATCTATCAACGTTTTCCGTTAAACATTTCATATTTGACATAAAGCACAAACGAAAAATGTAATCATCTGTCTAAATCAAGATAACCGTAATGGATAAATTATTAAAAACCAATTAAATATTAATGCTTTACTCTGCTGCGCGCTACTATTTTCAACATACGCAGCCTAACGCACGCTGAAGTACGGGAAAAATTGCTAGGAAAGGCATAATAAATTCGAAATTTGTTGTTTTGAAACAATAGACAAAATTAACAATAGATGTTTTCACAATTTTAGTGAGTAAATTTATTTCTTCAATTTTCTGATGTTGTTTATGTATAGCCAAGTATTACTATAAAGTATACTAGTTGTATTGTTTGTTTGCAGTGGCGTGGTTTTTTTGTTCACGTGTATTTGAGTATTTTTGTGATTGAAATGGCAGAAGGGTATGAAAAGAGAATTGAGAGAACAGGAAATAGCGATTCAAGTTGCCGTCAACGCTTTGAACTCTTTTCTCTAATGTAACAACGGCACAAACAGCGCCAAGTGAAACAATTATTGAGAATAGCTTTACAACGACCGAAAAAAAAATGTTTAGTTGTAAACTCTGCTTAATTTGAAATTCCAAACGGTTGAAAAGAAATTCTACACTTTGATTGTTGCAAATTATAGCAACCGAAAACATAACCGGTGCGAATGTCAAATTTAAAGAAAACATATTTGATTTTGAAAAATCACTTGCTTGATTTTTTTTGCTCACTTGCAACAGTTTTTAATGATGCACAACAAGGCAAATGACAGTTTCGTTTAAAATTTGCTATATTTATTAAGATTTTTCCCGGTTGAACTATAAAATAATGTCAGACCTAGATTCAACTTGAAAGTGTACACGCGATATATTATTAGGAATAATAGAAGGTTGTTTCCATCATAAAGTTTAAAAAAGTCGTTTGAATTCTACTTCAGAATATTTGCTAAATGAAAAACGATAAAATACAGAGAAAAGATGAAAATACAGGAAGACTTTAATCTCATTCCGTTTCAATATTGGGGGCGACTTGACGATTTTCATTTTCTTTTATATTTTCCTA
>NC_134477.1:30640146-30734394 GCF_964194025.1 Convolutriloba macropyga
TGCCTTTTTACGAAGGAAGAACACCTGTAAACTTTGCCGGGAGGGAAGATGTTTCCGGGCATATCCTGCTAGTTGGATTGCTTTTAATTGCATCACTGAATATCTGTGTCTTCTATTAAAAATCCACCCGTGATATGACGGAAATGGATCTCTATCAATCACACAGCCGGAAATGATACTGTTCTAAATTATAGGTATAAGTATTCAGTAAAAGGATCGATAAACGCGCTGGGGTGGGGGTGAGTGAGTGTGTGTGTGTGTGTGTGTGTGTGTGTGTGTGTGTGTGTGTGTGTGTGTGTGTGTGTGTGTGTGTGTGTGTGTGTGTGTGTGTGTGTGTGTGTGTGTGTGTGTGTGTGTGTGTGTGTGTGTGTGTGTGTGTGTGTGTGTGTGTGTGTGTGTGTGGTGTGTGTGTGTGTGTGTGTGTGTGTGTGTGTGTGTGTGTGTGTGTGTGTGTGTGTGTGTGTGTGTGTGTGTGTGTGTGTGTGTGTGTGTGTGTGTGTGTGTGTGTGTGTGTGTGTGTGTGTGTGTGTGTGTGTGTGTGTGTGTGTGTGTGTGTGTGTGTGTGTGTGTGTGTGTGTGTGTGTGTGTGTGTGTGTGTGTGTGTGTGTGTGTGTGTGTGTGTGTTGTGTGTGTGTGTGTGTGTGTGTGTGTGTGTGTGTGTGTGTGTGTGTGTGTGTGTGTGTGTGTGTGTGTGTGTGTGTGTGTGTGTGTGTGTGTGTGTGTGTGTGTGTGTGTGTGTGTGTGTGTGTGTGTGTGTGTGTGTGGTGTGTGTGTGTGTGTGTGTGTGTGTGTGTGTGTGTGTGTGTGTGTGTGTGTGTGTGTGTGTGTGTGTGTGTGTGTGTGTGTGTGTGTGTGTGTGTGTGTGTGTGGTGTGTGTGTGTGTGTGTGTGTGTGTGTGTGTGTGTGTGTGTGTGTGTGTGTGTGTGTGTGTGTGTTGTGTGTGTGTGTGTGTGTGTGTGTGTGTGTGTGTGTGTGTGTGTGTGTGTGTGTGTGTGTGTGTGTGTGTGTGTGTGTGTGTGTGTGTGTGTGTGTGTGTGTGTGTGTGGGGTTTGTCGGTACTGACCGTTTTAGCTCATTGAGATAAATTCATAATTACGAAGATAAGCTTCGGCACGTACGCTATGCAAGCGGGCCATAGATTATTGCTTTAATGCTTAATTTTTTTGGAGTCAATTTGCTAAACACGTCGCAAGATCAATTCTGTCAGTAGTTGGTTCTCAAAAGAATTAGTTTTTATCTCTTGTTTCAGAACTCCATGCAGGCAACAGTTATATAACTTGACAAATATGGCATTTTTGGATATTCGGAAATAAACATACTGAATTAACTTGATGTCTACAGTCGGCACAGTTTTTGAATATTATCAATAGTTTTTGCAGTTTTATGAAAAAAACATTGTACTCTCAGAGAAACTTTTTTTTCAATGCAGAGGAGGCTTTTGGTAAGGTGAATCACAATCAGTTAATTGTTGGCTTTCTTGAAACGGGATTTTTTTTGTCAAGTCCTCAAAGTTTACCAATTACTTCAATTAAATCTCAACTCATTGAAAAGGTGAAGAAATTGAACAAAACATTTAATGACAGAGCTGATTCTTTCTCATGAAATCGATGGATCTGTAGCTTTGGGAGGAGAAAAAGTTTTAATGTCAAGTTGAAAATTAAACCTCTCAATGTTAGGTTGATAACAGATATGGTCAAAAACAATTGGGAAAAGTTTCTTTCTCTGTATGCTCAATTTTATATTGAATGCTAAGTTGACTCACTGTCATTTTTTAACAAGGAGTTTTTTTCATATTCCCCAAAATCAATTACAATGTTTTTGTTCGCGACAATAAAATTATTCTTTGAAACTTGATAAACTGCCAATCTCGGACAGAACATTTTTCATTAATTTTTGATTAAATTGCTCCGAAATAGCACTTGACTAGGCTTTTTATGGTTATTTGGTGACGTGTAAGATTTAGGTGATGAGTTATCTTTACTTCAAGACAGGTGCTTAGATTTTGAATATTAATTTACCATTAGTTTTTTTATCGTTGCCTTTTTATAATACATTTTATGGAAAGTTATCAAAAGTTTTGTTTTGTTATGTTTTGGATAATATCATTGATTTTAAACTATTTTGTTTTATTTGCTATTGAAGACTCAGATTGCCAACAATTATCGATCGGTTATATCTATTGTATTGAAATTACCTAATTAACTGCCTGGCTCCCATCAAGATTTAGATGGTAGATATTGTCTATAATAGCAGATATATTGCTCAACTGTGCTTCATCTGTCAAAAACAAAAAACAGTATTTGTAAAAAAAGTTTGCTTCTAGTCCGCTATAAACTCAATTGTAAAAATCATGAGTTAATTTTCAATAAAAAGTACAACAGCAACGTAAAAAAGATTTGAGCACATCAATTTCAATCAAAAACAAAACTGAGAATACCAAAATGAACACTTTGTTTGCTTACGAGTTGAATGCACCCCTATTTACTCTTAGAATGAGATTGTTATCATTATTCTCAGAACCCCAACAGAACTTAAAATTTTTTTGAACAGACAACAAATTGAAAACATTGTTTATGTTTTCAAATTTGATAACGACAGAGAACTCTCCTAGTAATATTGGCACGAATCTCTGTCTTTACTCTAATCTTTTTTTTGCACATTTTTGTTTGCTAATAGTTTTCATGCTTCATTAGTGCTTTTAATGTATTTTTTAATTGAAGAATACGCAAAAAACCTTTATGTTTTGAGGCAAAACCAAAAAAAAAAAAACAAAAAGAATCGTTCGAAAAACTGTTTTAAAATTTGTTGAAAGACTCATTAATGAAATTGGCTCAACTTTTGAAACTTTTTAAAACTTTACTGATGTTTTAATTTTCCCTCTGCCAGAGAGCAAAAAAAGAGTCAGAAAAAACTTTTTAAGTTTTTGTTTTGAGTAAGCGCGATTTTTTCTCGATTTATATCATGCTTCCTTGGTACCAAGAGGCATTATAATCCAATTGAAAGACGAAAGATTTCAATTGAACTTGAGAGTATAGCTGCAACAATCCTTCTGAGGACCCTATTGTTTTTAACTGCAATCTGCTTTTTCGCTATTAATTGCCAGTTCATTCCCGGCAATGTATTGTATATCTTCATTATTTATCCAGTAGTGCTTAAATTTTTTTACAACTGAACAAAATTTTCATTTTTACAGGTTCCCTAATAAAGAAAATGCTTAATGCCAAATAGAGAATTCCTAAAATCATTGACAAAAAATCTTTGAGCTACTACGCTCCCCTATTTTAAATTCAAAAGTTTACACTCTCAATTTAAATTTTTTAAACATGCTAAAGATATATGTCGGGAACTGAACACAAATTAGTGCAAAATTTACCATAATGTGCAAATAAAGACAAGAACTGTTTTTCATTTAGCAGTTATTAAAAAAACGTTTTTAGTTTTATTAAGTGACTACTTTTTCAAATATTTTACTATCTTTCTATGAGAAATTGAATTTGGCACAATTTTGAATGCAACAATGCTGAGAGCTGATCAGGGTTTTAAAACAATTATGCATAAATTTGAACATTTTGGCATCTGAAATCTTGTATTGGCTTGTTTTGATGACGCTGAATGCTTGAAGCTGGAAATTATCCAGCAAAAAATTCCACCGGACTTTTTTCTGAGTATTGTCACAAATTATGCCAAGAACTGTTATTTTTTTAGAAAAATTAAGATGAACTTTTGGGCGATAGTTTTGAACAATTGTAATTTTTCATTTTCTATTTATTCAAGTGTTTTTGTTCCGAAGTACATAAGGTAGGAAACCAAACTGCACGCTGAATTTGACATTTTTTAAATAATTCAAGTAATAGAAATTTTGTGAGCCATCTGATATCATGAATTTCTCTTACTTATAGAAACTTTTGCGGCTATGTTTTTGCGCGTTATAGTTGAAGAAATTTATCATATTTGTAATTTTTGTATTGTCAAACTGCTTTTTGGCTACGTTTGCTAATGTATTTTTTACTTTATGTTGTTTCATTCATCTTTCTTTAGAAGCCAAATTTTTTGATTTTTAGAACTGTCTTTTAAGAAAGTATCTAGCTACCTCATTCACTTGACGTCAATTTGCTCTACGATTTCTTACAGCAAAGTAGCAAAAAACCCTTCGTTGTTAGTTTTTGATTCAAACTGCTTGTTGCACTCCTAGTTGAGCAAAGTAATCTGTTTCCAAAAGTTTACCCTACCTTTCATTGGAAAATTGGAGATTAACGATGATGAAGTTTCAAATAACCCAGGAAATTAAAGACGATAACACATCACACTTGCGAAAATGGGCTGTCAAAATGAAGATTACGTTTTGATTGGATCCAACGTGCGTGAACAAATTTGAAATTCATTTCCTTTCTTTTTGGGAAGTAAAATAACAAACTTTTGAGAAAAAAATTCTACACGATTCTAAAAGTTTTCTCCTGTAATTGGATAAAATTTGAAAAATATTGATAATTATCTACCAATAAATTGAGTCGTGTCAATAAATTTATTGGTAACAGTAATCAATTTTTGCCTCCAAATAAGGCAAAATATTTCTGGAAGATTTTACAGAACTTCATTTTATGCGTAATAAATAAGTAGGAAAAAATAAGTTAAAGCGAGTTTGGCGGGATAAAATAGACTAATAACATTTTTAATAAAAATTCTTGCATTGAGATTGCTAACGCGTAGAAACAAAAAATGACGGCTGAATTTTCAGGCAAGAATTAACAAATATTTTGAGGGGAATAAGAAGTAACTAAAAAGAGTGGGGGAATGTTGGTTAATATCTGGTTATAATAAAGACTTAAATTGAATTTATTACTTTCCATTCTTACCTGGGTTCATCATTTGTTTATTAGAATCAGCAGGTTATTAGGCGGTATTGCATGTAATGCGTAAGCGGATAAAATGTACACATCAAACGTGCATAATACCGTCTTCTGTTTATGTATACCACACTAATATGTACAGATATGTGCATGTACATTATTATACTAAGTAGAGTTATAGAATGTATACTACTACTACTACTACTACTACTAGAAATACTACTACTACTACTAGTACTACTACCCCCTTCCTTTTTGTCACCCCCCCCCCCCCCCAACCCTCTCCTCTCCTCTCCCTCCCCCTTGGTACATATTGTTTTTATACAATTTCCATTATTTTTGTTTATACTATTATGTGTTGTTTCCTGTATTTCGCAAACAAAACTTTGTATTCTCGCTCATATGCCTTTTAATGCCTGGGAGCGATTGATCCGTGTCAAAAATAGCAAAAAGAAGAAAAATTTGCCGCAAATTGGAACAGAAAGAATGCTTACAGCGTCACTGAGTATACAAAAAGTGAGAATAATTATTACGATGGTAAAACACAGGAAATATCGAGAAAAAGTGAAAAATATAAGAAACGAGGCACACCACCATTTTACTTTCTCTGTTGCTTTCGCTTCAAATTTTGTTTATTTGTCCAATTTTTCCAATTTTTGTTTGTTTTCCTGTCCTTCCCCGTATCTTGCCGTCCGTTTTTCCCAGCAATCCAAGGGAGAGGATTTGTATATAAGATCAAATAATCAGTTCTTTCTCCCTCTAAATTTTTCCCGTTTTTCCTATATTTTCCTATTATCGCCTGCAGGTATATCGGACACGTTTGAATAGATTTTTGGGGGGATTTGAAAAATGGAGGCATTTTAGCGCACCCACGCATGAGAGCCTAGCAAGTATTTATTATCCAATTTTCCTAGCAAGAGTTTGCCCCGTCTCTAGCCGTGATCTAAAAATCAAATACATTTCTTCCTCTCTTTTGATAGAATTTAAAAAGAACTACTAGGTTTCATGTAAAAGCTATAAAACTGTAGCTAGAAATATACAACGTTAAAGTAAAAAGACTATCAAAAACGCCTTAATTTTCTCTATAACAACACATATTGCATAAAATTTAAGCATGCCAAGATATCTTGCTCGGAATTTTAAAAATTAATTAAAAATTTGTTCATTTCTGCTAAAATTTTTGGTAAATTTATTAGGCGCGACCGTGGGAAAGTATTTTATTGTTATGCAGACAAATTAGGATGAAGAAATTTCTTAAAACTACTGCATGCGCAAGGAAACCTAAAGTACTGTAATTTTGTCGAGTGGTGTCTCAGAAAGGAAGTTTTCGAGCCCAATTTCATTAATTGCTAATGCCAACAAAGATTTCTGACGTTAATTTTGGTAGAAGAGGTACAATTTAGACAAAGAAAAAGCGGTTATCAGAAGGAGAAGAGTCACCGATAGAAAAACTTGAAGTGTTGATGATAATTAAGTTCTATGAACAAGGTTTAGCAAATTGAAAGGCGTTTTGTTAAAATTGTGTTGGCGGTGATTGTGGTTTTACATGATATTTGACAAAGCACTGCTCATTTGAGGCACAGCTCAATTTGATAGTAGATGCTTGCTTTCTGAATGAATTACGGACACGTTATCTCTGTCAAATTTGACCAGAAATTTTTCGATATGGTCAATGTTAAGAACGGTTTATTGGATATTGAAGATGCGAATAGTATCTTTTTTTCCGAATAGTTTATTAAGTCTCAAAAGTATTTTCCGGAAAATTTGCTCTTTTTTGTTAACTCTGAGTTTTGAAATTCTCAAAACATGCTGCTATAATAAGGTTTTCAGTTCTGGCTGAATTTATCTCTCGCTTTTTAAAGAGTAATTCGTTTAATTCAATTAAAAGACGCTTTTAACTTAAAAGATACTTTTGGCATTAAATAATTTTTCTGCAGTAACCCATTTTAACCAAACAGAGACGCGTCGAGAGCACAGGTAGTACGCTGTCGACTAAAGTTTGCACATTTTGTGAAATTATAATTTGTAGTTCTGCGTCTGACTTCTGAAGAGGCTTTTATGTAAAAAGAACTTGGATTCTTTCTTCTGCTTATCGTTTTCCATTGATTTTCAAATCTTTATATTAAGAAATCGAACCTGACTTTCTGTTACTTGTATTTTTTTCCGACCCAACTGTGTGGAGGAAGAACTATATACGCAAATGAATTTTTTTTTGTTCAGTCATTTTTGGCTGATCGATATAATCAACGTGGAGAGTTGTGAGTGGTGTCACTAGAAAGCCCGCCCAGCGTAGAATATAAGATTAAAATTTTTTTATTTTCGTTTTTTAATTCGAGTTGTCGAGGTTTAAAACTTTGAGAATTGTAGACGATATTTCGTTGTTTTTAATCACTTTTTCCCTATTTTTGACCAAATATTCGTCAATTTTGCTAAAATATATTAAAATTGTCAACATTAGTTTTATTGATTTTATCTTTGAAGATAGAGGAGAGTTGCTGAATTGTTCGATTTGAGTTTTTTGGTAGAATTTATGCTATATTTATACTCAAAAAGTTAGTTTGAAAAACGATCTATTTTGCAACCATTTGAACAATTGATTCTTTTAAAGACTTTCAGCTTTATCAGGGCTGATCATGAACCCACCAATGATCTTTATAGAAAATTTTTTTGATTTTCATTTGGCGTGGCCTTACTTCAAAATATTTTCTCAATTATAGTTTTTTTACTGAAAATGATTTCAAAAATGAACGCAATTATTGAAACATGCGTTTGACCTAAAATAAGGAACGACCATATATTCCGGTTTCAGAGTTAAATTCACTGTTTTTATGGCTGCGAGTAATTGTTTTCGTAAAGGTATTGGATTCCCTATGTTTTGCTTTCAATTGTAATAGTTTTTTTACTCCAATAACCTAGACTCCGCAATGAAAGTTTCCATTAGCTTAGAGGGCATACTTGAACCTAGAAAACTCCTTCAGTTGTTGTTGATGTCTTTTATGACTTTGAAAATATATGTTTTCAGAAAATGTCTGTGATTTTTTAGAATCTGTCACTATTTTATCTTATTTCTCTCAACTCCTGACGTAATCTCAAAAAAAACAAGCAAAAATTCATTTGCTGTGAGTTATAAATTAATGTCTGAAACAATTTTTTACTTCACTAATGGTTTCTAGCTTTTGATAATACGAGTTTTCGAACTATTTTTTTTTGTTTTTGAGCATAAGTGCATATTTTTTACGTTCGTGTTTTCCTAGCTGTATTTTTACATTATTGAGAATCCCAATTGATGGTAAAAATAGTTGAAAATAGATTGGCAATGTTGAAAAATGGAGTGTCATGATATGTTAATTGTTTTTGTTGAATAGTTTATGGTTTTGATGTGAAATACACTTCTATCGCCAATTTTTTTATTTTATTTTTCTTGGGGTTGTCTTTTTTGTTGAACTTGTACAGATAACTTATATTGATAGATCTCAATTGCTTTCACATGGCGTATAACACAACCTATTTAAAGATTTCAGTTTAGAGTAGTTTTTTTTAAAGGCTTTCAGATCATTTTTTTTAAGAAAAGACTTTTTCAATCGTCTCTTTTTGTTTTTATTTTTGTCATCATGTAACTCGAACACCTAATCAAAAGTCTCAGCCGTTTTTGCCGCTTGGAAAAACTATTTCTCTGTTGGTTATAAGTTTTGACTGATGGCATCGACCATTCAGTACCATAAAATTTTTTTTATATAGGTTTCTATAGTGTTCAATTTGCAGGTTACTTTTTGTTGTCAATTCTTCGTTGTTGTTTTATAAAGAAGGCCCGTTGATCTTCAGATGAGATGCAGGTGATGATTTACCGCCCTTGTAGATAACATCTTATGATTGAAGAGCCTTGAAAACTGTGGTGTCGTCGATTTGATTGTGAAGTTTTGGCTTCTGCTTGTGTTTGTTATGTTGTAGTCTCGCGACTTAGTCTGATTAATAACAAGCGCAATGGGTTTCTTAAGATGTTGCAACCTAATTTATCTCTTTTTGATGAAACCTTATCTCTGTTACGACTAATGAAGATATTTGTTTTCAAAAAATATTTGGGTTTTCGAGATTCGCCACTTTTTTAAAGTCATTTTTTGATCGATTTGTAGCTTAGTCTCTGTAAAGACAGGTCACAACCTATTTTCAGTGAGCTATAAATTGATTTTTGCAACGGTTTTAGTTTCAATTTTTTGCTTTTTGGCTTTGTTACTACTCTTACCAAGAAGTTTAAAAATATATTTGTGGTTTTTATGTATCTGTACATTTTAAAGGATTTTTTGCTTCCTATTAAGTAATAACAATCTATGTAGGTCCCATTTGCTTTGAAATATTATGCAATTGAACTTTTTTAATGCTCTCAGTTACAAATTTATGGTTTCAACGGCTTCAATTCCTTTTTCTCACAAATTAGAAATAAACGCTTTAATTTTGCCAGTTTTCATCCTTTCTTTCCTTAGCTGTATGACGTACACTGGATAATGTCTCAATTGCTTCCTCAATAGACATTAATAAAAATTTTAGTGAGTTCAGGTTGTATTTAATAATGGTAATCACTTTGAAATTAACTGTTTTCAAGAAAATTAATGTCTTTTTTGAACATCGTTACTTTTTGCTCTTTTTTGTCGACTTCTTACTCAGTTGCATTGAAGACAGGTCCCATATCTTTCTTTTATGAAAAATAGGTTAATTTCTTTTGTTTAGTTTTTATCTGACGAGAGTTTGATTTTGTCACATTTGTTATGAATATTGACATCGATTTTTTTGTTAATTTTTGTTTGTTATTTTATTTTTGTTATTGTTTTTTCTAGTAGTCCTTTTAACAACAATTTTCATCAACCCTGTAACTTGGCATTATTTATTCGATTTGAGTTTATTTGAACGATAAGTGTGTTTTTGATTGCTTTTATCTCTTTGTCATTTGCTAGCCAATAAAGTCAAGAGTACGGTTGAGCGGGGTCGGAGCATTATGTTCGTACTGACATTACCGAGCGTACTTGTTTTAATAAGGTTTTAGATCTTGCATTTATTTAATTTAAAAAAAATCCACGAAAAGTTTTTCACAAATTAAAATTATATTTGTTCAACACAAACGGTTCTGATAATCTTTTTTATGCAGCTTATTTTTCACTAAGTTAAGCAATTTGTTGTAAAACTTGTCAGCTTAATTTCTTCGAGAAAAATTTTTTGGTATGGAGAGGTTCTAAGAACACATGATGTAAATGGCATCGAAATAAAGCAGAATAAATAAGCACTTTTATTTAGAGTTTTATGCTTATTTTTGAGTTTATCTTATTCAAATAGAAGTAAGATTTTTTGTTTGCATTCGATTGAATTTTGCAAAATTATCAAAATTTTACAATTGAAATGGTGGTAATTTGCAATTTTCAGTGGAAAAACATTTCTAAAATGTTCACGTTAAACCCTATCGAAACAAATTCAAGAGTTTAATATCGCGAAAATTTTTTCAGGAGTTTTGTGTTTTCTATAGGAACCGGAATTAACTAAAAACTGTTAGAATTAGACATAATTATTATTAATTATGATTAAAAATGCCTCTGACGAGACATATTGCGCACCACAAGTTTTCACTAAGCCCCCAACAATTATATCGTGCAAAAATAAAAAAGAGATTTAAAAAAAAATACCGAATTAATTATTTTGAAATCCTTATCCATCGTGACTTTCTGAGGAAATTATCGTTTTTTTTGTTCACTCTAATCGAGCTATCAAATTATTTGTTAGCTCCCAACTTTTTTGGTGACAAGTTTTTTTAGGGCATGTTCTGCAACCAATTGTTATTTTGAGCTCACAATAGAGCAGCGAGTGGAGTTAGAAGTGTTGCTAAGCTTCGTTAAGAGTGTGGTTAATTAAATTTTGAGAAAAAGAGCCGATCGACAGATAATTAATTGTCGAGAGAAACAATGGTTTTTACGGGCGGAACAAGAAACTGTTTTTTTGTTTATTAAAAAGCCCTATATAACGGCCGAAAACAATAATTACTCTGCTGAAGAAAAACAAGAAACAAATTGAATCAAAATACTTCCAACAGTCCAAAACAGAACTCCAGAAGAATAGAAGATTACTCCAATTTTTCGACTCTGAAAAATTGGAGATTTTTCCAAAATATTTTTCAGTCAACTTTCTACTCGTTTGAAGACAACTTAGAGAGAGAATGAACTAATGACACAAATTTTGCACATTGTAAAAATGAATGCAGACAAAAAATGTTATACAAATGCTATGTAAAAATGCTTTGTATACAAAAACAAATTTTCCTAAAGGAGTTTTAATTTTAATTTCGGATGTTTCCTTGCAAACACTGTCATCACACAAGAAATATCTGTTTTGCTTCTAGGTCAATTTTGAGGAAAAAATTCTTGTACGAACAGTACTTGTCGGTAAAACACTTTTCAAGTTGGCTAAAGTATGCTCCAGCGGATAATAAGAACCATTTGCAACATTAGATGACTCTTGATGGACACAAAGGTTTTTGAACAGGTTTTTGGAAGTCAAAATGGATAGAAGTACACATTTCGCCAGTGTTCACTTACTCATTTAAATAGAAAATTCTAAACTTTTATTCCAAAAGAAGTTGGAGAGCGGAGAAAATCACATGGCTGGTTATCTTTTCTAGGTGACGATAAATTGAACTTTTTTCTCCCTTTTTGAATTTTGAGTTTTTGAATATTGCATCTTTTCTCCTTTTTTCAAATTTCGTGTCGCAGAAGTAAGAATTTTTTAACAAGGTAAAATAATGAACATAAAGGAGGACGGCGGTCGAAACAAACAAAAATATTGTTCGAATTGAGTATCGTATAGCTCTAAGCGCTTGTACGGTATGCAAAAGCCAACGAAGAAAATTTTTAGCTTTCAAGTTGTTCAAGAAATCAAAATTTTGACTATTATTAATTGCGAAATTCTCAAATTGCCTGTAATCAATTACATAATAATTTAGCGCAAGGATGAACAGAAGAAGGACATTGCATGAAAAGTTTCCTCATAGGGAGAATAGTTACAGTGTTTCATATCTGTTCTACCTATTGTGAGATTTCCCTCTTTCTTGAAGTAATTGAGAGTATTAATCCAATCCGAAACTTTTCGATTGAAATTTAGAGGATAAAAGACAGTTTTTTTTGAGAAAAAAAGAAAAATGAGTTCTTGTAAAAATGATGGTTCTTAAATCCGGATGAAAATCAAGTATTTTCCATGATTCAAGCTACAATTTATACTTATTTTGTTTGTTTGGAAGATAAAGAGATAAGAAGTTAGATATAAATTGAACAATTTAAGCATATTTTATCTAATCGAAAAATAAAAAAATAAAACGTCTGTTTAAAAATTGATTCAGTTTTTCATGGGCTTTCAATTGATAATACTTATGTACCTCTCCCCAAAAGGTATCGGTCGCCTAAAGCTGACTCAACAAAAGCGTCTTAAATTCCTATCACCCCAAAAACTTGAAGGGTTGGAGTAATGAGCGACTTGATGCGCAGTTTGTCAGCAGACCTTTTGTCAATTGAATGCCGAATGCTTTATGCAACAAAACTGAAAATCCTAAGAAATTGAGGAGCGTTTTTTCAAGAAGTGGGACACCTGAAAAGAAATCCCATTGTTGGTTAACAGCTTCATTTTAGTTTTAATGCAGCCACTTTCTCAGATCTTTTAAACTTTGTATTACTGCTTTAGACTTGATGTTTCCAACCAGAACTTAGTCCCAGAGTAAATCAGCGCTTACTCGTGATTTTTTTCTTTGTCTTCGGTTTTCTATAACATGGAATTATTTTATGATCTTTTCACTTTTTAAGCTGCCAAGATAGAAATTCAGAGTAAACAAATTGCACGGCTGGAAACAACAGTTTTTGCCTTGTTAGAGAGTAATTTCTGTACGAGGAATTGAGAGAACATTTTTAAAAAAAATACTAAAATCTGGCTCATAAAAGCTTTCCAAAAATGAATTTAATAATTATTTTCAAGATGATAGTTGTCAAAGGGGATCTGACCTGCAATTTGGACAGTTAAAATTATCATTATTTGGCGAATTGTTGTTTCCATTTTTGGAAGCCCAATTTGCAAATATTTTGTCACAGCTACCAGATTTGTTGGAACTTTTTTTCAGCTCAAATAGTTCAAAAAGTTGTGGCAGTTACAGCGGATGGACAAACTTTTACAAAATTTGACAAAATCTTGTAGCTAAAAGTGACAAATAAATCAAATTGTACTAATCACGAGGACAGTCTACGTGAGCCTGCAATAATGACTGTTGCAAGTCGCCTTGAAACTAATTTACCAAGTTAACACCATTTTTTTTCTCTCTTTTCTGCTCATTTATGTGCACCTACCTTTCGGCCGAAGCCTCAGGTATTTAGTCATCAAATTTTTAGACGAACTTGTATCAAGCCAAGAGAACCAATGTATCGGTGTAAAGACCGTCTGGGTTCCAGCTCTTTGAGGAGTTGATTCCTGTGAGCCTCAAGTCTCCGTAAGTCATCTTCCGGGACATAGCAGAGCATGTGTTGCCTGAACCAGCCATTTAGTGTAGCCATTCTTATCTTTTGCCCTCTGCTTTCACAGATACACATCTACTCTATGATATTGTTTCTGTGACTATCACATCTGTCTTGTCTGGACCTTACAAAGTAATTCCTACTACATGATTTTAATTTTAGATACTAATTGTGCGCAGGGATCGCACACAGTTTTCTTATCCACTAATCAACAACTTTTAGTCACAGAGTTTAGCAGAGATCCCAAGCTCTATCACATCTCAACCTGACTATCCCTGCTTTCGTTGCCTACTTTCAGGGTGGTTCAGACCGATTAGAGTTAACAAGAGATTTTAATTGGAGGCTAGCCAAATCACTACTAAATTGTTAAACTTCATCTACTAGTCACGATTTCACGTTCGTTGCATTGTTGACTTTCGAGTCGATAAGACCATCTTTCGCTTATTGGAGGTAATTCCAACAGATAGAAATCAGTGAGACATGACCGCAAGAGTCTCTTTTATACAGGGTTCCACCGACGACTACTCCACGTTTGCTCCCTTCCTTCAAGGGCACTGTTCAATGCTCTGCCTCAACTCCATTTGAGGCAGACCGATCGAGGATTTTTGCCGCTTAGCTAGACCAAAGTCTACCCAGGATGGCCCAAGAGGAGGTTACGGCGATAGTAGAGACCCTGCCGGCATTCTACTTTTTTTTGGAACATGAATTATGTAACTCTTTTAGCCCACTATTAAATCGAATTTCAAGGACTTCTGTGTGACATCAAAATATTGTCATTTTATCTTATTTTTTTAGTTTATTACAAAATTATATATTAGTAGATTTTGATAAACAAGAAAAATTTAGATTTAATTCGAACACCGCTGGGTATTGATCGCACGCGCTTAGATATAAGGTATCTGGGCAGAATAAAAACTTGGTTGCGGATTTTAGTAAATGTAAATTGAAGTATGCGAGAATGGGTAAAGTGTCTTAATTGTTTGAAATTTCTCTATCAGCTTTTAAGAGGTTTTCGAACTACATTCAGCTCGGAAAACAATTTGAATTGTGAATTTTTACACTCAACTGTATACTACTTCTTGAGTCTGTCGGTTTATGGCTCCAAAAATGTACATATTTTCTGCTTTTTTTCTGTTTTTAAGCGACATTTATTTTTTATTATGGTCTTAGTATGGTTGTCAAGATTTCATAAAACAATATATGACTTAGTATAATTACTAAGATGCTTTAGTAAATCTAGGCGTATTTTGGTCCTTTGTTCACTTTCTTGATAATCTTATGGTAGGAAGTGTTGCTGTGCCATTTTTTTGAGCATAAGTTAATTTTTCTTATGATCTTAGTATGAATGTCAAGATTTCATACAAGTCATATATGACTTTGTATGGTTATTAAGAATCATATATGACTTTGTATGATTGTTAAGAAACAATTATGATGGGCAACACGGGGGATTAACCGATGGGAGCACTGGCCATGATGAGCGTAAATTAGTTAAGTTCAACTCACAGATACTGATTATGTTGGTCGTTCCTATTATAGACCCCATGAAATTATAGCCCTCTCCCACTATGGTATCCTTACCATGATTGGGGGGTCTACAGGTTATGTGACCACTAGTGTGGGGGTTTAAAATGCGAAAGACCCGAATATGTTAGTCGTGGAACTCGGTATCAGGACAATTTACCTAATTCCATTATACACAACCTGCCATTTTACCCAAAGTCACATTACCTAATACCAACTTCAGTTCACCCTATTGTTAAAGTTACCAGTACGACTATTTAGCCGACTATATAATTAAAGCTCCCGTGTAACTTGATATGAAACAAGGTTAACTGAAGGAAGAGATCAAAGAGCATTGGGTAAGTTGGCATTGGGCAAAATGGCATAAGTTAAAACAGCAGTTTAGGTAAAATAGCATTGGGTAAAAGGAAATTGGGTAAATGGTCATGTAACCGTAGAAATTATTGCCTATGAAGTGTTAGAAGTAATTTCATTTTGCCGACCAAAATTCTTGTTCAATATCGGAAAGTAGTTACCTTGAGACTGCAAAAAAATTAATTGAAAAAAAACACAAATAATGTTATTGGTTGCGAATAATAGTGACAAAATGCCGTCACTACTATCCGCACTGCGGCAATTGTTTTTTTGCGGATAGAACTGACGGTTTAAATAAAATTTTAGGCAGCAGAGCCAGTTTATCACTGCAACTAGCTTATCTCAATGCTTAAAATTTTATTCTTAAAACATGGGAACATAGAAGAGTTACAAGTGCGATTATATATACTTGCTAAAAACAGCTATTGGCCATGTTTTTGTCTTCTCGCAAAGCAAAATTAATTTTGGACAGATTTCATCCCGCAGATTTCATGGGTCATACTTTAATTTTTGAAAGGTTTCCTTTCTCTTATCAGAAGGATAACAATGCTTTTCATTAAGGAAGGGAAATCTGCGGCAAAAGATTCTTATAAAAACCATTTTTTAAAACTCTGCACCTGAAATTCTTTGCTGAAGGTAACAAGTTTTTGAACCTTTATGATTGTTGCCTCCGCGCCGATTGCAGATGACGATCATCTACAAACGCTATTAAAACCGCATCATTGCATCTCATATAACCTGTAATTGGATAAAAATTTAAGACAGCTTCTCTTATCTTTTTTTGCAGTTTCAATGACAACTGGCAGAGACCTGGTTTCCGGAAACTGAGATTAAAACACTCTCACTGAATCCAGGTTTTCCCAATCCCGCGCAGTTCGTACGCTGAATGATATTATTTTTGAGACAAGGGCTATTGCACGTTATCTCGTGAAGTTATTTGTATGATTTCAGCACGATTAACCATGAAGCGAAAGCTATGGTAAAATTGAAGACAGCAAAGCCAATGACCAACTATACTTATCTAGCTACATTTTATTTTGGAAGACCATTTCTTTCAATCTAACATTAATAATCAAAAATGGCCAATAATGATGAAAATTTTGACATAAAACACAAAAATTCTGTTGGTTTTGATTTTAAGCAAAAATGTTTGTGGGAAGATCACTATTGAAATAGCAGGGTTGTAAAAAAACTTCTCTATTGGTCACCCTATTGGATAGACGCAAATTAATTCGCAAAAATTTTAAGAAAAGTGTTAACTCTGAGAAATCTGATTAAACGCTCTCCCTATTAATCCGCGAAACAGTTTATTCTAGATAAATTTAGTTACAGAAGGGGAAGTGAAGAATACAAACGGGCGAGAGGTAGATAGATAGGGAGAGAGATAGAGAGAGAGAGAGAGAGAGAAGAGAGAGAGAGAGAAGAGAGAGAGAGAGAGAGAGAGAGAGAGAGAGCGAGAGAAAGCCTAACAGAGATCACTGGTTCTCAAGTCAGAAATAGTAGAAGGTAGGGTTGTCTGATTTTGTCATCTAATGAGACAAAACAGCCAAAAAATAGGTATTTTTGCTTCATCCAATGCGTGAGGAGAACAACTGGGTGCTAGGACGATAAAGTGAAAAGAAAAAAAGATCAAAAGTCAGCTAATTCAGCTAATTAAAATTGCGCATGGGCCAATCATATTTATGGCTCATTCATAATACAATGCATAAAATGTTCGGTCGTAAAATTTTGTCAGGTTTTGCTGGATTTATTTCAAGTCTCATGGGCAACTAAGGCATAACCAAATTCGATCATTTTTTGTTAGCTCGCAAAAACGCTTAATTGCAACCAATGAGAGTGGAGATTATATTTCGCTTGTCGAATGTCGCAATTTTTTTTGTTTTGTCCTTGCGATCTTTTTTTCCGCTTACCAAAAAAATGACAGCCATTGCTACGTACATATCAACGTGGCTCTTTTTAACGATACCAGATTTTATGTACAAAAATGACTTTTTATTTTCTCTTAATTGCGTTGATCGCTCTTAATTATTTTTCATGTCACATACTTGATACTTTTTCAACTTCATAATATGTGATCAAAGGCCGCAACGATAAAAGCGCAAGCAAAATCCTTTTTGAGACGCTTTTGACGGTCTTTTAAGATTACAAAACGGAAATTTCTTACACACTCGGGGAAATTTACTCTCTACTTAAATGTGCCAATAACTACATAGCAACTGGAGTAATGATATTTTCCAGCTGAATTTTTAAAAAACTGACTAAATGAGTATTTAATCTTTAAAAGAAAACTCAGGGAAACTGTTAACCTCAGGAGCTAAACAATCGGGTGCCAGACTTATCGTATTCGAATTTCTCCGGACACGCGATTTCGATACATGGGCTCAACAGTTCAGAACGCGATCGTTCAAATACGGAAAGTCGCTTTATAGCAGCTTATAGAACGTTTTTTCAGGACAAAACAAAACTCACAACTGCCAAAAGAACCACCAAAAAATGATGGAATTTTTTTTTACTACGCAGGGGTCTTCTCACGATAAAAATGCAGGATTTATGAATTTGCAAAGATGTGTGGACGCTATACCATGGCCTCGATATGGCTGCCGACTTTTGCTCATAACTGTCAACCAGGCTATTGATACTGTAGACACACTATTACGGCAATATTGGAGCGATGAGTTGTGTTCTCGAGAACCCAGCTGGAGAGCATCACGGCTTAAATTATATGGTCGAATTGTTTCGGTCAGATTGGAGCTCTGAGTTTTCTCTGATCAGTAAGTTTTCAGTCTTCTACTTTTAGTCATAGATATCACACCGACTTGAATGTTTAATTAGAACGATGGTATTACTTCCTGATTCCTATTGATGGTCTGTACTCAACAATCATTTAAGACGAAGGAAACCTTTTTGATCAATAGTGAATTAGACTGCAACAAAAGCACAAACAAAAGTTTTATATTTTTGTCGTGATATTTATCCTCATTTGACCGCACACACTCGCACGTGATATTTTTTCACTTTCGTTTCCCACTTTTACTGATCGAAGTTTTACAACTGTTGCTGTTCAATGTTGGCATTGCCCCAAATTTGGAAACCAAAGTATACGTGAGCGAATAACATTTTATCGCGATTGAAAATTGTCGACGGATCACAAGTTTTTAACTCGGTTTCTTCGGAGGGTTCCCAATTTCTGTAAGCTTTATTCACTTGGTAGCTGGTGTTAAACTGTGATAACTTTCACGTATACAATTTTAGGCTCAACATCGCATTTTGTGGTTATTGCTTAGGGATAGTAAATTTGCGTGAGGAAAAATAGAGATGAAATTGACTGTATTGTTTGTGATTCTTGCTGTTGCTTTCATCAGCGAAATAACCGTGAGTTGATTCTTTCTAACCGATCCTTATTTCAGATCTGAATAAGGAACAACTTCCCTAACCTATCAATAAAATTTTGCTGACGATTGTCAAAGATTTTGTCAATTGAATGCAATTTATGTATCATTGCCAGCATTTTTATGCAAAGAGAGAGGTATAGTTTCAGGCGTGGAATTCATATTCTTTTCATGAATAGTTGATTACTCACAATTATTCGTTTTTATTGATGGAAAATCAAAAAAATCTTTTAATGACTCTTTCAAAATCATAAATAAGAACAGTTAACGTGAAATTTGCAAAACATTTGCGGTGCTGCAAAGGTTAACATACGTTGCAGTTAATCATCTATTCAATGCAATTCTTTCATGTATCGTAAAACTAGATTGAAGCTATTTTTACAGTTTTGTTGAAGTTCCTTGAAAGCATAACGAACTGTTTCTAAGGTAATTTTGGAATATATAATTAAAATTCGACCTAATCTTATAACTATCTTATCCTTAACAAAAATGTGGCCCAATCTTATGCTACAATCATTTCCTTGACACAACCCGTAGATTATCATAATCAATTTTTTATGGTAAATTACTTCTATAGAGAGAGAGAACAACTTAATAAAAAGCGAAGGAAATTTGTTTTTAAATGATTCTATCACATGCATTAAAACATGTGCTAGATGGCATCGCTTACAAATCTGGGCAAAAAACTAAACTCTAAAAGCATTTAATTTAGTATTTTTTAATGAGCATTGTTGCATTTAAAAAATGAAGCAACTCTCGTTGTATTCAATTGTAGAAGTTGACCCAAATGTTGCTTTGCTAACATTTCGTATACTTTGCTGTGATTCTCTTGTGTTTTGAATTGTTTCTGACCAGCTTTTTGTCATGTTTACAATAAAGGTTCGCACTTAAAAACATACAAGGCTGTTCTTTTGTCCACGAGTTCTCAACTTTTGGCAATTGCACAAAGGGCTTTCTTTAAGGACTCTTTAGAGGGGTTTTTTAGTGCCACAGAAAACAATGACAAAATTGTTAATTACAGCTGATCATTCTAACAGAAAAACTGTCGTATTCCCATTTGATCACTATAAATTCTTCTCATCGACTACATCAAAGTCATGCATTGGGTCTATTTTAACCTGGCAACCAAAAACTTGTTTTTGAAAAAACCAACAGTGCTCTAAAAACAGACCTTAACAACAGATATTCCTTTCTTAGTGGTTGAAAACTCATCAAAACACCTAAAAATATTAAATTTCTTGGCGGTATCTTGGCGGCCGTATCCAAGACCATTCGTGTTCATGGTGGAACGTCAGACCATATAAATCAAATTTCAAAAACACCAAAAGTGTACGAGAACGGATAATTGAATAATCTGTGACTACATTAGCCCTCAAAAAAGCAAGCAGCTTCCTAATTTCTTGGTAGTCATATGCTTGATCATAAATATTTGGATAATTGCGAATTTGCTATATGTCAGGTTGTCCAAATAGGAGCAACTACAGTGAAAGTGGACCAGGACTGAATGTGACCCATCATCGCTGATTTGCAAGCCTTGTGTGCTATCAGTTAAAACAAAAAGTCTTAAGCTATTGAATTTAGGCATCGTCCATAACACGATCTTCCGCTTTTTATTCCTCCTAAGGGCTTCATTTATGTAGCCAAATATACGATGAACAAGTAAAGCTCACTGTAAAAATATATGCACAATTTTAATTAGGTTGTTATCTCAAACTTCTAACTCCATAATATTTTTAATCGTGGGGAAAATTCAAGTTGATGGATAAACGATGCATTGTCGTTGAAACAGTCACAAGGATTGCTGTTTGGTTATTGAATTCTTACAAGAAGTACAACATATGTAGGATCCATACAAAAACCAGAAAAGAACTTTTTAAAAACCATGCATTGTACTACAATGGTTTAAGTTGTTTAAAACACGTGAATCTGAGACTGTTTTGCAATTTATGGGTTTTGAACGCACAACTGTAAATACCGGATTTTCGAATACTAAATAAGAATCATGCATGAAAATCGTGGCAACCACAGCACGATCATTAAAACGATTTCTGTATGATCTGTATAGAATCATATATGGTTCTCAGATATCGCTCCAGAGAAGGATTATCTCGAGATTTTTCAGCATACAGCCCTCATTAAAGATTTTTGCATTTCTATAAAAGGATCACAGTTGGATAAATAATTTTAATTATATTTTCCTTTTCATTGGACGGTTGAAAATCTTCATCCCGTGCTATTGATACTTTGCAGTTGTGTTCACGGAGATTTTAGACGTGCTTCTGTCACTAGTGACAATTTTTTTTGTTGCCTTGAGGACCGATTTACGAAAAATTGATAAGCAATTGATTACAACCAAAAACTTTAAGTTTAATTATTTATTGCGGAAGCCATCAAATTTCCTTATATTCACTGAGCTTGTCTTTTTTCAAACCTAGATATTTATGTTTTTCAAAATGAGTGGTCTCCAGGGCATTTTTGAAGAAAGTATTTTCCAAAATTTATTCACGTTCCTATTCCATTTGTCTGACTATAAGGTGGACACTACTTTTTTGTACGTTGGGTATTAATCAGATGTTTTTTTTCGTGTTTGCAAGTCATCCTGATTGAATTTTGAGAAATTATCCATGTTTGCAGTATATCCTATCAATAATTTGACAAACTTTCCCATCCTTTAATTAGCAAGTCAACAGCTTTTGTGCTCCACCTCTTTCTATCGATTTCTACGATTGTTTTAGATATAAAATCAGAATTAAATATGACGTTTTTGTTGTTACATTTACCTTTGATGTGTGAACGCTTTGAAGCAGATTTGAACCAAGTTTTGTATTAAGTTATTTGTTTCCGGATTTTTTAATTGATATTCATACATTGAAAAAATACTTAAAGTACCACTACTTAACTACCACTAACTAAAAAACTACTACTTAAAACTCTATCATGAGTTATGAGCCTATGAGTTGATACAAATTATTGTTCATCTTCGCAGAAAACTAAAATATCAGTTAAGTTTTCTGTCGCTCTTTTCTTTGCTCATTCTAATAAAACTTCAAGCTATGGAGCATTTATTTTGTAAAATGTACAACTTTCATTGCGTCGATTTCCTTTCTGGATGTATATCAGGTTAAACAGCTGTTCTTCTTTGTTATAAACCACACGTCTCAACCACTTTATTTCCTATTTTAATTTTCACTATAATGTTCCATAACGCACATCATTACATTAGCATCTTTAAATAAATTTTGTCGAAAAAACAGAAGGCGATCGTTTTCGACTGGTGTTTTTAGGATATGACCGTTTTTAAACATAAAATATTGCCGTTTGCGGCCGTCACTTTTATGAAATAAAGACGCTCAAAATGTATCCGAAATGAAATCTTATAGTAAGCTATTTTAGTTTAGCAGTAGCGTAGATTTAAAGCGTGCAGAGATCCTTTGTTGACAAAACTGGGTTTTGGTTAATGTTTGCGACGTGGCAACATGCTCCATTAACTCGATGAAAAAGTTTGTTTTTGCCTAAAAACGCCTCCACTTGAAACAATAAATTTTTGGTTATTTTTGAAGATCAACAGTCTAATGCCCTATATCTACGTTCTCATTTTCTCAAGGTCATATTGCTGCGCCTTCTCAGAATGGCTGACCTACAAATATTTTAAAATATTTCAGAAACCGCGTTGTTTATTTTTCATCCACGATTTCCAGTCTCTGTCACATTAGCCTCTTCTCCTTTATGAAGCAGGGGCTATGACAACTTTTATTAGGCAAGAAAATTTGAAACACGTACGTGCAACGTTTAAAATCTCAGGTCTTCAGCTCCTACTAAAGTCGCATAGGAATTCTAGCTTGAATCTCGAACGGCTACACGGTTCTCGATTCTTGTCAGATTTTCTCAGTGACTTCATCATAGTCACATAACTTATACGACGAGAATGAGCTCTTGCTTGTGTAGAATTTGTGGATAGGTCAGTCAGTTAGCTTGATGACGTAGGTAAATGATGTAGAGATTGTTTTTTGTATGATAGCTGTTGTGAAAAAAAGTTTCTTGGATCTTTTTTGGAACTTTTCCATTTGGATCTTTTCCGTTGTGCCCCCCCCCAGTACGTTATGCGCCCCCCCCAGTTACAGAGCACGTACCATTACATAGTAAATCATCTTGTAAAAATATGGCACGTGCGTCTGGGGGGTGCAGATAATAAGCACCCACTACGCTGGGGGGGGGCACAAACGGAAAAGATCCACCGTTTTTACAACCCAGCTTAGGGTTTCCACTCATTTTCCGCCCGAAAACGTATGAATTGAGATAAAGTGAAAAGGGAAGACTAAGGGATGAACGAGCTAGATGAATCTCAAGAAATTAGCTGAAGGAGACATTTTTTTCAACTGTTCTTAGAGCGAGAGAAAAAACTTTGTTGCGTGGCGCAAAATGAATCATGTTTTAACTGTTCGCTTCAGGCCTTCAGTTCATTTGGGGTGAAGAAATGCGGAGTGTATTTGGACGACTGTTTCAAAGACAGCTGTTGCATGGGAATGTTCTGCAAACCCATTGGAGAGAGCATCGGCTACTGTGACAAGAGGACTTAAAGCAAGGCACCCAATCACCCATGACTCCTATCTAAATCTCTTTTCATTCTACTAAAAATATAAACAAGGAGGCTCGCATGCCTGTGCTTTTGCACACCAAGTTTCGATCTTGTACCAATGAGACTAAGAGTTTTTAAAAAAATTTTGAGTCTCTAACATTTCAAAGCTGCTCTCTAACATTTCCATTCCACAATTTACTTTGCCCTAAAATACAACCAAAATATTTGAACTGCTTTTCCGGACTCCTCGTGGAAAAAATCAGAATTGGCTAATTCCAAAAAAGGTGTTAAATGTGCCTTTCTAAAATGCATTCTTATTAAAATAAAGGCATTGTTCTGATTTTCTGTTCAACAAGTTTTACAGGAAAAAAACTGATTTCCAAGCTCAATAAAAAATATTACAGTAGAGAGAGAGAGAGAGAGAGAGAGAGAGAGAGAAAATTATGATTGGGTACTGAGACCCTCTGATACGCAACACATATTAAGTGAAAAATTCTGCCAGGTCTATTTTTCCCTCACAATGGATTTTTTTCACCAAGGAATTTTTAAGGAAAAAAGAAAAACAGATATGAATTCAAAAACTAAGAACTTTCCCGTTTTTTTTAAACAAAGTTGCTTTTAATGACATTAAAATGTTTCTTTAACTAGCAGCCATGTAACCACAGAGCACAATAAATTGCCAGCATGTCCTATGCACTGCATTTGGAATCTACTAAAGGAGAATCATTTGTGCGTATGCGTGTGTGTGTGTGTGTAAGAAATGTATAAAGTCCTGAAATCTGATGAAAAACTGTTTCTCTTATTATTCATCTTATTATTTTGAACTTAAAAACCATTCCACAAGTACAGTTACATATCAAGTAAATATCCTTCGATAATTTGACATGATTTTTCCATTTTGCTTTTCCATTGTAAAAATTGAAAATATAGGTTGTTAGGAACACCTATTCTTCTTATCTGTTTTGAATATTGATTAAAGCAAGACAATTTCATGACAGAAGTTAACTAAAGAAAATTAGCTGGAAGAATTTTACATTTCAATGGTAATTTTTTGGAATTGAAGAACAAACATTTCAGATGAAAAAATTTTTGGACTTCAAATCCATTTTTTTCATATTTTTAAGAAATTAGATTTAAAAAAGCTTCAGTTCATGTATAAGATTGCAAATTGGGCCAATATTGATTCTCAAGTTGTCAAATTAAAGAATAAATCAATTTCTATCCGGGCGTAGCCAATGAAAAATCATAAACTATTTTTTCCTCGCAGTTGAAAATCACAAGTAACGGCTCATTTGTTCATTTTTCCCTAATTGTGAATAGAAAAACAGTCCATATGAAAAGTTTTTATCTTCTCGGTCAAAAAATTCAAAAATCCCCTATGCTGAAAGTTTTTCTTCTGCGGAGTCTCTTAATTGATATTTTGTATGTTTTGTTAGACAAATATTTCGGGACTGAAAAACGACTGAAGAAAAGAAGCCAGGCTTGCATAGAGTTTATGACCTCAATGAAATCTTAAAATCACAACAAACGAGGTTCTTCGGTATAGCGTTGAATACATTTCCATACAATTTAACTGTATGAAACCATGATAATGCAGCCAAATCAGAACGAATTGAAGGTTTTGAATACAATATTAATTATAAATAGTATCACGAGCACCACACTAACACAATTCTAAAACGGCAGTAAAAACGATTTGCCTTCAGCTCAAAAATAATTATATTTTAGGGACTTAATCAAAGTCTCTCTCAAAGATTAACTTAAGCGATTTAATCAAGTTATGTCATAAGGGTCAATTGAAAAATTTTAAAAGTGCAATTATTTTTTAGAGTTTTCTTATGTTCAATTTAAAAAGGTTGAAAAAAATTTAAACTGATAGTTGATGGAAATATATTTTCCCATAGTAACTAACACTATAATCTTTTTGTAACAAAAATCTTGATAAGGTTCAAAAGAAAAATTTTTTGAGCTTTGTTGGACTGGCTTGAAGAGAATTATTTCCAGAAAATCAACTGAGGGTTACGCAGTGAACACTATTAATCTAAAAAAATTAAAACTTTGTTGAATTTTGAATTGGTTGCTCCTCAATTGTTTTGCGCAATGATTCAAATTAATGTTTTGTTATTGACAAATCTAACTAGTATTTTAATTTTCAAACAAAATAATCTGATAGCGTTCGCTAATTATAAAAGTGAAGCGAAAGATTCAAAAACTGATTACCGCTCTAGTACTGATGCATAATGAAAACCAGTTCAACAAATTTGAAACAATAGAAAAGAATTGCACCTTTTCTTTGCGCATACAACATCCATTTGCCACAGATATCTTCACCAAAGTAGTTCTCTAAAATTTGGGTCAACAAGAAAATCCCTAATGGCGGGAGAAAAAACTATGTTTTGACAGCTTTTCACAATAGCAATTGTCCTAATTTTGTTTTGACAGTTTCTTAAGTGCAATGCAAGAATATATTCTTATATTCTTATAATAACAATAATAGTATTTTAGTTACGTTTGGTTTATAGCTTCGAAGGGAAGCATGGTAAAACATGGTGGATCTTGCTGAGATCACAATGTGGACATCAAGATGTGAGCGAGCTTGCAAGAGCTTTGCATGGGTATCAAAAAAGAAGATCTTGAAGCAATATAGACAAGAAAATATACCATAAAATAACAAGACTTACCAAATTGCAAAAAAGTAGCACCAATAATTAAGATTTAGGCTTATCGATCATAAAAATAGGCGAGAATCATATGCGTTTACAATGAGTTATCTAGAACCAGCAAGGACTCACTTGCTTCAATAACATTTCAATATGTCTCTGCATTTATCAAGATTTCAAAATTCTGCTGGCACTACGCGATGAGATCTGGTGAAGATCTTACCACGGTATCTCATGAAGTTTTAGCTAATCAAAACACTGACAAGTTGTTTTCAAGATCATGCAGGATATGGTAAAATAAATCAAATTTTAAAGTCAGCAGGATTAGTTTATTTAAACCTACACAGACTTAGGTTGTTAAATCTTAGGAAAATAGTGCTGGTTGATGCTTAAATTTCGAGCATGTCTTATTAACCAGCTCGTTGTTTTCAACTTGCATGATTCAGATTTCTTAAAAGAATAATAAACAGACAATTTTTATCTGATCTAGACCTCTGAAAGATAGGAACCATTTGAAATAGAAAACTATCAACTCCTTTGGATTATGGATTCGACCGAACAAGATGATGACATCACGAAAACAGTCTCGAACAGAACTCTAACGCAAGTTTTATAAATGATAATGTATGTATTTATCTATCTATGGTGAGGGAATTATGCATTACTCAATCTAACACTATCAATATAGCTTTGTGAGATTCTATCAGTAGATTTTTCGGAGACATCCGCTTTTTCAAAGTTAGATAAATTGTGCATCAACATGTACGTACGTAAAGTAATTTCAAGCTGAGTAATGAATAAGTTTTGACGTATGCCCAGTGAGCCGAAAAACTTGATACATCTTGATAAGAAACATAATAAAATATGGTTAATCTTGTCAGGATTCGCCATCAAGATATGAACTTGCAGGATCCTTACATGAGTATCAAAAACACATCTTGGCAAGATAGCCAAAAAATATTAAGCTTGACATGACAAGACATGCCAACTCGTAAGAATTTAAAAGCACCTTTAAATGAGACATATAGCACGAATTCATAAAATTAATTAAGAAATATTAAAAATTATCAAAAACCATCGAGAATTGTCGAAAAATTCAACCCTAGTTAGTCTATCTGGGGCTCAAAATAGCAAAAAACAATAGCTAAAAGCACATAACTAATCATAAATTGTTCTATTTTTTTCAAAGATTTGACTCTAGAACCGAAAAAAGCACAGCAATTTAATATGTGTAGTTCATGAAAATAAATGGCTACGTTTGAAATAAGATGATCACAATTTAAGCTCCGTTTTTGTTATCAAATTCAAAACATGCATCATACCATATCAAAACAAATATGTGATCTCCGAATCCGTTATGTTTTGACCTCAACTCACCTCAAAAATAAAAAGTACTAAAAAAACCATCTATATGAATCTCCAAACGGACTTTTAACAACAGATGATTTATGCACAAAAATTTAACGTATAAGGTAAGGCAGACCCAAGGCGGGTTCCTTTTACAAGCTCAAGGTATAAAGAGCTAGGGCTAAACATTTCTGCTCGCGAAGTAGGCTTACCTTTATCTCTCAGACTAACCGACTCAATAAAACACTGAAGATAAACTTCTATTATTACGGTGGTAATAAAGTACAGCACCGGATTCAAGAATATACACATGGTGTATCTAACTAACAGACTGGTTATAGTTAGTGAAGTTCTCTATATAAAAGAGAATAGTGTCTTCTCAGTCTCTGATTGGATGGAGGTGTATATCCAGTATTTCTACTGCTACATCCATCCGGGGTTGAGAGTTTCAAATCCGAATTTGTGAACTGTAGCCGGAAAACGTTGGATGTGTCATCCTCGTTGAAAGGTGGGGTGAAGAGTTGTATCCTCTCTGAAGTGAAGTTGTGATTTGTGTCGTCGTCTGAAGTCCTCATCAGTAAGCGATGACTAGTGTCGTCAGTGAGGGGTTCGTCTTGATTGTAGAACCAGTAAGAGTGCCAATTACAGGGTGTGCTGGCCAGTGACGTCTGTCCTGTTAGAGTATGCCCAACTGCTCTTACTGTCAAGTAGTGAGGATTTGTTCCCAGGTGGAGGATCGCTTGTAGTCCGCAGTCTCTCTCTGGTTTGTACGAGGAGATTTCTGTTTATCTCCACCTGGTACAATGTTTGAACCAGTCGGATTTACCAGCTTACTTTCTGGTGGAAATCTATCATTTAGCTACTGTGAGAGCTACTTTCCCTAATAAAATTATTAATTAAATTTGATGCTTTCTTTAGTAAGTCCTGACCGAGAAGAAGAAGAATAGCACTGATCCTAATCTTCAATTGTGCAAAGGAATTAAAGAATATAGACAAGAAATAAGTTATATAGAACTAATACAGGAAGAAATATAAAAGAAAGAAAAGACAAGATTAAGAGCTTAAAGGAGTTTTTCAAGAACAATGAGTCTTGGATTGGAGGGTCTGTGAGCCCGATGTGTGGTGTAGGGCTGTGGCCTACGTCTGGTACTTGAACTCAAAGTCTGGAGCTCGATTGTCTGGAGCGCGAAAGAATGCTAAAAATTCAGGATCACGCGCCAAACAAGCAGCGAGGGCACGAGTATATAGGTCAACGTTGCAGTGGGGCTGCAACGCGTGGACGTGGTTTAAGATCTGGGTTTCTTCGCGGCAGGGTTCGCGATTATCCAGTTTATCCACCATCCAATCCCTGTAGAGGAGGTTGAAAGTTTGGCCATGGGTACACTTCGTGGCGCCTCCTTCTACACATTGTGGGTACTCGATTGCAACGAGGATTGAGCGGTTCGTTTTCGCATACAGTGGAGAGAAAGTAAAGTAATTTTTGAGAGATTCAAATTTACGGAGGGTGCCTTCGCAATAGTTGGGTTGAATTATGTAGCTGTGGTTTATGTAGTAAGGTGACGTTAATTTGGTGTTAGCGTAATGTAGACGCGAATTCATGTGACTGATTGGATTAGTTCGGTGAAAGTGGTGTTGCACAAATAGGTAGTTGTGCATTGTGTGAAGCATCTTCACTCTATTAAATTTATGGTTGGTGTTATTGACATCCATCTGTGTGGGATGTAAGAAGCCGAAAATGTGAATAGAAGGGGTCATACTTTTGATAAATTTGGAAGGGGCAGTGTCTTGAGTAAAGAAGGTATTAAGGTAGTCATTCAGGCGATATGCAAGGGCGAAGAAATATTTTGACTGATGCCAGAATTGTTCTGTGAAACGATGATTAATAGGAAAGTGGAGACATTCTAGTTGAAGATTGCTATCGCGCCCCTCGTGAACATATTCGTACTCCAGTTCTCCAGGAGAGCAGGAACTTGTTGTGGGTTTGAGTGTATGCTGAGGTGGAGTGGAGGCATAATTCATGCATTCTGGCACATGAATTCCTTGGAGGGTACTAATACCCAGAGGGTTGGTCCTTTGGAACGGTGGGTAATCCCTTGTGTGGGTGCAAAGGGGTTTTCTCTGCCAAAAGAGGATTAGGGCTGTGGGCCACGTGAAGGGATCGAGGAGAAGCCTGTATCGGGGAGGAGCGGACTGGATTTATCTAGTGAGTAGTCGCTCGTGGGCGTCTTCTATGTGAGGGGTCTGTACAAGGGTAATTGTCCGTCGATGTTGGTCGATCGTAAAGAGGTGATTGCGGAAAGGTTGTTGTGCTCGAAGAGGCGGTATGGTCGGGTCGTACCGCGGTGAGGGTACAAGTGGACGCTGTGTGTGGGGTGTTGGCATCACTGGTGGTGGGTATACCAGTCGCTGCGATTGTGGTCGTGATCCACGAATCCTACCAGAGTATGCCCAGTTGGTGATGACGGTCTCTGGTGTGGAGCGGCGGGACTGTTCCGCTGTGGCCACTTCATCAGCCCAAGTGGGAATACATATAGGCTGGGGTGGTGGTTGTGATGTAGGCGCTGCTGTGTGTGCAGTGGAGAAGATAGGAGGTGGCTGTGGCACTTGGGTGTTGCCCTGTAGAAGTAGCTCTTGTGACGAGCTTGGTGGTCCTACTGCAGTTGAGGGTGAGCTTGTGTTTCTATCTATATACAGGTGGAGTTCACCTGAGCTCGAGGAAGAGGTGGCAGGTGAAGGCAGTGGGTTCACCCGCGCATTTTTGGCCGTTTCCACAGACTGTGGCTATGGGGAGGATTGTTCCATCGTGAAGAGTGCTGCTGTTTGCATCCCGCACTCTGGCTCGGGCATTGGAGGTGGCAGCACCAACGGGGTGAGGGGTGAGGGCAAAATGTCCTCGACCTCCAGCATGATGTGGTCGTATGCCTTTGGGTCAACATTTGGAGGTATCGGTGAGCTACCGTCCCCGGGTTGTGGGAACTGTAGTCGAGTCACTAAAAAATTGAAAAGTGTTATATACGAGTGCTTGGTAAATTCAAGACTAGTTCTTCTGAGATTTCCTGATAATCAGGATTATCCTCAAAAGAGTCCCTTGAGTGTGAAGATGACTCAAAATCAATTTTTTTGTGCGATCCCATTGGTAATTCATAGCATTGGTAAATGTCGGTTGGTATTGTAGAAATGTGGTGTTTGTTTGAATTATTGTGTACTGGAGAAGAGAGTTTCTTATAGAAGTTTTCAAACATTTTGTGTAATAGATTCAATTCATTTTGAGAGTGTTGAATGAAACGATCGACAGAATGTCTACGTTGTTTTTTAGAAGATGGTGGTTTATATTGTGTTGACTCAGATTGTAATACGTGGAATATTGGCTGTGAAAATACTCCAAAGAATCCGGAGGTAATAATCTTAGCAAATGTGATATTGGGTCTTAAGAGTGATTTGAGATTGGATGTGTTAAATGCACTACGAAATAGGCCAAATAAGCACTGTAAATGATTAAAGACAGTCCATATTATGGCTATTTCTTTTAATACGTGCCAAGGGTATCCGAAGGTTCCTATGAGGGAATTTTTTTAAATGGTTGCCATTGATTAAGTCATGCCAGTCAAGTCGGCGGGGGTGAATTCTTTTCCGTTAATAAAGGGTTTGTTGAAATAATTTTTATTTTCGCTCTGTAGTTGTGAGAATTGTGCTTGTAAATGTGCTTGTTTTGCAAGGTCTGCAAAATTAACTGCTTGTGCTACTTCAAATTTCTCAACTGCGTCATCGATTAATTGGTTAAATTTCATTTTTTGTTGTCAACATCACAAAGTTATTTAAAAATAGAAAGAGTCGTGTAGTCGAGTTTTGCGTCGATCTGTACTTTTGGGTGTACAGCACCAAACCAATTTTGTTTTTTAAGAAGTTCGTACTTTTCAGTTTTACGATAACCGGGTGATTCTTGTGGTATAACATCCATTTCGTATGTTAGCTTTGGTATAAAGTGTGATGGGAGGTGCGCCTTCAGGAACTGTTACATGTGTATCTTTAAATTCACCTGATGCTTTACCAGTTATAAAGTTAAAACCTTCATTATATTGAATAAAAATGGTCTTGGTATTGTGTGGCATAATAAGGCCAATCTTCAACACATTTGTGTATAGGTTTTTTGAGAACTTCAAAACAAGAAAGTGCGGATTCATCGTAAAGGTGTTCTTGAAAGCGGCTAGAATACATGTGTGCATTGTGTTTGTGACCATAATTAGTTTTATTATTTTCGAGTGTTTCAATAAAGTATTGTTTTTGGATTTTGATCATTCGTGCATATGACCTTCCGACATCAAAAAACGACAGTGATTTTCGGGTTCCCAAATAACTTTGGCTTTAATAGCGTGGTTGGGAGGACAGTAACCTCTTTCAAGATCACATTTAATACGGATTTTCGCATAGTAAATGCTTTCTGATTTTACATCAAAGGTGAGTGTGATATTTGTTAATTGAAGTGACCATCCTAGTGTTTGGATGACTTGATATTCGTGTTCCGGATTTCTAGTTGGACAGTTAGCCCAGGGGTTATCAGTGGCGTTTGGGACCCATTCATGGTCTCATGGATTATAGACCATGCTGCCGTGTTGGAATGCAAAGTTCGGTAGCGATAAAGTTGAAAACGGCCTTGTTTGGCTTCGATATTTGCGTGCCAGCGTGAGTCATCGATTATATCAAATTGTATTATTAATGGGTCGTAGTGATGCTTACTTTTGAGACCAACGCGTGCAAGTTCTTTACGAGCTTCTTTTTCTGTGGGAAAGAAAGGTCTTTCCTTTTTGTTAACATACCAATTATCGTGATCAAACCTAAAGCATCTTTTAAGTGCGATTTTGCGACAGGAGTTTTCTTTGTCACAAAGTTTAGCGTGTATGGCATAAGTTTGTACTTGGAGTGTGCGAATTTGTGAAAAGATTTGCACTTGGGCTGTGAGGATTTGGAAATCTGATGGTTTGATTTTGCATTCGCCAATTTTTTTGAACTTATAACACTGCATATTTGTGATGTGCTTTGGGGAACAGTCACAATGTGTGACTATCAGGTCAAGTACGCCTGTTTTAGGTGTGGAAATATTATGTTGATCTACCTCAATTGGTTGTTTTATTGGAAGTGGGCATGAAAGGAATAATTTATGCAAAAAGAAAATTAAATTTGTAATGGACATCTGTACGAGAGTCCAGAGTGAGAATTGTAGGAGACTAAATATCCTGCCGTGTTTTTGGTATATCTGTAAAATTTAAAGTGAATTTCTGGACAAATTAATGGTGAGGGATTAGGTTTTACTCTAAAAATAGGCGGTGCGGCAGCTCGTGGGTGAAAATTTAAATTGTCTTGTTCTACAACAATTTTAACCGAAAAAGTAATTTTCGATTGTTTTAATAGGTCGTATGCTCGTTGTTTTTGTACTGTTGTGATCTTATATGATTTAGAGGTTCTTTGTTTAGCCCAATTATGGAGTTGTTCGCCGTTATTGTGGTCTCCGAAAGGAGCAGGTGGGAGAACAATAAGTTTTGGATCAAGTTTTAGTGATAAAATTGGATAAGTTCTAGTAGTATCTGAATATTTTCCGATACATTGGTCAGAATGTTGGTCGGAACCAGGTGTTGGTGAATTAGAGCTGAGTGTGATTATAGGTGTAGTACTTTGGAAACTGAGTGGTAGTGAATTTTGAGAGGATGGTGATGAATTGACTATATTAAAAGAGTGATTCTAATGTGCTTGTGAGAGTAAGCGTTCAATATTAGAAATTGGTCCTTGTGGCGGATTAAATGGATTATTCGCATTTTGTGATGAAGTAGGTGAAGGAAATTGAGAACTGAGGGGGTCCTATATAGAAGTGTCAGAAATTTGGGTTGTGGCGCTCGTGGTGGAGCTGGTATAATTATTGGAAGTGCTGCATCAGTTAAAAAACCAGAATAGGGTAATGATGTCTGTGTATTTAATTGGTGGGGTTGTTGTTGTATTTGCGTTTGGTGTATTTGCGTTTAACTTTGATGGAGGGATACGGGATTACTGATTGTTGGGTAAATTCAGGGGGGTGTCGAGGTCTATCTGCAGATCTGGCAGCAGTAATGACTGAGTATGGGTGTTCCTCTGTTTCGTGTGCTTGTGATTTTTAAATAAAGATTTTAAATGATGACTTTTTGGGGGTGGATTGTTTAGTCGCTTCGCTGCATGAGCAACTAGGTGACTCTGAGACGGGGGGAGCACTTGAGTTATTGTTGGGTTGCTGATTAGAGGACGCAATTGTGACGATAATCTCTGGCGCAAGGTGGGGTAATTATTGCAATATTAAATTTTGTAGTAAGTAGAGGTGGGAATAACATTTATTAAAAGCTATAAAGTAGGAACACTAACTCTGATTGCTGCGAAGGTTGACTCATGTGGGATGACATTAGTAGATGAAATCTTAGATGAAAAATTAGATAGATGAAATCTAAAAAATCAGCAGAAGAGACTGTTAATAATTAAGCAATTGTATAGTCTCTGCATTCGAAACAAAAGATAATGTGCGGATATATAATTTCATTTTGTGAGTTGTTGCTTTTGCTGACTGGCGAGTTGTTGATATGGTTCAACCAACCTGTGAAGTTCTTTAAAATATTTTATATCGTATGAGGCTGGATAGCGTCAAGATTAACCGTGTATACAATGTGCGTATAAATAATTTCAAAGAGTTTTGGTGTGGCTTGTGGTCGGATGATTGGAAGATAGAAAAGAGCTATCTGTTCGTTATTAAAGTCTCTAATATAAAAAACCCATTCACAAAAAATGTGTGAGTATAAAATATGGTCTAGATTGTAAAAAATATCTTGAAAAGGGACCTGTTTAGGTTTCCGCGTATGGTGTTCTTTTAAATAATACTTCCAGTCTGTGCTGTGAAGTAATGTGCACACCTGTTTTATATTTAGGCGACAGAGTGGCTTTCAGTACTGTGAGACTGAAAGTGGAAAATTGGAGTAGAGTTGGTGTGCCTGTCTTCAGCTAAAGAGCTGCCTGAAGCAAAGTCTGATTTGCTGGTTGACAATTATAGAAAAGAACTGTGCTGTGAGACAATTCTTTTAAAATTAAGGAGAAGAATTGAAAGTTTTTGAGAAGCGTAGAAAGGAAAATTTCTTCAAGTGGTGGATTGAAGAAAGAACTTAGAAGTGTATATAGAAAATAGAGAATGCTAGATGAAGTATTGCAAAGTGATGTGAAGAAAGAAAGGAACAACTAAGTTGCAAGAGCGGTTGAATGAGAAGTGATTTTGGACGATATGATCTATCCTGACGACGACCTTTTGTTCGGAAGAAAAAAAAATATCGAGTCATATTTTGGCAAAAAATGAGATTTGGGAATTCTTCCCAGACCGAGCTGTGGGTCGGTTGTTAAATTAATTTTTAGTTAACTTCCTTGCTATTATTTTTGTGGGGAATAGCCTGTAATTTCCTTCCTTTCATTTCCTGATCGACGGTTTTTTGTGGTTCTGCTAGGGTAGCAGGTGAAAAGACATTCCGTGTGCTTTGTTTACTATATTAAGGAGTTTGAATAATTTTCCCAATGAAAGTAATTATATCACGGGGGAGAGGGGTGAAAGAACTACCCGAATTTTCCCTCTCGTATCAGAGAACGAGGGAATTGTATTTTTATTGTAATTATATTTACTAGGTATTTAGCGTGTTATGCTAAATTGTGTTCGGCTAATGAAACCGAGGAGAGTGATTTTGTGTGTTTAATAGTAAAGTTTGAATGTACTTATATATTCGTTGTTCGTGAAGCTGAAATTTTTGATTGTGGTATAAAGACTCTGTAGTCTTTCATCGGTTGGCGTCTAAGACGAGTGTCTCCTATAGTGTAGTTTTTCGAAGTGTTTTCGTGTATTTCAGACAGGTTACAAGGTGTCCGGGGAAGCTCATCCGTGGATGGTATGTCTGGGTTGTCCACACTAAATGAGACAGATTTCGACTTATTGATTGTCGGCTTCTTAGGATGGAGAGGTAATAAGGAATTATTCGAACAATATTTCTCCATTTGTTCTGGAAAAAAAGTTCTTTCGGGTAATAGGTACAATGTTACGTCTACGACGTGTGATTTGTTTACCAGAAAAATCTTCTAGTTTATAAGTAACCAAAGAGAAACCAATGTGTAAAGGTTCCTCTCTGTAATTTTTGTGGGTCATGTCCTAAATGAACAGTATGTGTTTGTTTAGGTAAAGAATTACAAGGTGAATCTAATGAAGGTTTACAATTGCCAAAGCTATCTGTAGTGGAAGATAGATTGAACATTATGGGTCTTTTTTGATTTTTCGGCCGAGCAAAAGTTCATATGGTGAAAGATACAGATTGTTTCTAACTTGCGAATTGAATGCAAAAGAAATATTTTTACTCTGTGTGACCATGTGTCATATTGTGATTCTAGGTCTGTGCGAAGAAATGTTTAATTGGTGATTACCGTTTTCGACAACTCCGTTAGACCATGGTGCATATTCGTGGTTTGAATTGTACATTATATGTGCGACAAAAATGTGCAAATTCTCCGCTAATATATTCATTTCCATTATCTGTTACTAAAATGTCTAGTACTTCAAATTTTACAATCCAGTGGTCAAATTGTACAGTGAGTGCATTAGTATTATCATTTTGGAGGGAAGGGTGAAGTACAACATAGTGTGTAAATGCGTCTACAATAACATAGACGTAAGAGTTCCCATCAGAAGACGGGGAGATTGGGCCTTTTGTGTCCATTGAAAACCGGTGATTGAAGTATGGTGAAACTGCTAGAAATGGTTGTTGTGGAGTCATTAGAACGTTTGGCATGGATTTGCTTGTTTGACAGTTCAAGAAATCTTGTGTAAGTATTGCAATTCATGTATGAATACTTAGAAAAAAGTATTTTTCTGTGATTGTAGCGTGTGTTTTTTGGCGGCCAGGTGGACCTGAGAGATTGTGAGAATTTGCAGTATAAAATATTAATAAAAGAAGAGAGAGTGGTAGACAGATTTTTGGTGATGTTGTTTCTTGTATATAATACAAGAGGTTATTCGTTTCATTTACGCTTAGATTTTTGAAGCATCGATAATAGTGTAGCAATCCCTTGTTAGTACGGATAGTCAATGAAGGGGTGGAAGGGTAGTTTTTTTAACTTTCCCAAAGCAAGAGTTGTCTAATTGATGGGTCTTCTTGTTGTGCTTCATACAGGAGTGTATCATTTAGCTCTGTCTGTTCATTATGAAAATAATTATAAATGGTTGGAGATTTTGTTATAAAATCATCCATTACTGGGAGTAAAAATTTTATGGTGTTTATTAATTCAGCGTAGTTGGCGTCTTGTTTTAATTGGTTAAAGAGTTCTGTTTTTTTTTTTGTTTTTAATGTAACATTTGTGTGTTGTATGACAGGGTAATTTCTGGAAGTAAGTGATTGTTCTTTAAGTGTTGAACTTTGTGTTGAGGTATGTGTTCCTAAAGTTGTGCTTCGGTTTGAAATTCGTGATACGAAACAGGAAGATAGAGATCATTCTCTAATTGTACCTTAAAATATTTATCTTTAATCTGCAAATAGGTTGAAAGTGTGGTGTAGATACTCTATTAATGTATTCTTTTGATACAGCATACTGGCACTGTATAGGTTGTGTGTTTTGATTGTGTGTCATAAAAATTTTATAGATTCTGGAGTCTCAACTGTTCTAAGACGGTGTCGTCTTGTGTTGTGGTCGTGAGTGAACGAATCAATAAATCTGGAAGCGAATAGTTTTTCCCTTCTGTCTAAACTAAGTGTAAGTTTGGAAACTTCACTAATATTAGCTAAAATTTGTAAACTCAATGGTTTGGTTTGTTCTTTTGTATATAAGGGGAGAAAATTGGTTTGTGATCGGTATATTGTATAATTGGACGTATCGATCCTTGAATAAGGAACTCATATTCTGAGAGTGCGTAAATTCTTGCTGAGTTTTCTCGGAGAATGGTTGAAAGTCTATGTTATGTGGTGGAAAATAGGTGAGTTTGCTGACACTAGCTCCATTTTGCCAAATTGATTTTTTTTGGAGAAGTGCAGCTCCAATGCCATAATTAGAGGCATTGCAGAGGATATAGAAAGGTTTTTCTGAGTTAGGAATTGCGAGGCGAAGTGTTCCGTTTGTAAGTTCCTTTTTTACTCTATCAAATGTTTGTTGTAATTCGGGAGTCCCTTTGAAATCTGTGGTATCCCGGAGTTGGAGGTAAAAAGGTCAGAGAATGACTTGTAAATTATGAATATATTTTGAAATAAATATAAGAAATCCTATATAATTTTGAATTTTTTTTATTTTTTCGTGGTTGTATTTTTAAAAATCCGTCTATTTTGGATTTGAGTGGGCGTATGTGATTATTTTGTATTTGTTGTCCCAAAAATTTAACTGAGTCTAAGAAAGAGAAAGATTTGTCTGGAGCGGCTTTAAGATTTTCATTTTTGAGAATATTGTGATACTGATCAAGTGTTTACAACATTGTGTCTGTTGTTGTATCTTGAATGAAAACATCATCAAGGTATGTAATAATTTTATTTTTGCGAATGAGTGGTTTAAAAATGCTCTTCATTAAGGACGAAAAGGCTGCTGCGACGATTGAAATACAGTAGAATAAGCGTTTAAAACAGTATTGTTGTCCGGCGATTACAAAACTTGTGAGTCTTTGTGATGGTTTATCAAGTGGCATTTGGTAGTATCCAGTGATTTTGAGTGATTCTCCTTTTTAAGGATGATTACAGGATTAATAAACATATTTCCAGTTGAGAGGGAATCTGTAATTACGGTTGCTATAATATTGAAAAGTTTTAAATTGTCGAGTAGGTTTTGTAATCTATCTTTTAATGGTAGCGGAATGCGAGTGGCTCTTTGCTTTTAAAAATTGCTGTTGCTTTTAGTGGACAATTTAATTCTACTTTAATTTTGCCAATGTCGAAATTAGATGTGGCATAACATTGTTTAAATCGTATGAGGAGTTGCGCTAATTCTTCAAACTGTGTTTGTGCTAATTTCGTGTGTTCGAAATTGAACACTGTGAGAAAATCTCGATCTATTTCGTTGAATTTCGAGGCGTCAAACGGTATGTGAAATTTTTTTTGTTGAGATTTATACTCGCGTTCTTGCTGTTTAGTGCGATTTTAGGTGTCGCTGATGTACCTTGTGCAAAATAACTTGAGATGTAAGCATCCATGAACTCTGTGAGTTCATTGATGCGGTATTTTGTTGTTGGAAAGTCATGAAGGAAGATGTCTTGTTGTGCATATCCAATTATTCACTTTACAAGTGTAAGAGGATAATTTAAGGGATTTTGGCTTAATATTTTAACAAATGATTGATAGGGATATTCGAGATTGTCAATATCCATTATAGAGAAGAACATGTTTTGTCGCAGTGGTATAACAGAAAAGTCAGATTCATAAAGGATGGTACCGTTTGCATATTTATTTTTACATTCTTATGCGGTTAAGGAATAAGTCAAAATTCTGTTTTCAGAAGGATTAAAATAAATAGAGTAATCTCGAATTATTGAAATTAATCGTGAGTAGTACAGGGGTGGTTTAGTTGAAGAGTCATTAAAAATTTTAGTGATTTTGTATCATATTTATTTTTGATCTCGCGCGTGTGAGATGAACATTTAATTGAGTCAAAATATATCTCTAGGAAAGGTCGAACTAGAATATTAAATTATGTGTTAGATACATGAAAAGTGACTGTAAAAGAAGTGTTCCTACTCTCTGTTACATCTGGATATAATGTAAGTTTCATTGTGCCGTTTTATTGTAATTTAGAATTATTTGCTGCTGAGAGCACAAATGTTGATGCTTTTAGTTGTAATTTGTGATATAATTTAATTTCATTCCAAGTGTCATTGTTTAATATATTACATGTTGCGCCAGAATCTCATAAAAAATCTATTTCAAGATGTGGTGGGGAAATTGTTTTTGTATGATCGCTTGTTTGTTGTGTATACATTGATAAAGGGAGTACCCAAATATTACTTTGACATGAAGTAGAAAGAATGTATTCTTCTGTGAGAGTTTTACATTCCTCCTGGCAATTAAATTATTCGCCTTGGGTGCCCTGATTTAATTCTAAAAGTAAATCCTTAAATTGTTGTTTGAGGAGTGTTTCCTCGGAGACATTTTTTGTGTCTGTATTTTCAGTGATAGGCATTGTGCTTTCTGTCTGTTCTTGATCTTAAAGGGCGTTAATGTAATTTCTGACTTTACCAAGTCAATTACGCAAAAATGGTTGTCGTGAACGATTTCCATCTCTATTATAATGAGGTGATGGTGGTCTAGAGTTATAGTTAGTTGTGTTTTGTGAATTTGATGGTCTTGGGTATGGTGAACCACTTCTACTGTGGTTTGAAATTGCTATTTTCGTAGTAAGGTTTTGAGTTAGGTTGTGAGAATTTATTTGGGCTTCTATGTTGTGAATTAGTACGGTGTTCTCTACTACTGCTTCTAGAACGGTGTGCGAAAGATAATGGTTTACCCGTCATATTATTTGACGTCACGTGTCCGTTTTGAAGGTTTTGATTACCTTCCATTGCTTGATTAAAAGTTTTTTTTTGAAAATTGGGTTTGTCGAGTGGTTTCGTTTATCTTTCATTAGGGCAGTTAGAAATCCTATGTCCTGAGCGTGAAAATTTCTCACAAAATTTTAGAATAGTGGTTTTCCTTTAAAATTTGGATCATTTGAGTACTTGTGTCTTACTACATTGATCCCGTGAGCAATGTCGTGTTCCATCATATGTACATCATCTGCTGTGAGGTTATCAATTTCTAAGGAAAGGTTATTACTTGATGAAGAAAAGGTGGTATTTGTATTAAGATTATGTCTGTCCATGTGTGTTCTTGTGATATCTTCTCGGTGTATTTTTTGACTAATTGTGCGAATGGAAGTTGTGGTTCCAATGCAGTTAATTTGTGATTCGAAATCTTTTCATTGCTACTCTGGTTAATTGCGAATCAAGTGCATTGACAAGTTCATAATTTATTTGTGCATTGCGCATATATGGAGCATTGTTAATATATGCTTTTCGAGTCATGTTAACCAGAGGCACGGGTTATGCTCTCAAACAAAAATTTTGCTTGTGTTTGCGATTGTTGATTACCGAAAATTTTTTGGATTGTTTTTTTATAACGAGTGGAAGTTTTGAATACCATTGTTGTGCTGGTCCGATTAGGGCTGTTTGAATCATGGCAATTCGTTTCAAGATCCAGGCTTTGTGATATGGGGAATCAGTCTGCTCTGGTCCTGCTGTCATTAACATATTTGCTGTCATAGCATTTAGAAAGTCTTTGGTTGTGTAAGTAGGATCAGTACCATCAAACGGTCTTAAAGACTCTTGCATGGGTACCGAGCCTCCTAGGTAAAGGTATATAATTTGTGTTTTTCGGCGAACTACAGGTGATGGCGTTTATGTAGACGCTGCTTGTAAATAATAAGGGGTCGGTGCCTTTGTTGTTTGTTGTGTACTTTGTGAGTTTAATTGTCTAACATTGTCAACGAATTGCTCTGAAGTTATCTGTATATTTTGATTAGTAGTTAGCGTAAGTTGCGTTGAATAATATAGAATAATTGTTTCAGTGTTAAAATGTACTAAGTTTTGTCTGTGTAAACGTTGTAGGGGTGCATTCATTTTTGTAATGTAGGTAATAGGTAAGATTGTGTTTAGTAGATCTGAATTTTGTGTTCATTCAGTCGAATTCACAGGTTGTCTGTGATGGTGATTTTGATTAATATATGTGTTATTAGGAGTATTGTTTGTGACATTTTTATTGTTGTTATTATGAATTTTGATTTGATCATTACTTTCAAGATCAATTAATGGAATAACTGTATGTGAGGAAAAAAAGTGTTCCATCATGTAATGATGTTGAGTAAAAATCTGTTTCTGTAGTTTCATTTAGACAGGTGTCTGTTTGTTGAGAATGAGTTATAGTATCCATATTCTCTATCGGTGAAGCTTCCGGAGAAGTGTTCGTGTTTTCTGGAATGTTTGTACAAGTAAATGGTTGCGTTTCTGCGTTATAATTTTTAATTTCTATATTATGGTGATTAAGGGTGAGTTTTTGAATAGTTTCAAATGGTATATCCGGAATATTTACAAAATTTTGTGGAAACCATTGTGAATCATAAATATAATGGAGTGTCTCAGGTAGTTTAGGTAGTTTTTGTGTCAATGTGTCTGCTATTAGCTTTGTGGCTGGAAAGACGTGTCTTACCAAACTTTTCCAAAATCTGTGTATATACCAAGATAATAAGAGAATCGAGAATCTCTTCATCGTCTGGGTCTGCATTTTTTTTGCAGGAGTTATGTATATTTTAAGAAGGTGGGTGAAGCCTTTTATCACCCGTCGAGCAATTTTCTGTACGCTTTTTTGCCGTGATCGTGATGCATTAGCATTAAGGGTGGATGCAAGACGTTTATGAAAATCAAAAGAAGATTTTCAAAAAACCATTTCTCTATCCGGGTTGTATTTCTGACCATACTCCGTCAAAAATTTCAAATAGTGTATCAGATAGTGAATTAAATAAAATGTCATATATGAGAGAAGTATATGTGTTTGTTAGAGGATCACAAATGAAAACAACTGAGCCCTTTGTGAGTTGAGCTCCGTAAATTTCAACTAAATATGAAAGAAAGGCGGTTCGTGAAACCTGTGATGCCTTTTCTGATAAAGAATGGATAGGCTGTTTCTCTAATGCAAAATAGTGGAATTTGAGTTGTTTTGCTGTGTTTAGGAGTATGTTTAACTCGTCTTGGTGTCTATAGTGTTTGACTTCAAAAGGTAAAATTTCGCTTATTAGACGTTTGTTCTGTCGTGTAAGAAAGGCTAGTTGTAATTGGTCCGAGTGTGTCGGTACGTGAGAGGAGGGTTGATCAACGTGATGATCCATTTGTTTATTTCGTTTTTTAATATTAGTAGTTTTTGTTTTTTTGGGGTTGTGTTCCACTTTTTTCTTTAATTCTTTAAGTTGATAAAGAGTAAAAAGCTCTGTAATATAGTTCTAAGTTTCTCTCTCAAGAGAAAAAAGGGTGTTTTGTGTGAGTTTTTTTACGGTTAGAGGTTGTTAACTCACTGGTCTCACCAGTTAAGGCAGACCCAAGGTGGGTTCCTTTTACAGCCTTAAGGTATAAAGAGCTAGGGCTACTCATTTCTGCGCGCGAAGTAGGCTTACCTATATCTCTCAGACTAACCGACTCAGTTAAACACTGCGGATAAACTTATTATTACGGTGGTAATAAAGTACAGCACCGGAGTCAAGAATATACACGTGGTGTATCTAACTAATAGACTGGTTATAGTTAGTGATGTTCTCTCTATATAAAAGAAAATAGTTTCTTCTCAGTTTCTGATTGGATGGAGGTGTACATCCAGTATTTCTACTGCTACAAAGGCTTCATTACTTTTTGCAGCTGCACTTGCTATGCTCAAGCTCATCGTTCTAACGGCCTCAAAATGAATACCAAGAGTGAGAGCTGATATGGTTCATATCTGATTTTCCACGACAGAAATGACATCTAATCAGACAATCGCATACCTCAATAAAGTCTGATAAGACTTGTTTGCGCTCAAAACCTTCTTCGAGCTCGACCTTGCAAGTCTCGACTTTGCAAAGTTGGTTATCTTGCCAATGTGTGTTCTTGATTTCATGTTTTTAAGTCAAATCCACGGGCAGTTTTTGGTCAGACTGTCCTAGCCAATAGATGTTGTTTCGAATAAGACTCAAGAAAAGGTAAATTATTCAAACAAATTACCGCAATTTATACTGCCCAGTAAGATATAGATAAAAGCAAAGTAATCCATCATTCACTGCTAATGGGCAAAACTTCATTACACAAATCTGTATTACTCAAAACTCAAGTCAAACTGAGAACACCTGTCGGTTTTTATTTTATTTTTAAAACCCCATAACTTGTGCTGTCCAGAAATATATCAATCGAGAAGTCAAAGTTAAAATGAATGAAACTAAATCTCTTAAAGATATTTGACATGGCAATTGGATGAAATCATTAGCAATTTCACCGTAATTTTAGAACGCACTGAAACAGGGTTCGTTTTTACACTAGAAGAGTTGACAGTATGGATTCTGACACTATAAATCTGAAAAAAAGCAAGGTGAAACAAGTTTTAATTGAGAGAGTTTCTAACTTAAGAGAAACTTGTAGTAAGAGAACAGCAACCAGTTTTGGGTGCTGCTTCAAAGCATTTTTTTAAAGTATATTTAGAATTAGCTGTTATGAACTGGACACAATTAAATTTCAAAAATCATGAATTGTATTTTTTAAGACGGCTAGTTATGTAGGAAATTATAAAAGAGTTTGAAATTTATAAGAATTTTTTTTCCTCTTTTTCAACTACATTTTTGTAGCATTTTCATAAAAGTTAAATCACACAGCAGATTTTTGGAAATAAAAAACGACTGTTGGAAATAAAAAACAACAAGGAGGCTACGTAATGCGCGTACGCACATAAGGTTCCGACACCGCTCATCCACATTTCTGAGTTAATTGGCTACTAAATGATGAAGAGTTAGAAAATTTTCAACAACATACATATCGTTCAAGAAACAACGAATGGAATACAATGGTGGACCGCTTTTTCACCCCTAATCATTTAACCCCCTATCATTTAATCCCGATTTATTCACCCCTGTATCATTTAACATCAACTATGATTTAACCCCTCTATCATTTCACCCCGATTTTAGTCTCTCTATAAAAAATGATTATTAAATTAGCAATATGATCATTTGGCCATGCCTCGCGGGCCATGGCCATGCCTCAGCGGCCCGTGGTATTTGATATGAAATTATGAGAACCGGCGTGGGATTTGTTTATCCACTTAATTATGTCAAGGCATGCTTTAATGTTGACTGCTAAATGTCGGGATGAAATGATAGAGGGATTAAATGATAGAGGGTTGAATAGATCGGGGTTAAAGGATAGGGGGTTAAATGAATAGGGGCGAAAAAATTAGAACCGAACACAATAATGCAACCCTCGAGGGGCGATGAACTTTAATGATAATAGGACTACGAGAAAGGACAATAATATATATTAAGCAATGAACACTAATTAGGACCAAAACTGGATGGCTATAAAAAAGGAAATCGTAACAAAATTACACTAACATCAGATAAAACCTAACCAAAACAGTTTAAACTATACTTTTTTAGACTAAATATAAGGTTTGTTCTCACTGCGACTGGTTAACAAGTCGACAAAAAAGACAAAGAGGTGCGAATTTCAAAAATACGTTTCCATTTTTGAAAACAGTTAATTTTACCGTTATTAATATCATTAGACATCAACTGATGTCCCTATAAGGTAAGTTTATATCTCCATACGAAGCAATTGAGACTTGTCATCATCCAAAGTTCATTTGCGCAAAATGTCAAAGCCAATGGAACCTACGATCGTTGCTATAAATTAAAAAGAAAACAAAAATCCTTTAAAATTTTTTAAAAAAATAAAAAATATTTTGTTAAATCTCGTAGTAACAGCAGTAACAAAGCCGAGAAACAAATGCTTGAAACCAGAATCGTTGTAGAGATCAAATTGTAGTTAACTGGTAATGGCTTGTGACCTTTTAGAGGTTTATAGAGGCTAAAAATTGACCGTAAAACTATTAAAAAAATGACGAAGCTCAAAAAACGAAATATAATATTGAAAATAAATATTTTCAAAAGTTAGAACAGACTTAAAATTTCAACAAACAGCAACAGATTAAGCTGCAATACCTCTTGTAGCCAATTGGGCCTGTTAAGAATGAGACTAAGTCACGAACCCACAAAATAACAGCAATTATATAAAGAAGCCAAAACTTCAAACGATTGTACGAGATCACACTATTCAGGGCACTAAAAATATAAAATGACGCCCGCAAGAACTGAAATTGTCACTTTCTTTCATTTTAACATCAACGAGCCTTATTTATTAAAGGACGATTAAGAGGAGATGAAAAAAAAGAAACCCAAAAATTTAGCATTATAGAAGCCTCGAAAACTTTTTGTGAAAATAATGGTCGAAGCAATAGATCACAACGTATAACCAAGCGCAAAAATTGTATGAATGAGCAAAAGTATTTGAGACTTCTAATTAGTGAGATCGAGTCACATGTTTACGTAAATGGTAGCAAAGGGATACATTTAAAAAAATTTTCATATTATAATTTTAAAGTCATTGAAACAAACAGCCATAAACTGAAATCTTTAACTAGAGAGAGTTTTATGTCCTAAGGAAACAATTGAGACCTTTTGTTATCAGGTATATGGCGTGCAACAACATAAAAATGACAAACATATGCAAAAACAAAAAAAACCATTTAAATTTTGCGAATTAACTGGGTCTCAGCCTGAAAAGCATAAACTAAATAATAAAAAAAATTAACTTATCCTGATATACTTTTTTCCAATGCTATTTGTTTTTTCTACCATGGTTTCTTTCAATTGGTTTTGTCAATAATATGATAATTTGTCAAGGCAAGAAAATGAACTCATAAAATATACAGTTATGCTCAAAAATAAAAAGTAAACGCGTAGTTTATAGAGAAAGAGACAATTAGTTGAACATAGGACTTTTGCGAACATTAATTTATAACCCACAGGAAATCTTTTCCTGCTTGTTTTTACTGGGACTGCGCCCGAAGTTGAGAAAAACCAGATAAAAATGGTGGCAAATTTCAAAAAGCAACCGATATTTTCTGAAAACAATTATACTCAAAGTCAAAACAGACATTAGATTATAACTGAGAAAAATGTCTAGACTCATTTATACCTCTTGAGAAATAACTGGATTTTTAATTAGGGAAAATAGGTCATTTAACTGCAAAAAAGATAACAAATGAAAGCAAAACTCAAGAAGTACATAAAGAAATTTTTACGAAAAGAATAGGTCAGAGCCCCAAAAACCATGACTTTATTCTGAAACCTTATTATAATATCGTTGGGCCTCGTTTTTTTGTGAATAGTATCTGTCTTTCATTGAACCCTGATTTAAATTTCTTGTAAGTGGAAAAAAGTTTACAAAAAAACCTTTACATATGGGAAACATTTTGAAAAAAAAGTCGCGCCCCATTAAATTTTAAAAAAATTTTCTCGTAAGCATCCATGGCGAGATCAAAATCAACCCAGACATTACTGCGCGTCTAACAAAATACTTTTTTTTCAAATGGTTGCGAAACAGATCACTTTTTCAACAAGATTTTTCAGTTTGTCAAAAATAAATATGCATTTTTTATAGTTATTGAGCTTTAAGTTGCAAAAATCTGGCAAAATAATTATTCCAGAAGACTCCTAAAGCCAACGGGTGTAGATCTAGCTCGTTTGTCAGCATAAAAAGAATAGTGCCGCAGTTTCAAGCTATCTACTTCCAGCAAAATTAAAACAGGTGGGCTAAAAAAGCAAATTTGGTCCCGAAGAAAATCGAATTTTGAAAAATTTATCTAAAATTCTAGCCAAAAAACTCAGATCGAAGATTTCAGCAGACCGCCTCTATTTGTTGAGATAAAATCAATAACACTACATTAAACAATCTGAACGAATTTTAGCAAAATTGACAAAAATTAGGTCAAAAATAACGAAAATGTGAATAAAAACAGATGATTACGTCAAATATTCACAAAACTTCAAACCTCGATAACTCCCTATAAAAAACGAAAATAAAAAATTGTTTTAATCTTATATTCTACGCTGGACGAGTTCTTTAATGATACCACTCACAACTCTCTACGATGATTATATCGATCGGCCAAAATTGACTGAAAAAAACCCATTTGAGTATATAGTTCCTCCCCCACTAAAGTGGGTCGGAACAACAAAAAATCCGAATGCTTGAATTAAATCTCAGAAGACTCAATTTAAAATTGAAGCAAAAATTTCTCAAAACAGATTTCCTTTAAGAAACACCTTTTCTCAAAAATTTTTTGAAAAAGAAGTTAAGACTGACTTGAAACAAACTGATATGAAGCTAAAGCAAGCACAGATTCATTTTGATGTGCAGTTCTGAATGAGGTAACTTGGTGTCTATTTCTGGGTTATCCATAATATAATTTGACTTTTAGGTTTTTAAGCCTGAAAATTGCGACTGATCTGCTCTACCCTCACTTTTTTGAGAACAGAAGATTATGTTTCACTTTGTTTTTTACGTCTACATGCATCAAAACAAACTTCCATTGATGAAAAAAAATTGGCTACGTGTGTTTGAGGTAGCGGAGATAGAAAATACTTAATGAATGACAGTAAACAAGTTGATTAAATAAAGTAAACAACAGTAACTCTAATCCAGAAACATAATTAGTTGGAAGTTGAAACTTACAAAGCGTTTGACATGAAGCGTCTTGTCGCTCAAATAACTCTTCGCGGTGCTTTAATTGTTTCCAATAGCGGGCCAGGGAATTGGAGACCTCTTGTGGTAGATTATAGTAGTTAGCTATTCAAAATTTTTTCTCATTTTCTTTCTACCAGGGCAAGAATGATAATAGACTAAGTTGAAAGCAAGAAAGAAGTTCTTATTTTTTTGCAATAATCAAAGATGTCATCTGCCCTCAATTTCTTGGTTAAATTTTATTTGAAAAAATGTATTGTTTTAAGCCTTAATATTGCAGCTGTTCCGTTTTACCCTCACTTTTATTTTCGAGGTAAAAAGAGATTTTTTCTTTTCTTTTCTGCGGATGAGACACATCGAGCAGCGATCAGAAGTAATGTGTATATGGGTACCTCCGCAACATAGAGCCGCGATACGGTACCATATACACATTACTCTAATTTACTTTATATATCCACTACTCTAAATTCACTTCTTTTATATTTTAAATCTATCATTTCTTGTCTCACTTAGTGCAATCCACTAGTGTCGAGTTAAGCTGGTAATCAACCGTTATCAGACGGATAGTTCGGTTCTATCCCCACTGACTCCAGTGGACGTCCCCAGATACTAGTATAAAACTAGTGAGACCGTGTAAAAAGCACGTAAAACCAACTTGCAAAAAAACTTGAACAAAAAAACCAGCTTAACTCTTTTATAATTTTTTTAAATTCTGCTATCATTTTTTAAAAATTAATTATCTGCGAAGCAGCTTCACTGGTAAAACCTAAATTCACCATTACTATCTCTAATACCTTTATCATCAAATGGATCAATAGCTATTTTATATTGTTCTTTAGTTTCTACAAGATATTTATTATTATCAATAGTATAATTAGTTACATGTTTAGTTTTACCTTCATATATAGCACTAGTATAATCTTCCAAAATAAAAATGAAACAAAAAAATCAAAGCAAAATTTACATTTCATTCTTTAATGGCGATTCACTCTTTTCGGGGTGATTCCTGAGTAGGGAGATCGCTATTTTTCGCTCTTAAAGAGTGAATCCCTCTTTTTTGATCAGTGGAACTGCTTCGCAGATAGTTTATATTTTTTTTATACTTTTTATTTCAAATTATCTATATTTTTCAATAAATTTATATTTTCTTTTATTTTTTCTATATTTATTCCATTATTAATAAGAAATGATACAAAATTATCGTATTTACATGAACAATTTTCCCCAGTTTGGGTAATATCAGATCTGTGAAACAGTTCCACTGATCTGGGAACCAGCTCCGCCGATCTTTCTGTTATATTTCTACTAAATCCTCTAGTCAATTCTATATCTGGATGTTGTTTCTATACTCGAGCCCGTATCCCATCATATCTCACAACAGGAGTACAATATGGACAATTAACTTTAGCTGAAGTACAACTTCTACATGTATACTTACCCTCATCAAAATTATTTAGTGGTTTTATATAATTACACTTATTACAACATCTAGTTAATACTTCTGAGCTAGGGTTAGGGTTAGGGATAAGGTTAGGATCTGAGTTAGAGTTATAGTCATAGATAGAACCAGAATCAGAACTAGAACTAGGGTTAAAACTAGAATTAGAACTATGGTTAGAACTAGAAGTAGAATTAGAATAAGAATTAGAATTAGAATTAAAATTAGAATTAGAATTAGAACTAGAAATAGATTCCTTTTTTAAAGAACAACCCCATGGGGAAAAATCATTAGCAAAACTACCACTTAATATTATATTACCACACATACATTTATCAGTTTTATCTTTATGAAAAGATTCATAATGATATTTTAAAACAGCAATGTTTTCACATTTAAAGTTACACTCTAAACATTGTAAAAGCATTTGTAATAGATAAACTTTATTGTCTCTGATAATATTTAGCCATAATTTCAATTAAATCTTTAGTATTATCTTTAGATGTGATACACTCTGCTAAATATTTATTTCCTAAAGTATTGAGTGTATTAGTTTTACATCTCTTATCTAAGATCAAATCAAGGTCTAATTCTTTTTTCTCTTTAACTAAATTTATAATCTCTTCTCTGAATTCTTCATTATTTATATATAGTTTGTTTAAAAACCTTCCTTCCTTTCTATTCAAAATTCCCATCCCTTCATTGACAAAGTCACAGTTACACTGATCAGTATACGAAATTTGTTCATGGTTTACCAAACTGCTTCGTGTTTCACCTTCCAACTCTACTCCATATCCAACATTAACTAATGTATTTACTTTACTCAACATTGTGCTTGCTCCAATTGCTACAGTTCCAGCATTTCTTGATATTGAATCGGGATAAATATAACTAAATATAATTAAACCTGTGCCTATAATTCCACCAATATTTGATAAAATTTTCATACTTTTTCCCATAATCATTTCTTTAGTTAGAACATCATTCTGTATTTTAATATTATTTAAATTAAGAAGTTTATTAAAATAAAACTGATAGTTATCATGATTAATAACATTTCTATCTGTTGCATTAATCATTAGTGGTTTCATATATGCTATAAGTTTATTTATGTCTTCTCTTTCTAAATCATCTTTTAAACTAAGAGCTTTTAAATCAAGGAAACCAACTCTTGAATCATATATCATTGTTCTATTACTACTAATAATAATGAAAGTATTTTCCTTTTTATTATATTTAATTATATCATAACGAAGTTCATCTGACATTCCATCTGTATAGTTTTAATAGTTACTATTTAATTCACTAATTATTTTATTGAAGTCATGCTCACATTTACATATCTCATTAAAGTTTTTAAATAGGACAGGTCCATTATAAGTTGTTAAATAAATAATATCACAACTCATTCTTGCTGTATTAATTATTTGAGCTGGTTTATGACATATTACAATCATTTGAATATTATAATGTCTACCTTCTGTAAAATAATAACCAATATCCTTATTTAACATATCACCCATATCATCAAGTACCATTACACAATTTTGAAATTTATGCATATTATTTTTTGTGATCAGGTTTATATCAAATTTATTAAACCCAGTATAAAACTTATTAGACTCAGGATCTATCCAGTCTCTGTCATCTTTACACACTATAACTATAATTTTAGCTTGATCTTGATCAGTGAAACTGCTTCGCAGATCTTGAACTTGATCTTGAACTTGATCTTGATCTTGATTTTGATCTCGATCTTGATCTTGATCTTGATCTTGATCTTGATTTTGATTTTGGACTGAGTATAATTTTAAATATTGTCCAATAAAATATGTTTTGCCTGTACCAGTTCCACCATAAACAATAGTATGTAATGGCGACATTTCATATTCAAATCTAACTAGACTCCTATTCATAAATCCACCAAAGCTTTCTTCTAGTTTTGTATAATTACTTGGTCTTGAATCATATATTATATAACAAATTCCAATTATAGTAATAAAAAAAACCGCACTACCTGTTTCCATTTTTATATATAAAATTTATATATATATATATATAAAAATGCTCATCCTAACTTTTGAGGAATTCAATAATAAATTTAATATTGATAATAATACTATGAGTGATATCAGAATAAAAGATATAGGTAAAGATATAAGTCTAACACCAATTGAGATCGTAATGAGAGATCAAACTCCAGATAGTATCAGGGATCCTAACTTCAACATTATTGTAAATCTACATCCAACTGAAGGTACACATTGGGTTTTAGTTATAAGAAGAGAAGATCAGCGAAGCGGTTACACCGATGGTCCAACATATTACTTTGATAGTTTTGGTGTAGAAACTCCACCTTTGTTTTTAGAAGAATATGTTGATCTAGGCTCCAATGAAAGAATACAACAATATGATGAATCTTATTGTGGGGCTTATTGTATATATACGATCTATCTTATTGATAGAGGATTTAGAATTAAAAGTGCTTTGAATATTCTAGTTGATCAATGTAAATATCCAGGAATATATAATGAGTGTTTTTGTTTAAGTTGTAATGTTAATGATAAAAGCAATGTTAATGTTAATGTTAATGATAAAGATAATGTTAATGAAAATGATAACTTTAATGATAAAGATAATGTTAATGTTAATGTTAATGTTAATGATAATGATAATGTTAATGTTAATGATAATGATAATGATAATGATAATGATAATGATGATGATAATGATAATGATAATGATAATGATAATGATAATGATAATGATAATGATAATGATAATTTTTTTTATATATATTGGATGAAAAACATGGTGAAACATCCGTGGAACCGGTTCCCGGATGGGTGAAGCCTCATGGCGAAGCATGGACGAAGTCCCATCAAAAGTTTAAACCTAATAACAATGGTGAAACATGGACGAAGTCCCATAGTCCTACTAATAATATCCTTGAAGCGGTTTCACCGATATTTGTAAACATATATGATGATCTATATTCATGGTTAAATGATGATGATATAATTACTGAAGCCACGTTCCCAGATAATTTTAGATGTATATTATCTGGTCCTAGTGAATGTGGTAAGACATTTTTATTGAAAAAACTAATTCTAGCTAGTATATACTTTGATAAGCTATACATCATTGGACCTACTGGTGATCAGTACCATGGTATAGAAAAAATAAACCCAAAAGCAGATGTTGAATTTATTAAAGATATAAAATATTTACCATCTCCTGATAAACTACCCAACGACTTGAAGAAACTAATGATATTTGACGATGTTAGAGCCAAAGAACCAGTTATTAATGAATACTTTTGTAGAGGTAGACATAATAACTGTAATATGATAAATCTCAATCAAAACCTGTTCTCTCTGGATAGGCAGAGTGTTAGAGAGAACTGTAAACTATTTATTTTTTTGAACAGAGAGGTAAAGTCCTAGCATCGATATATCAAGATTTCTTTATTAATGTTGAACTTAGTTATAATGATTTTGTTAATATATGTAATAAGGTATGGAAAGAGCCTTATAATTATATTGTCATTGATATAACTAAAAATAAAAATATTAATGGTAAACTAAGAATTAATTGGGATCGGAGAGTTTTGTAGTTAAGTTTAAGTTAAGTCATAAAGATAAAGACTAAACTAGATCAACGAAGTTGCTGTGTTAACACAGATGTAAAGTAAAACTTAATACATCACCATTAAAGTCTATAGGTCTTCCATGCTCATCTTTAATATGAAATTCTTTATATTCTATTCTATCTTTAGTTACATTTTGATATAAGATATTAGTTGGTATAATATTTATCAAGTAACCTGGTGGTTCTCTTAGATTAAAAGTATATAGTATGTCTGTAGCTATACCATTATCTTTAGCTCCAGATATAATATTGCAATGAATGTTAGTAGTACTAAAACCCATAATGCCAATAATTTTCTGAGATTTATATCTACCTTTTTTATAAATTATTTTTCTAAATCCTAGTAATTAGGCTAGTGAGTTTTCTATATCAAAGCTGAGTGCTCCTTGTTTTATTTCCATTAAACATTTCATCGTATTCTTATCAGGTTCTATTATAACATTACCATCAGTTTCTTCTTTTATTAATTCTGCTATATCAGTTAACTCATATGCTCCCGGCGTAATAGTTGAATATAGCAACGGGATTCCTTTATAATTATGATTGAGTATAGATGTAATGTTTGGGCTTGAGTTAGAGATAGGGTTAAGGTTAGGGTCAGAGCTAAGAGCCCGAGGTAAAGCTTCATCATCTTCTATAACAGTACTAGCATATAAGAATTGATTATTTCTCCTATTCACATTAAACAACGAATTATAAACAGATAATCTAATTAAACCTAATTTTGTTGTATTAAGTATAGGTTCACTAAAGTTAAACTTTTCTGTTAGTTTTATCATTCTAAAGTTAAGTGTATGCTCTTCTTTAGTTTTAGTTAAAGCTTCGTGTATATTTTGTAGTTCATATAGAATCAAGTTGTCTGTCATTTTTTATCTAATAAAAATGGAATTCAATTTGGATGCAACTTATGGTTACAAAAATGATATACTTAAAAGTAAGATTATAAAATATAAAACAAATAACCTGGCAACAATAATACGATAAATAACAATTTTAATATTATACTCAATAGAGAAGAGAATCACTTAAATTTGCCTGATTCCTATCTAGAGTTCCTAAGATAGAGTTTGTTGTATCAGATGATGCTGGTGGTGTATTTGCTAATAATGCTAATATCAGATTAGTTAATAATGGTATGATGGCATTGGTTAGTTCAATTAAGCTTGAAACTAGTGGTGGTAGGACTATTGAATATATAGATCATTGTCATCCTAATCTATTGATGTATAAGTTATTAACTAGTACTGGTGATGAATATGAGAGTGGTTATGTTAAAAATCAAAGCAATAGAGATAGTCAACTTGAACGAGACCATATTGCTGCACAACGAGGTCATATGTATATGATGATTAAGATGAGTGATCTATTTGGTTTCATAAATGATTTAGAAAAGATTATATATGGTTTAGGATTTAAACTATTATTAAAAAGAAACAATAATGATAGAGCTCTATATAGAGTTAATGCTAATCCTGGTGCAGTTGCTAATGATGGTAATATAGAAATTAGAGATATATCATGGTGTGTACCTAGTATTGATCCTAGTAATGATAATAGAATTATTGTGCAAGGGTTTAAGTAAAAAGAATAATGTAGACTTTAGTTATTATGAAAGAAAGACATTTTATAAGAATGTACCCAATGCTACTAACTTCTTGTTTGATCTAGGTATGGACAGTGGTATGGAAAGACCACAGTATATTATAGTTGGTTTTGAAAATAATAATGTCAATGAGCAAACTCATGATGCAAGTACATTTGATGTAATGAATGTTACTGAATGTTATTGTAAGATTGGTAGTGAGTTTTATCCCGAGGATAGAATGAATATTAATTATGGAACCAATAATTATAATGAGGCTTTTAAAGAGATTGTTAGCTTTAATAAAGATTATAATGGGCTACCACATAATATAAACCATATATAAATCATAGAACATTCAAAAGTAATTATAGAATATATAAATTCGATACTAGATATCAAAGGGATCATATAGGTCCACAACCAATACAACTTAATTTTTAAATTTAGTGCTGCAGTTGCAGATGTTATATGTCATGCATTAGTATTAACTAGAAAGGTTATTAGTGTGAATAGTGATGGTAATAAGATGATAGACATAATATCATAGATATAATTTAAGTCATAGATATAATTTAAGTCATAGATATAACTCTAGCGATATATAAAATTTTAGATATAACTCTAGCGATTATTTATAATTATAGTATAATATAGTTATTGTTATAATTATATACTTATACTTATACATAACCATATACTTATACTTATATTTATAGCTAGTCAGCTCTAATTGTTACTCTTGTTACTCTTGTTACTCTTGTTAACACCCACCTATTTCTTATTAGTATTAACAAAACTTTTAGCATAAATAATGTCTAATTTCTTTTTATTCTCTGGAGCCAAGCCTCTAGCTTCAAGCTTAACCTTGGGCTTAGACCTAGGCTTGGGTTTAGGCTTAATAACAACAAAGGGATTATACTTTTTAACTTCCATTATTTTTTATATATAGAAATGAGTCTTTTAAATAAGTTCAAAGCTAATTCATATTGTGTTGGAGGTAGACATTATAGTGGTACTGTTAGTATAAGAGGAGCTATCACTTCAAAAGGTACTAAAATGTTAAAAAGTAATTGTGTTTTATGTAGAAGGAATAGATCAATGACAGTATCTGATGCAACAATAGAAGCGAAAGGACTTAAAGATTTCCTTAAAAGTGTTGGTAGAGCTACAGTTAACTTTGGAAAGAAAGTTGCTAATAATCCAGTAAGAGCATTAGAAATAGCAAGTAAAATAGGAAGTGCAGCTGCATCTAGAAACCCTAAAGCAGCTCTAGCGGCTACACCTCATTTAATTAAATTTGCAACTACCGGTGAAGGTATAAAAGTAGTATAAAAAGGAAGAGGGTTATACTTAGGTACAAAGAAAAGATAATTATTTGATTATAATTATGATTATGATTATGATTATATCCATGATTATATCCATGATTATATTATGTTCATGATTATAATTATGATTATGATTATGATTATGATTAAATATTATTGATAAATATTAATACTAATATTATTATTACAAAAAACATTGTTATTACTAAGCACTAATATCTTTAATCTAAAAAAATACTCAGCTTGTTTTTCTTGTTCTTCTTATAATCCTCATATAACTTAACAAATTCATTATACTCATCATTATCTATTTTATTATCATTCATTGATTTAGTATATAGTTTATTAAACTTATCACTAAACTGTTTACTTAAAATATACATTTGTGAATACTTTTTAATTTTATTTCTAATTTTAGTATTAAATGTTTTTGATAATGAACCACAAACAGTTGCTGTAGCAAAAGCTGTTGGTATAGAATAAGCTAATCCTATACCTGTTAATGAAACTGATGTTGTTGAGGCAGTTGTTGCTATTGTTGATAATACTATTTCTGTTATCTCAGCTATGTTAATATAATTCTTATATCTACTTAACTTCTTATTATAGTTATTAGTTTCAGTTTCATAATAATTTCTAATATCTTTTATAATGTTAATATTGTTGTTAAATTCATTATTAGCTTGAATCTTTTCGTTTATCAATCTTTCTGATACTGATGACAAATCTGGATATAGTAATCTCTCACTCGGTGCTGTTGGATTGGTCATTGCTTTGCTTATTTTCATTAGTAAAAATTCTTTCTATTTCTTTCATTATATCTTCTTGATTAAAACTATAATGCATCTCAAGTCTGTCTTTCTCTTTATTATCAAGTAACATACTTTGTAAAAGTATAGCAATTATATATTGTACTATAATACCTCTAAGAGATTTATTGTATTCTTTCATTTCTCTCAGACCATTAGTAAACATTTCATCTAAGTGTATGTTAGTTATATTCTGATTAAACTTATTATTATCAAATTCTTGCTTTAATTGATTATATTTAGAGATAGTATCTGCAGCAACTTTATTGCAAAACTTAACAGTATTTCTGACTTCATTTGTTGATTCAATAAACTCATTAATTAGTTCTTCATTAACTTGTGTTTCATTTAGTTGTAATGTTTTAGTTGTAACTTTATCAAAATCACCCTTTCTTAGTTCAGTTATGTTTCTACTTAAAATGTCTATTTTATTAGAAGAGGATAATAAGTTATTGTCACAATACTCTTTATTAACAACATCTTTTTCATCTATTGGAGGATGAACATTTGTAATTTTATAGGTCCTTCATATCAACATTTGTGATTTATCCTTCATATCAATATTATCATTATCTTCTAGGAATAACCCACGAGCCTTACTTAGTGTTAAGTTGTTTCCATTCCCTATATGACGTTTCGCTTGATTGAATCTGTTTCTTGTCATTATTTATATTAAGAAATATATTTAATGATTCTAAAACTTTATTATTAGATTCAAAATCAAACTCAGATTTCAATAGTTCCTGTTCATAATATTTGCCTTCTATTACCTCTCCATTAATATCTTCTATTTTATATGTTGGTGCATGTGTTTTTAAAATTTCATTCACTTTAAACAATTCTCTATTCCAATTGGAAGTGTAACCTTTAGAGAAGATATTACGTTTATCTACATTTCTTACATAATCACCAACGTTAAGTTTAGGTTTTATATTCTTAAAACTAAAAGTGTATTTAACTTTATCAGGATTATTAGAAGCATCAACTGGTGTCATATTAATTGATGAGTGAATGTTATTGTTATATGTTACAACAGCATCCTTTAATATATTTACCCAATTACCATCGCCATTGATGAACATTGGTTTATTTATTATGTGTAATAATGTTCTATTAAATCTCTCTATAAACACAGCCTTTAAATCACTATAAGTAGAATATAGCTCTATCCCTGAAGTGGTTTTGCCAGTTCCATATTCTTTAAGTAAAGATTTAAATGTTTTATTGTAAAACTCACTACTTCTATCTACCCATAATTTTTCTGGTTTTCGTCCTTCTGATAGGATTGTTTTAAAACCATTAGTTATAGGTAAACCAGATTTATTCTTTAAAAGGAATAGCCCATACATATTTTGTGAATATATCTATAACTGTTAATATAAACTTATAATTATTATTGTATTTACTTAGAGATGACTTATCAATTAAATCAGCTGACCATGTTTCATCTTTATATAGTGGTATTATTCTTTGTCTTTTAAACTTTGTTATTTGAGGACTGAATACTTCTTTAGCTAGTAGTTGTTGTTGTCGTTTTTCCATCATTCACTTACCATAATTAAAAACAAAATTATCTAGTTGGTCTTAATTAATAATATTCATAGATAATAGTTGCTTAGATATATCTAGCATTTCATCATATAATCCATCATGACCAGATTTTGTTTCTAGTATTAATAATTCTAGTCTTTCTACTAAATTATTTGGGTTGTCATTTAATCCCCTGCCAAACATATCATCTCTTACCTCCATTATACGTTTTATTGTTCTATATCTAGCGCTTTTCTTATCCCCTTTTCCTAAATCATATCTAATATCCTTTAAAAACCTTTTAATTTTGTTTTCATCTTCCTCAATATTATCATATGTTATATTTGATTTAGTAAGAAAATCAGTAAATCCTTCTGAAAACTCATATACATTATCCCTAACTAAAAAAGCACCCTGCTCTAGAGTTATATCAACACCATTCATTTTATATTTCCTAATAGGTAAATCTATGAGTTCTAATCTTAATTGAGGATTAGTTTGAGCCCCCATGTCATGAAGAAGTTTGGCTGTTTTTGTATCAACATAAACTGGTGCCATATCTTGAGTTTCCTCCACGGCTTCATTGGACAAATTGGGCTTCATTAATGCCCCGTTTCTAGTTTGCTCTATCATCTTAGTTTGTTTATCTAACTCTTGATTTTGCCAATCTATTGCTCTTAATGTTTGTTCTTTTAATGCTAGATTGCGTTCATTGTTTGCATTTATCAGCGAAGCAGTTTCACTGATAGTTTCAGTTAAAGGATCAAATAACTCTTCTATTTCTCCATAATATTCTTGTTGTTTTAATTTATCTTCTAATCTATTCTTTCTGTTTTGTTTTTCTAGATTGTTTAATTTTATAAGTGTTTCTAGTTTAGTCATTTTTATACATTATCACAAAAATTATATAATCTAATAGCGGCTTCAATAAACTTTCTATCATCATTAATTGTTAATTCATTCTTTAATAAACTTATTATAATTAGTTATAGCTTTACTTCAATCTGGGAACCAGCTTCGCTGATATTATATTTCTTTGCATGTTCTAAGAATCTTTCTTTTGTATGATGAAACCTATATCTATGGAGATATATGCATAACCTACAATAGAAATGTTTAAATCTATACTGAGAGATGTGTTTATTTACTTTACACATTCTGCATACTAAATAATGGTTGGGAATATTAAAATGAACAACCATTTGATTATGTTTTTCTCTATATGTTATGATTTCATTACATATGAAACATTGGAATGGTTTACTTTGACATTTATCACAACTCCAACACCAAGCCTTATTTTTACATTTATCACATTTGGTACTAATCATTTTTATAGTATTGAAAAGCTATATAAATAATATTATTTCAAAATTTGGCATATAAAAATGAATCAACAAGATTACACCGGCTACATTCATTCCACGAGTGAGCGACCTCAATCTCATGGACAAGTCCAATTTGGAAGTGGACAAGTCCAATCTCATGGACAAGCTCAATCCCATGGACAAGTCCAATCTAGTGCTTCTAGTATGGCGGTCCAAATGTTAAAAAATAAAAATAAACCAGTAGATCTGCGAAGCAGTTTCACTGATCTGCGAAGCAGTTTGACTGATAAGGAAAGACAAAAAACAGAATTAGAAAAATCTTTAGAATCAATCAGAAGGTTTAATCAAATAAATGAAGAAAGAAAAGAAACATATGATAAACACGATGCAAAATTAAAACAAAGAGAAGAAGATATGCGTGAGTCAATGCGAAAGGCAGAAGCAAAATATTATCCAGATTTAGATCCACGAAGTGGTTACACCAATAAGGATTTAGGTTATGATAAGGATAAAGATAAAGGTGTAGATTCTGATAAAGATGTAGATTATGATAAAGATAAGGACTCAGATTTAGACTCATTTGACGATATTGTCTATGTTCAAAAGCCTAAAACAAATAGGATTAGATGTGAAGAATGTGATGAAGAGATGACTCGAAAGAATTATAACAGACACATTCAATCACTTAAACATAAAAAGAATGAGCGAATGTATAATAGAAATAAAATTATTGAGAGTGCTAATGAGGATGGAATAAAAGTTACTAATGAGGATATAGAACAAAAATTTGATGAGCAGTATACACGAAGTGGTTACACCAATACAGAAGAAGGAATAAAGTTTTGTGATGGTGATATGTATCTTGATAATAATACTGCTTATATTAAACATGTGACAACATTAAAACATAGGAACAATGTAAGACTAGTTAATGGGGAAATAATAACGAATGGAAGTAAGTTTGATTGTGTGATATGTAAGACAAGTCTGAGTCAATATAGTGTTGACCAACATTTAAAAACAAAGATGCATCTAGATAATGTTACAGGTAAAAGTAAAGATAATATATATAAAGATCAACCAAGCAGCTTCACTGATACAACTGAAGGATATTGCAATATATGTAATACTAGATATAACAATAAAAATGAACACAATGAATCAGATGAACATAAAGAAAATGTTAAACAGAAAGAACTTGTTGATAGGAAAGGGAGAGATAAAGTTAGCGAGTTAGGATTAGATCATAACATGAAGCATAATCAAATAATAATAACTAGTACTAATTATGAAGATCCTAAATTCCTAAATATATTGGAGCTATTGCATAACATACATCCCCATATTAAGTTTAACACCTTTGATGAAGTTAAGTATACAAAACCTACAGATGATAAACTAGAAGAAAACGAATTCACCTTTAGGTTAATGACTAGGCAATATAATGGTGCACATGACTTGGATTTATTGAATGGGGAACTAGAGACAAGAATGCAGGAACAAGAAATGAATCAATCTGGATGGAGCATGCAACGATTTGTTAAGAGGACAATGTATATTCACAGGTTATATCCTAGTGGTGGATGTGATCTGATTTACCATTCACATATAGATATATTCTTAATATACTTAATACTGATAATAAGTGTTTGCTATGGTGTCTAATTGCCTATCTACATTCTGCGCCACATAATCCCAGTAGAGTTAGTAATTATAATAAACCAGAATATACTAATGAGATAAAATTACCAATAGGAGTTATACCCCCATATGATTATTATCACTTAAAAAAAATACAAGAACTAAATAAAGATAAAACATTATTCAATGTGTTTAATCTAAATAAAAATAAAACTATTAACCCTGTATTATTTAATCATAATGATCCTAAAGGATGTAATATATTATACTGGGATAATCATTACATCCTATGTAAAGATGTATCATACTTATTAAGAAAATCATCTAAACATATATGTTATCCATGTCTAAAATGTTGTGTATCCTTTAGAACAGAAGATGCATTAAATAAACATTTAGAATTATGTAATACACAGAAACATGTAGGAAGAAGAACATTCCATAAAGATGATTACCTAAAGTTTGATAAGTTCCATTATAAAAACAGAGTACCATTTGCTATGTATTATGATTTTGAATGTATAATAAAAGATGGTAAACACATTCCTATTGCTTGTGGTTTATATATGAAAAGTGACTATCCTGATATATTAGAAGATAAGTTTGAATGTAACTGTGGCGATAAAGTAGTTGTTTGGTTTGTGGATAGAGTAGATCTTTATAAAAAATTATTTAAAGATATATTTAGTATAAATATTCCATTGAAAGAAGATAGTATTACTCCGTTATATAGTAGATGTTATTATTGTAATGAGAACTTGGGTGAAGACATCGTTACAGATCATGATCATCTAAATGGTAAATTCAGAGGTTATGCTCACAACAAATGTAACCTCCACGCTAAAAACACATTTGTACCAATGTATGCATTTAATTCTTCTAATTATGATAATCATCTATTTATAACTAAACTAGCAAAGAAAGTTAGACTAAAAGTATTAACTAAAACTGATGAGAATTATATTAGTATTGATGTGGGTTATGCTAAAGCGTTAGATATGCTTAGGTTCTTCCATCCACTTAGCTTAGATGCTATAAGTAAAACATTGAGTAATGAAGAATGTATAACATTAAATAAATGTGGCTTAGAAAGACGTAAAGGTATTTTCCCATATGAATGGTTTGATAGTATTGATAAACTAAACGAAACAACTTTACCACCCAAGGAAGAATTCTATTCTAAGCTGAAACAAAGTGGTATTACAGATAAAGAATATAAGCAAGCAATTGATTGTTGGAAAGATACTAAATGTGAGACAATAAAGGATTATATGATGTTATATCTTAAAACAGATGTATTGTTATCAGTTGATGTATTTGAGAAATTTAGAGCTATGTGTTTAGAATATTATGAAATAGATCCATGTTACACATATTCTACTCCTGGGTTAACCTGGTTGTGTGGGTTGAAATATACTAATGTTAGATTTAAGTATTATAAAGAAAATACAGTTAATATTTATGATACAATACAACATGGTATTAGAGGTGGGTTAGCTTCAGTATTAGGTGATTGTCATGTAAAAAGTATGAATAAAGGTATAGATCCTGAGTATGCTGGGAAAGAGAATTATCTAAAATATTTAGACCTCAACTCATTATATGCTTCTACTATGGTTCAAGCTTTACCTACTGGTGAGATCAAAGTATGTGAAGATCCAGAAACTGGCTTAGCAGATACAGTATATACTAGATCTAGCTCTAATACTGGATATATCTATACCATTGGTATTGAGTATAGTGATGAGTTGAAACAGAAAACAAATAAAAATCCATTCTTCCCTGAGAAAACAAAAGCATGTGTAGATCAATTTACAGATTATCAAAATGTGAATAAAAAGAAGGGATATAAACCTAATGAGAAGTTATTGCTAAAATTAACAGATAAGATAGATTATTTAATAGATGGAGAGATGTTAGATTGGTATTTAGATCATAGTTTGAAATTAGAAGATATTACAATTAAGCAAAAGTTAGAATATAGTAAGAGACAATGGTTAAAGCCCTATATTGAGTTTAATATACGGAAAAGAAAAGAAGCTAAAGCTAAAGGTGATAAATTTGGAGATGTATATTTTAAACTGATGAATAATGCCTTCTATGGAAAAACAATAGAAAATGTATATAATAGACAAGATATAGAGTTAGTTAATGATGTAGATAGGTATATAAAATTAGTAGAAAATATTAGTTTTAAATATGCTGTGGAATTGGATAATGAATTGGTAGCTGTACATAAATCTCGAGGTAATGTAAAATTAGATAAGTTTAATTATATAGGTTTTGTTATATTAGAAAAAGCTAAGCTATATATGTATAAATCCATATATGATTACTTTGAAAAAGAATTAGATTGTAGTTATCATTACACAGATACAGATGGTATATTTATAAACATAAATATTCATTAGATAGTACTATAGAAAAGGAAATGGATAAGATAAAAGATATTTTACATAATAATGAGTTAAGTAAGATGAAAGATGAATTACCCAATGATACTATTATAGAAGCATGTTTCCTTAAAGCTAAAGCATATTGTTACAATACTGTTAAAAGAGAAGAAGAGAAAAAGTTAAAAGGTATAATTAAAGCCACTATTAAAAAACAGATTACAATTGAAGATTATACTAGTGCTATATATGAAGCTAAAACTAAACATGTAACTAATTATACTATTGATAATAATAAACATCATTTAGAAATTAAAGAACAATATAAAATAGCTATTGATCCATTTGATGATAAAGGTATTAGAGATACTAATGGTGAATTTAGGTTTTACCAGTGAAGCTGCTTCGCAGATAATTAATTTTTAAAAAATGATAGCAAAATTTAAAAAAATTATAAAAGAGTTAAGCTGGTTTTTTTGTTCAAGTTTTTTCGCTAGTTGGTTTTACGTGCTTTTTACCCGGTCTCACTAGTTTTATACTAGTATCTGGGGACGTCCACTGAAGTCAGTGGGGATAGAACCCGAACTATCCGTCAGATGACGGTTGATTACCAGCTTAACTCGACACTAGTGGATTGCACTAAGTGAGACAAGAAATGATAGATTTAAAATATAAAAGAAGTGAATATAGAGTAGTGGATATATAAAGTAAATTAGAGTAATGTGTATATGGGTACCGTATCGCGGCTCTATGTTGCGGAGGTACCCATATACACATTACTATCAGAAAATAAGATAAATGTTGGTATTTCAAGTTCTTGGATCACGTTTTGATTCACAGGGATATTTATAACTAACAAGTAAATTACATGACATTATTACAGTTGATGAATAACTTAAGGGGGTTAACTTCGTTGGTTTTAAGTTCAAAATCTAAGTTAGTATATTAATTTTCAAAACAAATGTTGAGGGAGATGTTGTTTTGTTATTGATTTTGTTGAGTTAATACTTTAAGTAAAATTGAAATTTTGCGCAAACTCTAAGTCATATGTTCAGCTTTGAAGCTCATATTCTGCTCATTTTCTGAATGTACGCGCTTAGAAACGGTTCAGTTTTACTTTTTATGTGTATTGTAGTAACCTTCTGCTGGGCAAGCGTCTACTTTTCACCTGAATCTTATAAAGAAGTTCAAGTTTTAAAACATTCTTTTGTTAGTAATATTGTGAACGGTTTCTCAGCAAACCACGAACGGCCTTTTTATGCCATGATTAGACCTCAAAATGTGAGCTATTATTGCGGTGCTTCAATAATTCATCCTTACTGGATTATCACTGCGGCAGAGTGTGTTCAGCAACTAGAAGGTACTTATTTTGAACATGTTTTGATATTGGAATCCGATGCAAAACTTGATGAAGATCTAAAAAGATGTAGAAATATTGAAAGTCAAGGATTGCGCCTGAATCATGGCTCAAGACAATCATGAGGTTGAGAACAAAAGAATTATACTAAATTCAGTAGCCAATAAACAAGCGTGCGACTTAACAATTGCTTGGCAGTTGGTCCTGATGGTTTCTCAGAGCAAAATAGGACATGGTTAGCCTCGATCGGCTGATTTGGCCAACGGTTATCTCAATTGGTTTAAAACATTTAGTTTAAAAATAGCGAAAAACATTTAATCTTGTTTTGTGCAAACTGTTATTCTAGTATTTGTTCAAAAAAGTGAAAATCATAGTCATCAAAAGAAAAACTTGAACATTGAAAACCCTTAAAGTAAATTATTCTGCAGTCATTAAGACGTCTGATTATACCAATCACAGTTTTCTATATAAATAGATCGATCAAACAAAATTGACGGAACAAAACAGCACTTGATTTTTCAATTCGTCTCCCCTTCAAATAAGTGGGGTGGGATCAAGAACAAACCAGACATATTAACATGTTCTGTCCAGAAGAGAAAACGTAAATAATTCTGGAAAATAAAACAAAACTACACCTCTTGTTATAGAGACGCGAAAAAAAAGCATTAAGAAAAAAGTGTGTTGTTAAATGCATAAAAGAAATTAACAAGACTTTTCAATAAAAAATGATATCTTTAATTTTTGCACCCAAGACCTTACTTTAATGCCAATAATGATAACGCTTTTTTGTTCCAGGAAAACTCAATTCTGCTCCAGTTTTTAATTTTTTCGGTGTGGATACCACTTAAGAATATAATGTTTTGAAAAATAAAGATTTGACCGAAATTTTTGCTACAGAGGACTAAGCAGTGTGATGCAAATATTTTTTTACATAAAGTGCATCTTATTTATGAAAATTGTGATTACATCTGTGGAATGCAAACTGGTAATCGCAATGTTAATATCAAGTTGAGATTTATTAGAATCATCTATTCGTAAACAGATGATCGAGTCCGAATAAATAATTCTTTGAGTAGCTAACAATTAAAGTTTTTTGGGAATGCCTTGGAAAATTTCGGTCTTTAAAGTCACAAAGGGTAACAATTACAAGCCTTTAACGAATATAACTGACAGGAGGACGATAGTTTAAACCAAGACTTTATCTACTGAAACATATTTTTTACAGTGAGAAGAGGCGAATTCAAAACTATGACATTTAAGCGTAAAAATTAGTCATGTCTGATACGTACATTTCTCAAAAGTTCTTTCTTGTGGTCAAATTTTGGAGTAATTAGTAGTAAATTGTTTGAGTATTTTCGCGCCAGGTTAAGTTTATTGTCAAAAATCAAGCCCAAATTTGATTTCTTTTGATCACATCGAACAGTTTTTCATGAGACTCCCCTTTTATTGGGCAAGAGAAGGATTCAAACACTTGATCGCGTTACATATCTACCTATAGTTTCTTGCAATCAGCTTGATTGCACACCCGCCGAAATGGTAGTTCATGTGACTCTTATGAACTGTCTTTGAAAAACCTCAGTCAACAAACTCTTCTAATCTAGGATTGGGATTCGTGACAAATGTGAGCTCGAGTAGGCTGCTAAAATTCTGTCTTGTAAAAAACGTGACAAGCGATCAAATCACCGGGACCAAGGCATGGCATGGTATGGTACCCCCTTTACATCTGGAGTCACAGGTTTACAAAGACAAAGATGGACATTTTTCATGTTTTCGTTCTCTTTGACACCAAGTAGGTAGTCAGAGTATCATGGAATTCATTAGGAGATAACTCAGGCCAAAGAACTAGAAGGGGTCTGCTGATAGCCAAGCACCTGACTCCGGCAGAGAAAAAAATTGCAACGGAGGCTTTCCCTAGTGGAGGTATATTTGGCCAACAAGTTGTCATAAGCTGAGTTATCAAGTTTTTCCTGAAAATTTTTTTTGAATGAGCTGCTTGGTCGCAGTTTCATCTTATTCATTAGATGGTTTGGGAAGGTATATATCTTCATTTTTACTATTCTTCTTGCAGTTGCGTTATTATACTGTTAGTGTTTCTACCAGACCAGAAGATTTTGAATCAAAACTTACATACGCAGCTTGAAATTTTTTCTCAATGACATCAATCTCGCGCTGAAATGAGTCAAGTTTGTGCAAATTTTCATAGCTTTGATAGATGGATAATTACAGTGTAAGCAGCAGACCATTCAGTATTCTGTTGACACCGAGGCAATAACGCAGGATAATGGGAGCACATTGAAGAAGTCTAGTTAAGCTAAACTGATGAGCACCTGATCTAACTTTCAGCGCGTTTCAGTTAACAGAATGAACCAAATCATCAGATGCTAAAAAATCTCCCAAGGAATCAATTCTTTCTACATTGTTTATCTTGGACAACTTATCAGATTGTTTAATGACTGTGATTGTCCATAGCTCAAGTCAATTTTTCCTGAGTTTCAAGTTACAATTTATTGAGCTTATGGTTTGAATTTTCAACGCTTTTTAAAATTTCGTTTCGTAACCTGCCGAAATGTCGTGATCAAGAGGTTTGGCATTTTACTTCTAATTATGTGAGAGGAGTTTAGAGTGGCAGGGAAATCAGAATTGAATCCAATCTGTATCACTGTTGCCGTCACCAATGACTACCAACCGTTGAGTTATTGAAATAGAATTTGCCCTGCTGAGAGTAAAAGAGGCAAAGCTCATTGTACAGGGCAACACAGAGATTTTATTGAGCTAAGAACACTCCTACGCCTGATTGTTTCAAATGAATATCTTTGCTCAATTTGGAGCATGCGCCTCTTTTTGTTCTTTTTTTGGCAAAAGTTATTTTCAGGCAGGCGCTATGATCTCGGCGCTTCACTTGGCAGCAGATCCAAGCTGTTCCATTCTAAAAAGTTAACCGCTTTGGACACTGCTTTCTCTGTTGTACGTTTCAGAAAAAAGATACGCCGATTAATTTTACCTATAGCCTATAGCTGTAGCTAACGCCAGATTCGTTTTTCTTCAAGGCTTCTAAAAGTCAATAGAAAACATTAATGCGACAAGTTTTAGGAGATCACCTACGCCTAACATGTTCACGATTTTGGTTAAGGATGCCAATGCCAATATCAATTGACCAGAATTTGAACAACTGACTGCGTGAAGAAGATGCCAATACCAATTGACCAGAATTTGAACAATTGATCGCGTGAAGAAGATTCGCTGATGGTTTCTCTTTTGTCCGGGAGCAATTCCCTCTGATTAGAAATTTTTGCAGCACGGCTTAAATTGCTTGGTTTTTTTTGCGTTGCTTGTTTCGTTGCAACTGCTTGTACCAAAAACCGTCGATTTCACCCACTCTCCAGTTGTCAAATTCGTTGTGCAATAATTTCTTTGTTGCTGCTTGTGTGGAAGCACGCAAACGACTTTTACCTATTGCAAAATCCTTCTCCATTTATCAATACATTCAGGGTTTAGAGTTCAGTCTTCTCGGAATAACGTAAAAGCTTGGGAACATCGCAATTGGAGTTTTATGAGAAATAGCGCATCAATTCCCAGTGTGGGAGATGGAATGTAATTATGTATGAGAGCAGAAAAATTTTCTGGTTGGTCTTTCACGCTTGACAAAAATTAAATGAGTTGCGAATATGGCCAAATTGATTCAGAGCACAGCAATTCACCATAGCATGAAACCTCATTGCATGTATCTCTCACTTTAGACTGTACTAGTTTCTCCTCCAAAAATTGTTATCATTTTTATCGGGATAAAAATTTATTGCTTCAACTGGTGTCTGGACACGAGATCTGTCATCAGTACTATTCAGTTCATTAACCTGCTGTGTTAAGCTATTTGAGGAGTCCGACAGCACGATTCTTCTTGACCTTCTAGTGTTCTGTTCCGCCGAGCTACCGATTTTGGGCAAAGAAAGTGATTACCATGAAAAGTTGAGTAGGGGGATGAGATATCATTTATTTTTATTGTATTCTTCAGACTGATCCAGTTGAGTCGAAGGTTTTTTAGCCCTCAGGTTGTATTTCAAGGCCATAGTGCCAGAAAACCTTTAAAAGCAAACCTTAAAATTGGCACGAATCATGTATGGTGTTTTACGTTATCATGTTTATTATGATTACTCGATGGGATTCATTATATGGGCCCCGTAACTCCAAATGTTTGGGCGCTCGTAACCCGGAAAACTTGGTAAAATTTCTTCAATTAACAGCAATTGACAGCAAGGTGATATCTAACCAGCATCGTGAAACATACTTCTGCCCAGTGTATGTTAGGATGTTTGCCAATATTTTCACGCCTAAATAGATGTAAGATATACGGATTTTGATCTCAAACCGAAATAGGCCGACTGTCAGGTATGAGCCACGACCAGATCTATGGCAGATGTTGTTCATACCTGACCAGACCCATCATAAACAAGGAGAGACTGAGCGAGAGAAGTTTGGTCGCCAGGGGCCAAACCAAACAAACTTATATCAGACTGAATCAGACCAAACATTCCAAAACGGTATGACCCAGCACTCTGGCCTAGCATCAAACCAAAATACCTATTTTGGGTATGTTAAGTCTGGCGTTTTTGGTCTGGTTTTAAAATAAACCATTCGAGTTTTATCATTTATGACAACTTTGGGTCTGTTTGGTCTGGTCAGGATCTGACAATGCGTCGGTTATGTCGGTCATATTCTGACCTTGGTTTCTGGCAGAAACCGCGATCAGAATCTGACCCAACATAACCGACGCATTATCCCATCCTGACCAGACCAAACAGACCCAAGATGGCCATAAATGATAACACTAAAAAACTTTTTTAAAACCAGGCCAAAAAGAGACCAGACAAAACATACCTAAATTTAGGTCAGGCCAGGCCCAGCAGAGTAGAATTAAACATTAGCCAGATGGACCACACCAAACAAACTAACCGGGTTGACCAAACTTACTTACTACAAAACCAACCATATATGGTCGCTTACTTACCATATAACGGACCATAAATGGCCCATACAAGTCATGAATCTTTTACTCTTTATGGAGAAGCTGATAATTTATGGGCAATATTTATGGTCTGGTCTATCTTATGGCTAGTAAGATACCATATATGGCCAGTTTTATGGGTAGTAAGGTACATGAATGGTAAGTTTAAAGGTGAGTAAGATACCATATATGGTCCCTTTTATGGTGAGTAAGATACCATGGTCCGTTTTTTGGTTTGTAAGATACCATATATGGTCAATTTTATGGTTAGTGAGATATCATACGTGGTCCAATTTATGGGCAGTAAATTACCATATATGCTTAATTTTATGGGTAGTAAGATACAATGTATGGTCATTTTTATGGTTAGTTAGATACCACACAAGGTCATTTTTATGGGTAGTGAAATACATGTTTGGTCAGTTTAATGTCGAGTAAGATAACATATATGGTCCGTTTTATCATTAGTAAGATACCATATATGGTCTGTTTTATGGTTAGTAAGACACAATTTATAGACAATTTTATGCTAAGTAAGATGCAATATATGATCAGTTTTATTGTTATTAAGATATCACACGTGGTCGGTTTTATGAGCAGTAAGTTACCATATATGCTCAATTTTATTGGTAGTAAGATACCATATATGGTCAGTTTTACGTTTAGTAAGATATCATAAGTGGTCCATTTTATGGGCAGTAAGTTACCATATATGGTCAATTTTATTGGTAGTAAGATACCATAATTGGTCAATTTTATGTTAGTAAGATACCACACATGGTCAGTTTTATGGGTAGTGAGATACATGTATGGTCAGTTTAAAGGCGAGTAAGATAACATATATGGTCCGTTTTATCATTAGTAAGATACCATATATGGTCTGTTTTATGGTTAGTAAGATGCCATATATGTTCAGTTTTTTGGTTAGTAGGATATCATACGTAGTCGGTTTTATGGGCAGTAAGTTACCATATATGCTCAATTTTATTGGTAGTAAGATACCATATATGGTCAGTTTTATTGTTAGTAAGATACCATACATGATCAGTTTTATAGGCAGTGAGATCCATGTATGGTTAGTTTAATTGTGACTAAGATACCATATATGATCCGTTTTATGGTAAAATATCATATAGAGTCCGTTTTATGGTTAGTAATATACCATATATGATCCGTAATATAGTAGGTAAGCTAACTTATGTGGGCAATATTATGATAAAACACAGAAAAATTCTCTAAACTGACTTTTTGAGTTTCCAGTATATTTTTTCTCCTATTTTTTCAATCTGGGCTTGGGATCAGCAGTGATGGAGTTACTGAAATAATTGTAGGAGCGCCCTCAAGCTCTCTCCAGCAAAAAAAATTTCTAGCAAGAATATAATTTTGAAATTTTCTTATTAAAAAAGTTTCTTTCATACAAGATTACCGTTTAGATCGGATCAAGGCTCAATCAGACTGCAAACAGATGACTTTGACTAGATTCACAAAACACTCATAAATTACCAGATATATCTTTTATAGTTCGAGAAAGGAACTCTTTTAGAGAAGAGTTTTTATTACAAACAAGAGAAATTTTAGTTTTCTGCCAGTTAAAACGATTTGACAAAATCTAGGCTCATATCAGACCGCATAGAAGATTTACTGAATAGGGAAATACACAAAACTCCAAAGAAAGTGAAAAATCTCCCATTGATTATATGTCGAGAAATAGCATACGTCTAAAGAAGACCTTCCTAATAAAGAAGTTAATTTTTTTCTCACAGGTTAACCGTTATGCCGTATTACTCATCCCATACCAATAGCGGATTTTCCACTGCACAAGTCAGCTCAGAAAAAAAATCGCATGAAAGTTTTTTCACAGTCGCAGATGAAGATAATACACCGATGCTTTAAATTTTAGCGTCTTGTACAAAAAATTGTAATTTCCACAACAAATTCAACTAATCATCTATAACTGATATTCTGATCAGTTCTTTCGCAGACTCACAATTATTTTGTACAGGTATGTTTGCACTTTTCAACAAAATGCGACGAAAATCAATCTTTTTTTTTACACTTTTAAACATCAAGAATAATAAAAATTTGGTCAGGAAAAGGAAATTTTGCATTTGCTCCGGAAAAAGGCACTAATACAGCGAATAATTATAATAAAATTTAGCAAAAAAGCATGCGTTCATTGGCCAGATATTGCAAAAGTTTGATTCAAAAATGTGAAATACATTGGGAGAAACAAGGGCAAAGACTGCAGAACATAAAGGTCTTTGTATACTAGTTAAGTCACCTTGAAAACTTTTGTCTGTTAGTAGTTTATCGCAAAACAACTTCTTTTTTGATATTAACAACCGTTTAAAAGCAGTAAGAAGCATACTTTATGGAAAATTTGTGACCATAAAACGGTCCATAAATGTTTTTTTATGGCGGTTTAGGTTAAGTAAGATACCTTAAAAGTGAACGTTATGTTTTTTTTGAGGTTAAATGAATCCAAAACCGGAAAAACTCGAATTGATTTGGATAATCATTGAAAAAAATGGGCATTTTGTATTACCTCTTTTTATTGGAAAATTTGTAACCATAAAACGGTCCATAACTTTTTTATGGCGTTTTATGGAAAGTACGTTACGATAAAAGTAAAAGTTCAGAAATCTGAAATTTCATGCGCAGAAACGTTTTTTTTTTGGAACTGCAGGGGGCCTTTTGGACTGTTTGTCAGCCAAACTCAAAAATTTTGTATGATTATTGTATGTTTAGTAGGTTTCCATAAAATCCATATATTGCGTTTTATGATTGGTAAGTTTCTTTTATGATGGTAATCCCGGGTAAAGTTGAAAATGCGTACGGGCCAGATCAATCAGGTCAAACTCAGGTATGGGCCAGGCAAACAACGCAACCAAAATTATGTCCGGCTGAGCTTGATCGCACGGCTTGGTCCCCCTGTCCGCGACCCAAGTGCCACTATGGCCCATACTTGTCTTGGGTTGTAAACCTCATCCTCTGTAGTATAATGGTGCCTGTCGTAGGAAACCCAAACTTTGAAGAGTGAGTTTGGGTGAAACTTGCGATCCAACTGTGTTTGTTTTAGTTGATCAAATATTTGTGGAGGTTGGAAATTTCACTCGGCATTCAAGCCAGGACAACAACCAAGTACGCAGAGTACAGAAAGTGTTCCTAGCTCCAGGATGAGGAAGACTTCTTGGCAGATAGAGCATGCATGCCAATCAGCACATATTCAACTAGACATGCTCTAAAAGTTCAATGTTCAGAATTGAACCAAAACTGAAGCAACTCCTTGTTTAATAAGGAACAGTTTCAGTAATCACATTGGAAATTGGAACCGTTTGGAATACTTTTAAGGCACTAATACCTAGACCGATATATCAGCTGTCGAAATGATCTCTGAAAACCCCATTTTACTGGCGTAAGAAGTGCGAGAACATTTTGGGACGACATTGAAGGTGTCGGCATTTTTTTCTTTTTTACGTTTGGTCAGCGTTTTGAAACAAACAAGTGTTGATATTTAAATTGAAGCGGATTCCCAAAATATAAATAATGAAACTAAAAAACTATTTATTTCTTTCTCACAGCATATCGAAACACTTCCCTATACATAAAAAAATTCTGTTTCACTTGGAAAACTCGGACAACAAACGAAGGCCGGTAATTTTTCCGTCGCTCCTTTACATTCAATAATTAAGGTGTATGGCATTTTAAGAGCATTAGCACACCCCCCCCCCCAAAAAAAAAATTGTGAAGCAAAATAAAGAAGATATGAAGTTTGAGTCAAAATAGCGTTAAGCTTCTGTCTAATAATTAGAGACTATTTTGAATACAGTTCGAGTGTTTTCTGCCATCTAGCATCTAACATTTTTTTGGTCTGGAAGTCATCAGCCAATACCCATACTTTAGTCGTTTGTTCTGGCCATAACCCACAATTCGGTCTGATAAGACTGGCCAATACACAAATTCGGTCACTTTGGTCTAGCATAACCAACAGTTTGGACTTTTTGGTCTAACCAATACCCAAATTCGGTGTCTTTGGTCTAGCATAACCCACAGTTCGGTCTTTTTTGATCTGGCCAATACCCAAATTCGGTGTCTTTGGTCTGGCCATAACCCACATTTTGGTGTGTTTGATCTGGCCAATACCCAAACTCGGTCTCTATGATCTGGCCATTACCATCATTTAGGTCTGTTTGGTCTGGCCAATACTCTACTTCGGTCTGTTTGGTCTGCCCGGACCGAGGAATTTACCGAAACGTTTGCGAAATTTTGGAACCTACCAGCGTTGATCAACGGAATCAACTAAGGATAATCCAGCTTATGGAACCAGCTTTTTTAAAACTTAATTTTCCATATTCAGCGGATATCGTACATAGCTTTTTGCTTTGAACCAACTGAGAATACCCGCAGCGGCTTCACTCAAGGAAACGAGTGTAATAAAGGGTCGACAAAAGAGTGAAATTATAGTGTCTTTTTTAAAGTGTATTAAGAATGAACTGAAGAGTGTAAAAAATGTACACAAAAGTGTAATTTCCCTAAAATTTTACTCTTACACTCTTTTCATTGCTAATTTAGAGAGGAGTTGGTTTTACACCTTATTCTGGCTTAATAACGGTGAAATACGGGTGGACGCCTCGGCCCGGGTGGCCAGTACCCTCATCTTGGTCTGTTTGGCGTGGCCAATACCCAAATTCGGTCTCTCTGATCTGGCCATTACCCTCATTTCAGTCTGTTTGGTCTGGCCAATACCCAAACTTGACCTCTCTGATCTGGGCATAACCCTCATTTCAGTGTTTTTGGTCTGACTATTACCCAAATTTGGTCTGTTTGGTCTGACCATTACCCAAATCTTTGTATGTTTGGTGCGGCCAATACCCACATACCGATCTTCCGGCTAATGTTTTGGCCTTTTGTGTACTTTGTCTGGCCACAAGTCTGAGCAAGCTTCGTTTAGTCAGACCAATGATGACCAAAGTCTGTTTGATCTGGCCAAGGGTGGCCACAATCTGTTTTGTCTGGCAGATCGTTTTTTGGGCATTGTTGGTCTGGAACCCACCTGTTTGCAACGGAAGTCGGTTTGGCCAAAGTCAATCTGTTTTGGATTGCAGCTCTCATCCTGGGTTAACAACTGACACATTTGAATTGATTAAAAAAAAGGAAGTTGGCATAAAAAATCAATGTTTAGCACCAGCGAGAGCATAATTAGATTAGTTGATCCGTTCCTTGATGTCTCTCTCTATGAATTGAAAGTTTAGGTTGTGTATTATTTGCGGATAAAAACATTTTTTTTTGCAAAGCAGTTCCCGTAGAGCCAAATTGACCAAAAGGAGCTACGGTAGAGTAAGAAATGGTTAACTTGTTTTCTCTTACTTGAAGTGCCATTTGTTGTTGCATAATATATTACAGCAATTCATCAGCTGGCTTACACATAAGTTAAAAAAACCTAAACAACAATTGATGTTCAGCAAGGAAACGTAAAATTATACAGAAATCAACACAGAATTAGACCAACATTGTTTGCAGGCTTTTTATTTCCAAATTGTTAAGGTTATTATTATCTTTATTATTATTATCATTATTATTTTTATTTCTATTATTATTATTATTATTATTATTATTATTATTATTATTATTATTATTATTATTATTATTATTATTATTATTATTATTATTATTATTGTTATTATTTTTATTTTTTTAAAAATAATATACTATTATTATCATTATTTTTGTTATTATTATTATTATTATTATTATTATTATTATTATTATTATTATTATTATTATTGTTATTATTTTTATTTTTTTAAAAATAATATACTATTATTATCATTATTTTTGTTATTATTATTATTATTATTATTATTATTATTATTATTATTAATAATACTATTATTATTACTATTAATATTATCTTCATTTATTATTGTTATTACTATTAGTTTTATTATCATTAAAATCCCTATTCTTTTTAATATTATTATTGTCATCCTCCTCGAGGACTTGCAACAAAGACTTGTACCTTTTAGTCATAAACTTTCTTCATATCGTATGTTATATAATTAGTCTACTGAAAATAGTTCATTCCTCATGGACTCTCGGCGTTAGCATTACGTACCCAATTGACTTGACTGGTACTTATTTAATATTTCTTCATCAGACGTTAATAGAGCGTGGAAGAAGTAAAGTGCAACAGAAAATGGTTGATGTCCATTGTGATTTTAAATATAAGTTCGCAAGCTTTTTGCCTGTCAGCATTGAGATCAAACAAGAACGCTGATTAGATAAACCTAGGCGGCGAGATGAACGGCGACAACATTCCATCCGCAAAATATATAAATCAACCAAGAAGTGCTTAGATTATAACGACAATTAGGATTCCTTTCGTGACCCGAAATTATCCTTCATCACATGGCGCAGTCTAAAAAATCCACAATTAAAGTCAAACTGTTCTGGGACACGAGAGCAAACCCCTCTCACTGAATGGCTCATGTGGCTCGCCGTGACGGCACAACAAAACATTGAGATCGACAAGCCCATAAAATGAAAACTGTTCCGGTCCAAACCGTTCTGCCCGACAATGGGTGAAGATGCCTTTGAGACTGGAACTGAAGACGAAGCACAACAGTTTGATCAGAGAAATGAAAAATTGGATACGTTGGTAGATTGAGTGCAAAACAATCGAGAGCAAAGGATCACTCATTGACCCTATATCATGAGACGATCCACACATGAACCTGTTCATGAGTTGCTTTTAGTTTTCACCCGCCCCAGAATAATTGCATTCGACTGGTTCCATTTTTTCAAAACACAACATCAATCAAATGAATGTTTAAATGCATTCTATTGTCAACTTGGAGAAGCCGGTTTTTCAAAGTTCGACAACTTTGAAAAAGCTACCGCAAAGATCTTTTCATCAGCAACATATGTAGCAAGTATCCGAATGGATCTGCTGTCTCAGAAAAGAAACCGTCAACAAGTCCTCAGCTAATCTATAAACCGCGAAAAAAAGGACAAGCAAACCAACAATAAAGCGTCGGAGCTAACACAAATTCCGACTGCAACAAAATATCATATTTGCGAAAAAACGGATGGCAACCGAAAAGAAACAGTCATCCATGCACAACCGAAATGAAAAAGAGCTGAAATATTTGAATCCAAAACCTAAGCTGGACACATGAAAAAAAGCTTGGTTAAGAAGTATTTGTAATATATTTCTACGAGAAAATTGACACGGTTGTACTCCAATGGGTTGTTTAAGAAGGTTATGAAAAAGATTATGATGGTGTATATGAAGGTTAACTGTTATTCACTTTTACAGGACGGTAACTTGAACAATAATTAAATCTTGTCAAAACAACATAAGCTAAAATCTTCTAAATTAAAGTGCGCATGAATCGTCTCTATTAAATATCGGTTGCGTGTTCGTGTGTGAGTGAGTGTGTGTGTGTGTGTGTGTGTGTGTGTGTGTGTGTGTGTGTGTGTGTATGTGCATGTATGTGTTGTGTGTATTTGCACGTGTGTTTTGTGTGTGAGAGCGTTAGTGCGTGTGCGTGTGACCTTGTGTATATATGTGTGTGTATTTGTGTGTTTGTGTACGTATCTGCGCGGGTGTGTGCGTTTGTGTGTCTGTGTTTGAGCTTTTGTGCTTGTTTGTTGGTATGCGTGTGTTGCGTTGTTTTTGTCCCTGTGTTTTCTGGATTGTGGTTATGTTTTGTGAGAGTGTGTAAGTTTGCATTTATGTGTGTGTGTGAGACTGTGTATAAGTGTTTTGTGTATCTGTGTGTATGTGCGTGTGTTTCTGTGTACGTTTGCGTGTGTGTGTGTGTGTGTGGGGGGGGGGACTGTGCGAGAGCGTTAGTGCGCGTGCGAGTGCGTCTGTCTTTGCGTGTGTGTGTGTATGTGTTTGTATATGTGTGTGTGTGTGTGTATTTTTTGTGTGTGCGTCTGCACGTGCGTGGGTGTGTGCGTTGTGTTTTTTGTGTTTGTGTGTTTGTATGTGTGTGTGTGTTTGTGAGAAAGAGAGGCTTTGTGCGCGCGCGTGCGTGTGTGTGTATATGCGTGTATATGTGTGTATGTGTCTAAGTGTATGATACATGTGTTCTTGTGTGTGCGTGTGTGTATTTTATGAGTATTCGTGAGTGTATGTGGTGCGCGTGTGTGTGTGACTGTGTATATGTATTTTTTGTGTGTATGTGGGTGTATGCAGGGCGTGAGTGGGTGTGCGTGTATGTGCGTGTGAATGTTTGTTTGTATTTGCGCGTGTGGGTGTGTGTGACTGTGTGAGAGCATTTGTGCGTGTGCCTTTGACTTTGTGTATGTGTTTGTGTGTCTGTGTCTGAGCGTTCGTGCAGGTGTGTGTGTGTGTATTGTGAGTGTATATATTTGTGTGTATGGTACGTGTGTGCTTGTGTGTGTATCTTTGTGTGTTTGTGTATGTGTTTGCGTGTTTGTGTGTTTGTATGTGTTTGTAATTGTGCGTTTGCGTTCGCAGGTGCGTGTGTGTGTGTGCGCTGTGTGTGTGGGAGAGAGTGGGAGAGGCTTTGTGTGCGCGCGGGGGTGTATATGGGTGTATGTGTGTGTATGTGTGTGTTTGTGCGTGTGTGTGTGTATGTGTGTGTGTGTGTGTGTGTGTGTGTGTGTGAGCGTTTGTGCGCGTGCGTGTATGTCGTGAGTGATTGTGTGTGTGCATGTGGTGTGTTTGTGCGTGTAGGTGAAAGTTTATGTGTATTTTGCGTGTGTGTATGTGCGTGTGTGCATGGCGTGTGTTTGAGTGTGTGTGCCTGTGTGTTTGCGTGTACTTGTGTGTGCGCGACTGTCTGAGGGCATTAGTGTGTTTGTGTGACTTTTTGTATGTGTGTGTGTCTGTGTCTGAGTGTTTGTGCATGTGTGTATATGATGAGTGTTTTTGTGTGTATGTGTCTGTGTGTGTGGTACCTTTGTGAGTGTCTCTGTGTGAGCGTTTGTATTTGTTTGTGTTTTATGAGTGTATGCGTTTGCGTTTGTGCGTGTGTGGGTGTGACTGTTTATATGTGTTTCGTGTATGTGTGTGTACGTACGTACGTGATTGGGTGTGAAGGTATGCGTGTGTCTGTGTTTGTCTGTTTATGTGTGACTGTGTCTATTCGTTAGTGCGTATGCGTATGTCTTTGAGTGTGTGTGTCTGATCAGAGACAATTTCTAGCGCACACTAGTCTGATCAAAGGAGGTTTTCGAGCGCACACTAGTCTGATCAGAGAAGAGATCATCCATACATATGGTCTGGGACAACATTTCGAGCGCACTTTAGTCTGGACAATGGTCTGGAACTCGTCTGGACAACGGTCGGATACTTGTCTAATCAGAGGCTATTTCGGTCTGGAACCCGTCTGAGCAGAAGCGGCTTCGAGCGCATAATGAACTTCGAGCGCACATTAGTCTGATCAGAGGTCACTTCGGTCTGGGACGGTCTGATCAGAGGTCACACTTGTCTGGGACGGTCTGATCAGAGGCAATTTCGAGCGCGACCTCAACCTGGGTAGTTCGTGTGCGCCTGTCTTTGTGTGTAAGTGTGTGTGTGTGTGTGTGTGTGCGTTTGTGCGTTGTCAAGTGATTGTGTGTGTGTGTGGATGGCGAGGAAGGACCTCAAGCAATACTAACGCTCATTCTTTTGTTAATAGATTTTCTAAAAGCCCAGACCTCAAAAACAACCTTGCCCTGCTCAAACTGCTAGCTCCACTTCATCATTCAAAGAGACGAGTGATCAAACTCTGCAAGCCACCATTCCCGGATAGTTTTGCTCTGTTAGAAACAGTCTCAATGGGTATAATGAAATCATCTGGCTTTTACGTGTATCCACAGACACTGCAGAAGGCCTATTTTCATGAAACCAGGTTCATCGGTACCAATAATCCCTTCAGATTGGACATTTGCCCAGATGGTCTGATCTGTGTGCAACCCATATCTGGTACGAGAAAACAAAGATCCAAGCACTTTCGTAGCTCTAGTCAGGAAATCGTCGTTTTTAGCGTAAGAAAATCGTCGGTACGTTGGGTTCTAGTCAGAAAAAAATGACTAAAGCCCATATGTGTCCTCTTTCGGTTTGTTTGGTTTTGAAACGTAAGAAGTTGCGGATTGTTCAGTGTTAAACGAAATTGATTTGGTATGTTCGGTTTCTTAGATTCGGCATGTTTGGTTTCTTTGATTCGGCATGTTTGGTTGCTTAGATTCGGCATGTTCGGTTTTGAACTACAGGATTTCAAGAGACAATGACTTATAGACTTGTTTTCTCATGATCCTTGATATTAACAGTCAGTGATTGTGATTTGTTGCTTTCGAACAAAGTTTGAAGTAATTGTATACGTTTTGGTATTTTTGTAGGTGTAAAACACTCAACCGTGATGAATAGTTTCAATTCAATCAGACGATATAATAAGCAACATAATGCTATAAATCGACAAATCAACGTAATAAGATCGTAACGTATTAAACTTACGGCAAACATATGGACAAGTGGTTTTTAGACGGCAATTTTTGATGCTCTGTTGGCCGGTATTTTGTCTGATAACGAATCAGTTCAATGCCAGTCGCCATTTTGTACCAATGAATCCGAAAACCCGAAAATTACTGAGCCGAATCATGTCTTATTTGATAGGTCTTATGATTAGCTTTACTTGAAATTATGTTATTTGCACTTTTTCCGAGCTTTGAACGTAAATTGGACGCAATTCTATACGCAATTTAAATACTCGAATCTGATTGGCTAATAATCTCTCGCTTACATCTATTTAGTTACTAATATCCTCCGGCCCAGAAGAAGATGCTGGGAGAATGGGTACTAATTTTACAAGCGGGCAAACGAGGGATCCGGAGGACGTGCGCAATACGGCGGAGCGTGCGACGCTGTCTGAAACGTAACGGAGTTCAGTGATACGAGTAGTAGGGTAGTATCCCCTAGGATTGGTCTCCTCAACTACCCAAACCAAGTCACCAGTCTTTAGGTGTTGCTCGGCAGGCCTCTGCCATTTGGAACGTCGGTTCAGCGCCGGTACGTACTCTTTGATCCAACTTGACCAAATAGCGTTAGCGTAAGACTGTGCGCGGGCGTACCGTTTACGATGATCGAACTCGTCGACGCCAACAATTGACGGAATTGCTGTTGCTTGGTTACCGAGTAGGAAATGATTAGGTGTTATGGCGCCTAGGTCGGACGGGTCGGCGCTTACGGGCGTTAACGGGTATGCGTTAAGTGCGTGTTCGACGAGACAAAAAGTAGTGTTCAAAACTTCGTCCGTGAGGCAATGAGTACCGAGGATGGTGTAAAGTATTCGCTTAAAACTCCGTACCAGCCTCTCCCAGATGCCACCTTGGTGTGGCGCACTGGGCGGATTGAACCTCCAGTTAATGCCTTTGAGGGCAAGTTCCACGGCGAGTTGATGGCGTTCCACTTTTCGATGTTCTCGCGTAGTTCTTTTTCCGCACCAACAAAGTTAGTACCATTATCAGACCAAATAATGACCGGTGTACCCCGACGGGAGACAAACCGCTCCACTCCCATTACACTTGAACTGGCGTCCATAGACGGAACGATTTCAAAATGAACGGCACGGATAGTTAAGCATGTGAAGAGGAAACCCCACCTCTTCTCGGTAGTCCTATGTACAGTAACGTAAAACGGGCCGAAGTAGTCAACTCCGGTGTTCGTGAAGGGAGGAGACTGGTATGCGAGTCTTTCTACTGGGAAGTCAGCCATAATGGGTTGAATAGTGGCAGCGCGGAACATTCTGCACGTGACGCAGTTGGATTTATTTGAACGCAGTGAGGATCGTAACTTAAGGATGGTATAAAGTTCCTGTATTTTTGCCCTCAGGTAGTCAATACCTTGATGATGATGTTTAACGTGGGTGTGCCTGAGGAACAACTTTACAAATGCATGGCGTGCGTCAAGAATGATAGGATGTTTCACATCAAAGTCAATTTCGACCAACCACTTGATGCGGCCTGCCGATCGGATTAAACGATTTGGCCCAATAAAGGGAGAAAACTGGGCAATACGGCTACTCCGTTTAACGGGTTTGTTTTCGAGGAGTTCTTTTCTCTCCGCATTAAATGACTCCCCTGGACAAGATACTGGAGATGACGCTCGGCTTCGTCAAGCTCCGTGGGGTCTATGATGCTACCATCGGCATTACGGTAACATTCGTGAGAAGGTTACAAGTGGAGTGCGTACGCTGTTATCCGTAGCAACTTCTGATAAGAACTGTACTTATCGAAAGGGAATTAGTTGCGGGGGCGGTTCTTTAGTTGACTTGGTTACGGATGCGGCCAATAATGTTTTTGTTTCATCAGTTTCTTTAGTTACTATACCGAGTTTGATGTTATTAACTACTTCATTGCTTGGTTCGAACGGGAATTACTTGGTTCTTAAGAAATCTCGACCTCTCACCCAGCTACTTGATTGCAAAACCTCAGCAGACATACCATGAGTGCCGGCATCTGCTGCATTATCGGTTGAGGCAACATGGTTCCATTCGTCAACGCTAGTGTGTTCTAAAACCTCGCATACGCGGTTTGCAACAAATATTGGTTGCTTGCTTGTGGAGTTAAGCCACTATAAGACAGTAGTGCTATCGGTCCACATAAAAACTTTGCTAATATGCACAGTAGGTGCTCGACAGATGTCTTGTTTCAATCGAGCGGCCAGTAGCGCTGCCTGTAGTTCCAGCTTTGGAACAGCCATGACCTTCATAGGTGCTACGCGAGCTTTACCCAGGAGAAACGCAAGCGCCGTTTGGGGCCCACTCGAAGTTGTTACTCGGGCTCGGAGAAATGCAACGGCACTGAAGACTTCTTGTGAACTATCGCCGAACAAGTGCAGTTCTAGGTGTTCAAAATTTCCGGAAAAATAGCTTCTCGGTATAGTTTTTCGGCAAGCTTAGGTAGTTCTCCACTCCATTCGAGGAACCTTTTAACAGTGTCTTTTGGCAGTTCTTCATACCAGTGCTGCCCGTTGACACGCCAGATGTCCTTTAGTAACAATCGGGCACCAACAGTAAATGGTGCCACTAGGCCGATGGGATCAAATACCTTAGACACCAGGTTCAAAACCAAGCGTTGTGTTAAAGACTTAGCTACTGTACTGGAGGTACCCCGACTCACAACTAGAGTGTCATTGTTGTGATCCCATTTCAACCCAAGCACGTGCGAAGATTCCTACTTAAATGAGGCAAATACTTTTGGTTCGGTGGACTGAGGTGACCCATCAATTCGATCAGCCAGATTTGGTACATTGCTTACAAACTTAGTAAGCTTGAACCCACCGAGAAGGAAAAGATGCACCAACTCTTTCGATCTTTTGAGAGCCCTCTCAGGTGACTCCAACGAATCCAAGTAATCGTCCATGTAGAATTTTTCTAGGACGGCTTTGGCTGCTTACGGGTACTGAATGACATTATCTCGTGCCGTGCGTTGCAATGCATAGTTAGCGCATGTGGGCGAGTCCTTAGCCCCAAATATATGGCGCGTGTATTGATACACTACAACATTTGTTTTGGGGTCCTCCCGCCACAGAAAACGCAATGATGGCTGGTCACAGTCAGGGACACCCACTTGGAGGAACATGCCCTCGATATCTGCGGACACAGCGAATTGATGTTGACGGAACCTAAGTAGTACGTGGATTAGGTTTTGGAGCAGGTCGGGGCCAGTGAGCAAAGGTTTATTCAAAGAAGTACCGTGGAACTTTGCTGCACCATTTAATACCCTATGCACTTTCTCCGGTTTGTTCGGGTTGGTTACGGGATGATGTGGTAGGTACCACTCTTTATCCGACCGTTGCTCGACCTTGTGAGCATCATGGACTGTAATTAAGTAACCTTTTTCCAAGTATTCACGGATGGTATTAGCATAATTTTCTTTTAAAGATGTATCTCTCGAGAGCCGCTTTTCGAGAGACTTGAGTTGTACCAGTGACGAAAAGTAGTTATTCGAGAGCTGGATGTTGTCATCAGCCCATAGCATACCAACATCGTATCTTTGGCCGTTATGAATAGTTGTTGTTTCAAGTATTTCCTGCGCGCGAGCATCCGCTGCGGATCGTGGGTCAACCTGCTTGTACGCGCCGTACGATTCCATGTCAAACCAAGACTTAAACTGGCCAGCTAATTGATAATCCTGTTCGACATTGGCTTTGAAACACGTTGAGACCAAACTTGAACTTGACGGAAGTGGGCCGCTTAAAACCCAACCTATGGGCAAGCGAACAGCGAACGGTTAGCACTTCTCGTCGGCTGCAAAGTACTCTAACGGGCGGATGGCATGGTAGACATCCTGTCCAAGTATCATCTCGACGTTCCCGTAGCTATACTTTACTGGATCTAGGACGGCTAGATGTGGGTAAGTTTCTTGCATGGACTTAACGTCAATGATGTTGGAACCTACGTTTAATGTTTCCCTCATATAGGGACGCAGAGTGAATGCTTCGAAGTCTTGATCTTTATAAGTTGTCACGGTCAATTGAACCACCTTTGTGTCGATCAGTTCTTCCGTGTTTATACCCTTGACGGTCAGTTTTAATGCGGTACCCTGCAAACTGATCCTATCTGCGAGACTATCGGACACCCAAGAGTTAGTGCAAGCGGAATCGCATAAAACCAACGCCGTAGTACTAGTACCAGAAGAATTGGTAAGTTTCAATTCCGTGATCTGAAGGAGGCCTTTGACATCCGTCAAGGAAGACAAAGTGCTTGTTTTGCGTGGTTGCTGTTGACCGGTAGATGGCCTACTGGTACCTGTGTTTGACTTCGAAGTATTGATGTTGTTGTTTGTAGAGGGTTTAGCTGGAAAAACCTTTTCCGCTCCGTGAATTAAGTTGTTATGGGAGCTGTTGCAACCATCTTTCTTATACTTACGGGGACTTGGGCATTGCCTAAACATGAGTTTAACACGCAAACAAGAGAAACAGAGCTTTGCTTCAGCCACGACCTTGGCTCTCTGCGTGGGGGTCTTTTCTTTAAAGACACGGCATTCCCACAGCCGGTGGCTTCCTTTACATACAATGCAACTAGAGATTGATGTTAACGGAGAACTCTGTTACGGCTTAAGGTTACTCTTGAGCTGCGTATTTGCAGCAAATGCCTTTGAAGCAACTTTTGATGTTGTTACTGAGTTCTTCGTATCCTCAGTCCTTGCTTTAAATGCGGTATTCTTCATTAAACCGTGCGGTGCGGCCTTCTCTTTTAACCAGTCGTTGAAATCCAGAAGAGTAGGTTTCACCCAATGCTTTTTGTCAGTGAAAAGTGACCACGATTCCTTCATATTGGGTGGAAGCTTCTGTACGGCCGTGTTGAGAAGCGCAGCACTCTTTAAATCTGAATCGTATGAGAGCGATTTAAATACCCCGACAAGACTTGAAATGCACCCTGAATAGTTAATGATGTTGTCGCTATTGTGCATCTTTAATGGTGAAAAGCTGCTGAGTTTGTCCAAATGGGCACTTACGACCGCCTGTGGTTGGCCAAATTTACGTTATAAGGTCCTCAGTGCATCTTTGTACATTGCGCCGCAGTAAGCGAACTCAGTTATAGCTGGTTTAGCTTTACCAGTTACGAGGGTCTTAAGGTATGTCAATTTTACATCATTAGTTAGGGACTGAGAATCAATTGCGCTTTTAAATTGACCATACCATTCGTGCCAATGTAAGGGATCCCCATTGTATTGGGGCAACTTCCATTCGTTTAGCGGATCATTCCTTTTGCTAGTTAAGGCGTCAGTGAATGCCTTAATCAAGCTTGCATTTTCAGATGTTGGCGCTGGAGGCGTGAGATGCGGTGGGCCAGCCCAGCACAATGGTATCGGAGCGGTATGCCCGTATGTTGGATGTATAACCGGCGTAACAAAAGGTGGCGCGATGTTAGTAGTTGTACTAAAGGGATTAACAGGGATGCTGCAGTTAGCTGCGTGGTTGCTTTTAGGATTTTGTTGAGCATTCATTTGCAAGATGGGGTGGATGATGGTGGGGTTAGCTGTTCTTGGGGGTAGGTTCGGTTGAATGTTGTTAAATACGGTGGCATTATTTGTCGCCTGGTTTAGGTTTTTGGGGTTATTCTGAGGAAATCTCCACAAACTCCGATCAAGGTTACAATTCAGTGGAATTTTCGGTGCGTTAGGACACGGTAGCAGGCGGGCTTAAGGCGAATGGACAATGTTTTGTTTTGGAATGCGTGGGACGGGTAGGTAGGTTGTTGCGCTCGCTGGAATGGGCGACGGAATCATGGGAGGCTGAGGATTAAAAAATTGTTGAGGCGGGAATACGGGTGGCGGGTTCACGAGTCCTTTTAGAGATGGGGGGACATTATGCGGGGAATGGGCAATAGGGACTTGTGTTTGGTGTGGAATGTTACTTTGAGATGGATTCAGTAATTGCGGAATATGAGGCATCGACATGTGTAATTGACCAGGCACACTGGAGCTTTTCGGACCCAAGAACTGATTTACTTGTGGGTTTGTTGAAAAATCAGGTACAAAAATGGAGTTTGATGGTGCCATAACGGGTGTCGGTGGCCGGTGAGGTTGCATAGGTGGCTGAAGTGGTGGGAGTGCGACATTTTGTACGTCGACTGGTACTTGGTTCACTGGGTTCACCTTACCACTTCCTGAGGGACTGTGGGCCTGCTCGACCCTTTGATCAATGAGTGATTGCTGCAGTTGAGCCTGGATATATTCCCGATACAAAGCTTCCTGCTGGGCAACACTTGGCCGCATTGCAACTTGCAAATTGCAACTCCTGGCCGTGTGTACTGAGAAAGCATTTCAAGATGATGTAAGTGATTGGCAACATTACTTGTGTTTTCTGGAGGATTACTAGGGGCAGTATCTTTAACAGGAGGGTCGGCAGTTGCTGAACCAGGACGAGAAAAGTTTAACTCACTTGAATTACTTGCTGGAAACAAATTTACCCAATCCTGAACAAGTACCTGACTTCTATCCGATCTCCTATCTTTAAACAAATTCAGTTCACTTGAGTGGTGACTAAACAATGAATGATTATCCATTAATTCAGCCTCATCTAATTTAGCTGCGGCAACACGCTGGCGGTGACCTTCCTCCAATTCTTGAAGTGCCATCTGCTCCATTTGTATTTCAAGCTCCTTTTTTCTCATGACAATTTCGTGTTTCTGTTTAGCGAGGCGCATGGCAGCTTGTTCTTGTTTCTCGGCTTCTCCTCGTTTTAGTTTTGCCATGAGAAAATTATGTTTACGCTGGCTAGACATTGATGATGTTGTTTGGCGTGAACTTCTCCTAGACTGCCCTTGAGGGTTAACGCCCTAACATACGGTGTCTCGGTCAGCAACTGTGTCAATATAGCTTCTAGCCGCGAGCAAGAATTTATCATTGTTTTTAGTTACATCATTCAACCATTGCTCAAGGACAGGGTAAATTGAATATGGGTTCTCCGTTTTATTGGCCAAGTCAAATAGTTCTTCATTCTTCTGCACCAGTTTAACTGAAAGCAACCTTCAGCTTAGGAGTCAAGCGTTCAACTTTAACCCTCCTGTCTTGACGATCTATAGCATCTGTGATGTCCTTATGGATGTTACGTAACCCAGATTCTAGATTAGATCTTGCATTAAAGAGCTTTTTCAATTTCTCTTGCTGTTCAGCCATGATATTGAAATGGCTAATTTCTCAATGCAATGAAAGTAACTTCCAAACGAACACGTGTAGTGTGGGTTATACCGAACCCAAATGACGACGACTTGATAGACAAGACGTCGAAGAGCAGGGAAGAAGTTACCGAGTAACGAATTACTCGGCGAAAGTGAGTAGCAAAGTGGAGAGGGCGTCTAACGTGCTTGTAAGCAACGTGAGACTAAACAAGAAAACAGGCAACCCGCGAAAATGGACTGGGTGGACAAAGCACGACGAAACGGGAAACGAAGCGGACGGGGCGGGAAGGACAAGTGAACGGCGCACAACGAAACAGGAAACGGAACGGAACGGGCGAAAACGTGGTTAGAAAACGGGCAAAGCAACGGATGGGACGGAAACGCGGAACAAGCGACGCACGAAAAAACGGGAAAGGAGACCGACAGGACGGAGGCGTTGAACGAGTAGCGCGCAACGAAACGGAAAGAGATGAAAGAACGGGCGGGGGACGGTTAAGCAGCGAGCGGGAACGTCGGGAAGTACTATGCTAGCAGACCACAGCAACAAACTCAACCAAACAAACTAGCCGTAACTCCAGAACAATCTTAAGTCACACCCTAAGAAGGAGGAGAGATGCTACTGCAACAGACAAACTAGCACAAGCCATTATGGGGCTTAACATATGAAATTAACAAACTAATTTACGGCGAAAAGTAGTATACTAAAGGGATGAAAAGAGCAAGAAATTTACTAGCCGTAACTCCAGAATAAACTTAAGTTACACCCTTGCAATATTCAAACCTAAACAACCGATCAGCATACCAACAATATTAAACGAACTACTGCACAATTTAAGTAATATGCAGAGCTTTTGAAGCTGGAAAAGTTAAGAAACAATCTAGCCGTAACTCCGGAATAAACTTAAGTCACACCCTAGAAGGCAAAACCCTAAACCAACTAATATTCATACAGTTACGCGCAAACATACAGCAGCAAAAATCAATATACTACAACAGGGGGGCTAGTAAATTAGTAAAGTTGAAAATGTCCAGGAACCAACTAGCCGTAACACTAGAACAAACTTAAGTCACACCCTAGAAAGCAACAAGACCAAAACAACCAAACAGCATACTAGCATAATCAACATACTGCAACAAAAACACAACATACTTCATCATATATGACAACATACTACATCAAGCAAATAATTAGGTGGAGACACCCAACTGTACGCAAGAAAAAGAAACGGAATGATTGGATACGGAAACGAAATTTTGGGAGAGCGACGTTGATGAAAAATAAACGAAAATTGTGAATGGCGAAGTTAAGGAACGAAAAAGAAGCGGACGGTACGGTACGAAAACGAGATACGGAAAGAATATGATAACTTCATTTTTTTTGGGCCAGAGGTTGTGAATTTTTTCACACCTTTTCTCTGTATTGTTTCACTCAATTAACGAAACTTCGGTTGAAAATAATAATTTTGACGAAATTGTTAAAATTTTATGCCTTTGTTCAATTTTTTCAAAATTTCGGTCAATTTTTCTGCAAATCCGTGATTACGGAACGGTTATAAAGTAAATTGAACGGTATTATACTTGAAAGTATGGTTTATCAATATTCGGTTTTGATTTTCTAAAGTTTTTAGAATTGCATCGAAATTGACCAATTTTTTTAGAATATTGAACACTTTAGCATAATGTTTTCACTATATTCTCTATATCAGAGGTAATTTATTGATATACAAAACGATTTGATCACTTTTTACAAATTTTCTACAATTCGACCAAAAATGTTTTTTCGTCTCAAAAATTATGTTTATTGGGGGTTTGATGGTGACCGGTTATCTAAATAGCGGAATTCTTAAGATTTCCGCGTTGAAAATCGCGGAATTCTTAATTTAAGATTTCCGCGTTGAAAATCATGGAATTCTTTAAGATTTCCGCGTTGAAAATCACGGAATTCTTAATTTAAGATTTCCGCGTCGAAAAACACGGAATTCTTAATTTTTTGATCCGATACCGTTAATTTTTTGATAACCCAATATGTTTGATTGAAAAGTTAGGAAAATTAGGGGTTGGAGTTTGCCGTCTAAATCTAATATAAATATATCGCATTATGATATTCGAAAACAAAATTTAGAGGTTCTGTCTCACAGTTTTGCGGATTGTTTTTGTCACTGCTGGGCAACTGCTTGATAGGTCACACATCATCATCTGGCCCAATTCCAAAGTTTTTTGTCAGAAAAAGGTTGCGGTCGTTGATGGATACGTTATAGGAATTTAGTAGCAAAATCGGGTGTATGAGATGGGCATTGGCGTCATCAAGTTATTGCTCTCATGTCTCAGATTTAGAGCCTCAATCTCTGGCTGAATACCTTTTTAGAACATCCGGTTCCTTTCGATCCATGGCCGACGCGATCCCTCATTGAATGGTAAAATAAAAAATTCATAAATTAAATACTTGAAATCATAATAATGTTTAAGCGCCATTACAAGCGGTGCGAACTTTTCAAATGTCAGGTCTCGAAAGATGGACTCAATTAAACCCCATACTCGGGGACAAAGGTATTTATTTGATAGAGGTCACACAACTATTCGGCAAAAATTCCAGGATTCCGCTTAGGGCGCGGCATCAAAATGTAGATGTAAAACACTCAACCGTGATGAATAGTTTCAATTCAATCAGACGATATAATAAGCAACATAATGCTATAAATCGACAAATCAACGTAATAAGATCGTAACATATTAAGCTTACGGCAACCATATGGACAAGTGGTTTTTAGACGGCAATTTTTGATGCTCTGTTGGCCGGTATTTTGTCTGATAACGAATCAGTTCAATGCCAGTCGCCATTTTGTACCAATGAATCCAAAAACCCGAAAATTACTGAGCCGAATCATGTCTTATTTGATAGGTCTTATGAGTAGTTTTACTTGAAATTATGTCATTTGCACTTTTTCCGAGCTTTGGACGTAAATTGGACGCAATTCTATACGCAATTTGAATACTCGAATCTGATTGGCTAATAATCTCTCGCTTACATCTATTTAGTACTAATATCCGCCGGCCCAGAAGAAGATGCTGGGAGAATGGGTACTAATTTTACAAGCGGGCGAACGAGCGATCCGGAGGACGTGCGCAATACGGCGGAGCGTGCGACGCTGTCTGAACCGTAACGGAGTTCAGTGATACGAGCAGTAGGGTAGTATCCCCTAGGATTGGTCTCCTCAACTACCCAAACCAAGTCACCAGTCTTTAGGTGTTGCTCGGCAGGCGTCTCCCATTTGGAACGTCGGTTCAGCGGCGGAACGTACTCATTGATCCAACGTGACCAAATAGCGTTAGCGTACGACTGTGTGCGGGCGTACCGTTTACGATGATCGAACTCGTCGACGCCAACAATTGACGGAATTGCTGTTGCTCGGTCACCGAGTAGGAAATGATTAGGTGTTATGGCGCCTAGGTTGGACGGGTCGGTGCTTCTGCAAATTTCTAACGTTTGAGGTGCAACATACCGAACAAACCGGAAACACCGACGATTTATTACATAGAAAACAGAACATAGAAAACATACCGAACATCTATTTATGTTTTTCTTGTTCGGTCTTTTAGGCTAGCGCTGTAGGATCTGATTAAAGTCACTCACAAAATTTTTACAGGAGCTGGCTCAATTCTTGAAGGTTATAATTTAATCACATTGCAAATACATAAGATATTTGAACAGATGGAATTTCTTTGGACCGATGAAAAGTCTTGGGACTGATGTGAAAACCTTGGGACCAAGGAGCAAATATTGGGACCAATGAAAAACTTTAGAAGACTCCAATGCTCTCAAGATCTTATGGAGATTCGTAATATGATCATATGAGAATTAGCAAGATTGAACGATCGGCTAGAAAACAAATTAATTTGGTTTCAGTAAATGTTAAGTCGTCTGCAGCTAAGTTTTCATTAATGTTCCGACAATAAATATCAATTATGCAGCTAAATTATTATTTATACTCCTATAAAAGTTGTCAAAATCGAATGCAATTGCAGGTCCAACACAATGTAGAATGAATAACTGTTAAGAATGATGTTATGTTCAACCTTGGGTAAAAAATTTGATTTATTATTATAGGTCACTCTAATTTGTGTTACTTTGACGACGGGAGTCCTCTATACACTGCCTTGACATGCCAAGGGGAAGTATCAAGAGAACACTGTCTGTATGGAGTTTCCAGTTATTTCAAGAAAGAAGGGGTCAATCCAAATGAAACGTGTAATGGGGGAAGCTTCTTCACCCGAGCACTTCTCTTCTATGACTGGATATATAACACTATTGAATTGAACTGAACTGAAGAGAACCCAAGATGATTTCCTTGTACAATGTTTCTCAAATCTTATACTTCCAAATAATTAGCATGCATAATCACGCGCATCCTGGCAATACTCGGATCTCGACAAACAATGACTTGTTCATGATCAAAAGATTGGCCGAACTCGACTTTTGGTATTGCTCTCACTAGAACAAATCGATTGCTTGATCATATAACAAACAGTGTCCACCCATCTGATTGTATTGGAATCCAAAAATGAGTGATAACTAGTGCGCACTCAAAATTTTTGTGTTTTTGTCAAGAAATCTTGCTTCATTTCTCGAAGGACACGCCAAATCTCTGGCTGGAGACGCCTTCAGCTTGTTACTTTTTTTAAATATTTTCTATGTATGCTGTGTACTAGATCTTGATATTAAGCTAAGTTGCATTTGCTCTCCATGACAACTGGACATTTTGTGGCGGACTGTATAAAAAAGAAAGTGTAAACATTTTCAGTGTAATCAGAGAATACTAGAAAAAAGCTTGTTAAAACTTCAAAATTTCCCGCCATATTTAACACAGTAGTTCCAACCACAAATCTTAACCCAGGTTTAGGTGCAAGACCCTAGACTGCTCTGATCAGACCATTTACCAGATTTTGCCCTCTTATCGAATAATCGTGCGTCCCAAAGCCCTCTGATCAGACCGTAGTGCGACCCAAGAAACTGTGTGACCATAGTGCGACCCAAAATCCTTCTGATCAGACTATCGTTTGACCCAAATTTCTCGTGCGACTCTTGTGCAACCGAAAATTTTGTGCGCCTTTAGTGCGACCAACGCTCCCTCTGAGCAGACCATTTCCGAATACATGTTGTAATCCGGTGTTATTTGATTAAATTATTCAATTCAAACCTATATACTACTCAACTTAAAGTGTAATTATTTCGTATATCTTGATAAGGTTAGGACAAAACTAATTCGTAAAAATGCAAACAGAAAGACATTTTGAAATGCCTGCAACTTTTTTTTTGAGTCGTCAAAAACAGTGATAAAAAACTGCAGTCAAATAAATATTGTCAGTTAACGATCTGTGGTCAGATTTTGGAGCAACTTATGTCCCGACTTTGGTCTCTGATCAGACAGTAGTGTGACCATGATCCAGACTTTCGTGCGACCTATGATCAGACTATAGTGTGACTTTGCCCTCTGATCAGACCGTAGCGCGCCTCAAGCGTTTTCAAGACCATGTATTTTGGATCACACCACGCCACCAGTGTGCGACCCAAATGGTCTGATCACAGCCATCTAAGGTCGCGCACTTAAAATTGGGAAGCAAAAATAGCGCTTAAAGAGAACAAAATTTGCTGTACGGAGCTTTATGGTACCATGGTGTATAGAAGGGCACTCAAAACCGTCTGTCTTACCAAAAAAATTGCTGCACTGGTATAAAACGCTTCCTCTGCTTCGAAGGTTCTCAGCTTTGAATAAGCTTTGATGGCATCAGAACTAAATCGAAAGTGCAAAATGCAAAATTAGCAAAAACAATTACCGACTTTTTATGTTAACGTTAGATCTGTTAATTACAGTGTCTTTGAAATTGCAGTTGTGATTTGTTCCGAAAATGTTGCCAAAAAACTTTTGAAAACTGCTGACAGCTCCTGAAAACTGTATTTGCACAATTAACTCGCGCACATCATCGCAATACATGTATCAACCTAACTCAATCTCGAACCACAGAACTTCAGCTTACTCTTCTTCCATTGCTCAAAATTTCCTCTGGATATACACTACAGCAAGCACTTTCTTAGTGAAAATAATGGCATACTTATTTGTAATGACGTGTCGTCTTTTTAGACCATTTTTCAAAAACTCCCGGCATTTTAAATTTTTTTACATACTCTCTACAATTTCCTGAAAATTGACGCTTTTTCAATTTCTATTTCGATTTGCTTTTTTGGATTTAATACATCTTGCTCCTTTATTCGTCATCGTTTTTGACTTCTCTGTAGGTTACTTGAAAAAAATTTCATGAAATGTATGACTACCTTTAAAAATTAACCAAATCGTATATAGAAGGGGATAGAATTTATAAAGAAAAAATGGATTTAAGTTCCTCTGAAGCTGTGAACTTTTTATGAGAAATGGGAAGAACTATATTCCAAAACTAAGAAAAAAGTGCTAATTTAATGTAAATCTTGGAATTTATTTTAATGAGTAAAAAATGACTTTTTATCGTATTAGATATTTAGTTTGCAAAATTAATCTACAGCTTGAAGACCATTGATATTAATATGTCAGATTTTTATAGTAGTTATCAACTATATTGTATTTTTTATTTTTTTACTATCTAGTCTTAGTTATGTATTATGTGAAACGAATTACCTTGTCAGCAATTATACATATATATATATATATATATATATATTTTATATATATATATATATATATATATATATATATATATATATATATATATATATACTGTTCCGACCCCACTTGTTTTTTTCCCGACAAATTTGGCCGAGCGAAATATTCATCGTAGAGAAATGTGAGTGCTATCATTAAAAACCACGTCCACCGTAGAGTTCGAAACTAAAATTTTTTTTAAAATGAACCCAGCGGAGGAGGAAGCATTGATTATACTATTGCGAACAACAAGGAGTGAAATAGTGAATTGGGTGCAGTACGCGAATAC